>NC_056581.1:16860808-17216132 GCF_018340385.1 Cyprinus carpio | reverse complement strand
TCAAGTACTTCGTTCCAGTTACGTATTGCTAAAATACTATACAAAATAATTAATCAGAATACTTACTCCTGCTCACTCCGTAAAGAACTCCGCTCAAGCTGCTTAGTCTCTGCAAGATTAACGATGGCAGGTTTGCCTTTAGCTACTAGAAGATTTACATCTGTCAGACAGGTTGCTGACGTCATCAAGCTTAGTTTGAGTCTGCAAAAAGTAAAGCGGAAGTTCTAAAAATGTCGCTAAAAATGGGCTTCACTTGTCTCAATTGAGTTCGATTGGGTCGCTGTAATCCATTTTCTTTTTACTGTCTATGGGATTACTGATGTAAAGGCTTTAATTTCTGTGTTATTTAATTCATATTAGCGCCAAAGGTCGCGGGAATTGTGCTCCTTGAATGCACTCGGTGGCTTATGATATATGATTGGTTGAATGGTTAGCTTCGCATCTGATTGGCTAAAAGAGTGCGACAGACCCACGTGGGAAGAAGGCTCTGCCAGGAAAGTCTCAAAAACACACACACACAAATCCGGTGGATTGTATTAAATGACGGTTGTACATTCAGACACTTTCGTACATTTAAACATTCAAGGTTTTTTGTGCGGTTGTATATCTCTACATTGTGTTTTGCATTTGTGAAATGTATTTTATGAATATATAATTTTATTTTGGGCATGTGAATTGCTTTTTTGTGAATATATATTTTTTTCACGCACGTGAATTTTTTTTTTTTGTGTGTATGCGTGAATTAGGTTTCATGCATGACGAAAATGTCTACACATGTGTGAATCGTGTTTTTTGCGTGAATTATATTTGGAGGACTAATCTGTCTCCATAGAAATCAATGAGGAAATTTAATATAAAAGAGAGCTAGAAACGGAAGAGGGGAGGGAGTAAAAACAAAACACACGTGTAGGTTGTTATCGGAATGGGACACACGCTACCTGAAGGTCGTTGCTATTCTTTGCTGGAATTTCTGTACATGCGCTGACTGGGTGCGATCGCCAAAGTGTCGGAGAAATTTAGCTCTCCTGCATGGTTCAGTCGCTTGCCTGGGGCAACACAATCCAGTCTGGTTCGTTCGCCTGCCTCAGGTACTAGTGATGTTGTCCATCATTTGTTAACCTCACGTCAAGTCTCCAAACTCTGTCCTCGGCCCGGGATTCGCGGCCGCTACACAGACTTCACGCAGCCACCACACACACATACACTCTCATTGCACACGCACACGCATATACACAAACACTCGTTTGGATTATTTATTTTTCTTTTGTTTTTTTTTTTCTTCTTCTCTTTTCCCTTTCATTTTCTTATTCCCATTTTTGATGGAAATTGAACATGGAAAAACGTGATTTTGTGCTTGTTTATGAAATCTTGAATTGAACTTGAGCAGCAATCTACGTACTGTCTGTTTACATTATTTCTTTTGTCACTTTGTTATGTGAAGTAACGGGAAAAAAAATACAAATGCTGTGTAAATGTAACTTCATGTAATTAGTTTTTTTTTTTTGAAAAATATTTTCTTAAAATATTTTTTGTTGTGTAACAGTGGCTTGAGCTATTTACGGGGAAACTGAAATTAATTACGCCTATATATATATATATATATATATATATATATATATATATATATATATATATATATATATATATAAAGCAGAGCAGCGTTTTTTTTTTTTTTTTTTGACAAGTTTTGCTTGTCTGGCGCCCGAACAATTTAAAT
Organism: Cyprinus carpio; assembly: GCF_018340385.1. Classification (NCBI taxonomy): domain Eukaryota; kingdom Metazoa; phylum Chordata; class Actinopteri; order Cypriniformes; family Cyprinidae; genus Cyprinus; species Cyprinus carpio. The sequence continues at coordinate 17,214,415 of NC_056581.1, read as the reverse complement.
TAAATTTACATTTATTAAATCAAATTTTATATGGGGCAGCCACCGTTACAACGTAGTCATCAAACGATAATCAATAGCGGACCAACTGGAACTAAACACAGGGTATTTAAACACAAGGAAAGTAATCAGAGGAATGGAAACAGGTAGGGAGTAATCAATTAACAAAACGAAGAACGGAACATGACCAAATAAGGAGAATTCAAAAGGAACAGAAGTCCATAACTGTAACAGTAATATCAATCAAATAAAATTAATAAATTTTTTAATAAATAAAAAACTTAAAAACACACTAATTAACAAAACGGCAAACACAGGCCAACCACTTATGGTATATTTTGTGAACAACAGGGGAAATAAAGTAAATTTAAAATTGTAGATTAAACAACAAACACCCTACAATAATAGATAAAATCTAAAATATTTTGGGATTACCAGAAAAACAAAAAAACAAAAAACACAAAAAACAAGCATCGGAACTGTTTTAAGAAGATCCTTGGTCCCAGGGTGCGTTTGGCCAACGAGGATGATCATGGGGAATTCTCATCGATCTGTCCATCTACTCTTGGTCCAACATGAAGAACCACGGTTTTTTGATGCGGTACAGTGCGAGCTGTGAAATGGGGGAGGGCAGCTATGCGTGTTGTGCTCAGCAGTTCTACAGAAGATTAACCGAATTTGTCTTTGTGTTGCACCATATGAGCAAGAAACACATAGTAGTCTGTATAATAATTTTTTTTTTATTTCCTGCATCTGGAAGAAACTGATCTTTGATCCTTCACTGTCAAAGTGACTGATCACTTGAGTGATGTTATGGTGGAATAAGACAGTCTTTGGGGTGACCTACTCTGTGGGAGGATGGGTCTTGTCAGAGCATGCATCATCTAAACATTCCTGAAATATAGAGTAAAAATAAAATATATAAAATGTAATTTTATAATTTCATATATAGATATATATACAGTCATGCCCAAAAATTTGGGCACCCGGTGGTACTATTATCCAAATAAGGCTGTGAAAATTCATCTGCATTGTTTAATCCTTATTGATCTTTTATATTTAAACAAATGGCACAAAAAAAAGGATCCCGAAGCTTGGTTTTTTGTGCTCAAGTGACCCAATTTCTGGGTTGTTTTTTGGTTTGTGGTTGGATTATTGTATGGTTGGAAGATCCAAACATGGCCCATTATAAGGATTTCTAACAGAGTCAGTCACTTACTGATTTTTTTTATCTGTTGGATATTTGATAGAAATCCATGATGCCATGTATATCTAAAACAAGATGTCCAGAACCTCCAGCAGAAACTATAGGCCCACAACATCAAAAATACAGCAGTATATTTTCATTGTACACATGGGGGGGGTACTTTTTATCCCTGTGTTTCACCAAACCCATCGTGAGTGTGTGCTGCTGCGAAAAAGCTCATTTTTAGTTTCATCTGATCATAGAAAGCCATTCCCATTGAAAAGTTCCAGTCATGTCTGATAAACTGCTGAATATGCTGGAGATTGTTTTCGGATGAGCTAGGAGAATTTTTCTTGAAACCCTCCCAAAACATGTGTTTGATGTAGGTCTGTTTGACAATTTTAATTTTTTTTTTTAAGGTTTGCGGACCCCGAGACTCAACTATTTTCTGCAATTCTCCAGCTGTGACCCTTGGAGAGTTTTCGTTAGCTACTCAAACTCCTCCTTCTCATCATGCATTAGGACGATATAGACACACGTCCTCTTCCAGGCAGTTTCTTAACACTTTTATGTTGATTGGAAATTTTTAATTATTGCCTTGATGGTGGAAATGGGAATTTTTCACTGCTCTAGCTCTTTTCTTAAAGCCACTTCACTAATTTGTGAGGGTCAATTATATTTTGCTGCACATCAGAAATATATTCTTTTTTTTTTCTCATTTTGATGGATGATTAAGGGAATTTGGGCTTTGTTTTCCCTCCTCTTTAGAATTTCTGTGAAACAGGAAGCCAGAGCTGGATGATTTTCATGTTTATAATCACGCTGGGGGGAGTGCTCAAAATTGTGAATATGAATGGGAATATACTTCCAGGTAATTTACGCAGAAGAATTTCTAGGGTGGGTGCCAATTAATTGTGTCCAACAAGTATTTGAGAAAAACCTTTATTTTATAAGGATATTTCCCTCCATTTTAAATTCTTATTATCCAATGAAAGGATACATTTTTGTGAATTTTTTAAATAAAAGATCAAAAGGATTAACAATGCAGATGAATTTTCACAGCCTTTTTTCATCATATTTACCAAGGGGGCCAATATTTTTGGGCATGACTGTATATATATTAAGTGGGCACGGAAAGTATTCAGACCCCCTTAAATTTTTCACTCTTTGTTATACTGCAGCCATTTGCTAAAATTTAAGTTCATTTTTTTCCTCATTAATGTACACACAGCACCGCATATTTACAGAAAAACACAGATTTATTAAAAAAGAAAAACTGAAATATCACATGGTCCCAAGTATTCAGACCCTTTGCTCAGTATTTAGTAGAAGCACCCTTTTGATCTAATACAGCCATGAGTCACAAGTTTTTCACACCTGGATTTGGGGCTCCTCTACCGTTCCTTTTTTGCAGATCCCGTCCAGTTCTGTCAGATTGGAAGGTAAACGTTGGTGGACAGCCATTTTCTGGTCTCTCCAGAGATGCTCAATTGGGTTTAATTCAGGGCTCTGGCTGGGCCATTCAAGAACAGTCACTTGAGTTTTGTGGGGAAGCCACTCCGTTCGTTATTTAGCTGGTGTGGCTTAGGGTCATATTGTCTTGTGTTGAAAGGTGCACAACCATTGGCCCAGGTGGGTCTTGAGGGGGGGGTCCTGAGCAGCTCTGGAGAAGGTGTTTCCGTCCAGGATATGCCTGTACTTGGCCGCATTCAACCTTTCCCTCGGATTTGCAACCAGGTCGTCCTGTCCCTGCAGCTGTAAAACTCCCCCACAGCATGATGCTGCCACCACCATGCTCACTGTTGGGACTGTATTGGACAGGTGATGAGCAGTGCCGGTTTTCTCCACACATAGAGGACCGCAGTTAGAATGTAAGGCCAAAAGTTCTTTCTTGGTCTCATCAGACCCAGAGAATCTTATTTCTCACCATCTTGGAGTCCCTTCAGGTGTTTTTTTGTGTGTGTCTTGCACTGAGGAGGAGGCTTGTTCCGTCGGGCCAACTCCTGCATATAAGCCCCGACCTGGGTGGAGGGCTGCAGTGTGGGTTTGACTTGTGCTACACTTTCTTCTCCCTTATCTCCCAACTGGACATCAGGCTATGGAGCTCAGCATTTCCTCCCACTACTTTGCGTGTAGCTTTTTCTTTGGGGTATTTCTTTGGACCTCTCTCACCAATGGCTCTTCTCGGCGGGCTCGTAGTTTTTCAGTTTGGCCGGTCAACTCGGCCAGCTGCGTAGGAATGGTTCTGTCGTCGTCCCAAACGTCTTCGCAGTTTAAGTATTATGGAGGCCACGTGTGCTATGAACTTTGGAACCTTAGAGTGCTTTGCATTGCCACTAACAATTTTTTTAATGTAACCTTTTTTGGCCAGGAGTTCTGTGACCTTGCCACCGAATTTTCTGTCATTCTGAGTTTTTCCACTATTTGATTCTTTTCCTTTTGTTGGGACCTTCGTTCTATTTTTTTTCGCACAGACTTCCTTTGTTTGGGTTCTCATTTGCTGCGGACAGGCACTGTGAGCTTTAAGGTATCGTTCTATATTAGGAAACAGTGTGTGGTCTTTTCCCTAATCAAGTCCAATCAGTATAATTCCAACACATGTTCTGGACTCAAATGAAGGTGGTAGAACCATCTCAAGGATGAATCAGAATACGCCATAGGACAGCACCTTAGGGAAATTGGATCAGCTCACCCTGAAGGTTTTGTAAATAAGGAGAAGTGAAAGGAACCAGGAGCAGCAAGGAGGGTCTGAATACCTTAGGACCATGTGATAATGTTCAGTTTTTGGTTCTGTTTGTTTATAATAACATCTGCAAAAATGTCAACAGTTCTGTGTGTTTTCTGTCAATATGGGTGTGTACATTAATGAGGAAAAAAAAATGAACTTAAATGATTCTAGCAAATGGCTGCAATATAACAAAGACTGAAAAATTTAAGGGGGTCTGAATACTTTCCGTACCGACTGTATATATATAGTATTGTTATATTTATATGGATATATATGCAACAGCATTGCTTTTTTTTTCTTTTTACAATTTTTAATTAATTGTTTTACATTTTAATATATTTTCATCATTATACTCCAGTCTTCAGTGTGTCATATGATCCTTCAGAAATCATTATCAATATGTTTTTCTTGAATAAAGATATATTTTTTTTAATGTTTGTTGATATTTTTTTTAGTGATTATTCTCAATGTTGAAAGCACACTATTTTCTGAAGGATTACTTGATATTTGCTCAAGAAACATATATTATAATCAATGTGGAATAAATAAAGTACATTTAACCTAGGAAACAGTCATTTTAAATTGTACCACACTGTAAATGTTGAAAATTGCAATTATTGCAATTATTGTTATTAATTATTGCATTATCTATAAAGAATTTGGTTTACTGCTGAACACACAGTAAATTCATAAAGCTCTGTTAGGCCTATCTTTTTATTTATTTTGTGTACAGTATTTGCACTAAAGACTTGAAACTCAAATACCATTCAAAACAACTCTGATATAATAAATGATATAAATATGATTATTTCATTGTACTTCATTATTTATATATATACATATGTGTGTGTGTGTGTGTGTGTGTGTGTGTGTGTATGTGTATATATATATTTTCAAAAAGAAGCATAGAATTCACTTTAACTGCTTGGTAAGAGTATCGCGCTGATATGAGGCGCCGCGTACAGGATTTAAATCAAAACTTCGCTTATGAAATTTATAAAAGAAAACAAACACGTGCAGATCAAGCCTATACATTACTCACATATACAGGCATACTACTTCCTGGATGTTCACAACCAGACGATAGATTAAGATACACCTGCACACTACTATGAATCGTATACCCCAATACATAACCATGTTAATCAATGAATCCTACACACTTGTAATACGCTTTGCGTATACTATGATACTTACTAGCGCGTGCAAACACGAAAAAGACCTCGCAATATATGTAAAGAGCTCGAGCCATGCCATCTACACCTACACACAGCGCGCGCCCTACAGATAAACTCGCTGCATACAAACACAACTGCACATACTCCGCACCTAGCGTATAGGAAACTGATCCATGCATATCACCTACACCCTACACACACTCGCGCATACATATAAACGCGCTGCATACCAACACAACTTCAAATACTCGCATATACATATAAACTTTATCCGTGCATATACACCTATTAAACACTCGCACGATAAATGTAAACTCCGATGCGCGGCATACACATCCATAAAACACTCGCGCATCCATAAAAAATAACATTTACTAACGTATACAGTGTCATAGAAAACACGGCTTTATTTGTGGTACTATAGCTATATCCAGTGTTTCATATGTTATGTGCGTGAACTTTTCAGTTTAAACGGAAGGCAATTTCAGTGTAAACTGAAGGCAATTTCATTGACAAGGATCGTCAAAACGCGTCTCCTCTCCGGAAGGCATTTCAGTGTAAGGAAATGACAGTTTTTAAGCTTGAACGAATGATTGACAGATGACTATACGCTGTTTCGGAATTCCCCGACCATGATATCCACGGAAAATGCTAAGAAAAGAAACAGCGCCATGAAATGCATCAAACGCGCTATGCCCAAATTACACACAGAGAGAGTTTTACGCGTGGCCTCTATAGTTACGCGTTGCAATGTATTAGTATTTTTAAGTAGTGTTAATGGGTGGTCAAAGGTTAAATTAATACAATGTATCCGTAGTGTTAAGCACTACCATAGAGAATCAACGGCTAAAACACATATTAAATCGTTTGAATTCCGACAAAACATGGGAGAAGGATTTAAAAAGTTAAAGTTAAGAGAAGTTAAGCTCAGGAGGAAACAACTTTCTTTTTCCATTCCTTAATTTTTCTGTAACAATCTTGATTATGTTTTGTTTTTTGATACACGATATTTGTTTTTTCATAGAATCAATAATGCTTTAAAGTTTTGATGGCCATTTCAAACACAATATATTGGAAATCTACACATTTCTTTCAGCACTCCCCGGTGGCCGCCTTGGCATAAATGGCTGCCCACTGCTGCCAGAATGTGTGTGTTCACTGCTGTGTGTGTGCACGTTTGGAAAAAGCTCAAATGGCCTATGTCACCTTAAGGTACAACTGTAATTTTTACAAGAAGCAGCTTGAACACTGCCTTTAAAAATCAAGCTGCTATAATAATATGGGTATATGGTTTTACGTGATGATACGTAATAATATAATAAATTATTACTTGCCCAAGCAGTCAAATTCAAAGCGCATTTAATATGTGTCCAATCTCATGCAAGTTGTTTAATGTCTACCACATCAGTTTCTTCCCCCAGGCAATCTACCTCATGAACAGTTAAATGTTCCCCACTTATACAATAAAAATTGTGCAATATCCTTATATTTATTTGTTACCCCTTCATCCTAGTATATGTCCCTGAAGTATTGCATATAAGTTAAATTCTCACCTTTATTCTAGATCGAACTGGTGGCCCAATTAACTACTGCTACGGCATTGTGATATGGTCCGTGAACTTTGCCGGCGATAATGTTTACTCGTTTGCGTGTTTTTGATTGCTTTTGATCCAGGGGTAGAAGGCCGAACAAAGTGTGCGATTCAGATTGTGTTGTCTGACGGGCAGTGTTTGGAGCAGGGGCAAACACATTCGATTCAACTGAATTTGGTAATTGATCCTTACATATAGGGGGCGAAGAAAGACCATTCGCAAAGATGCAATTGCTTCGTTTGTACCACATACAGGTTACGTCCGTTCACGGCTTAACGACTTCCTTTTACTACTGAAATGCCTTCCGTTTTAAACACTGAAAAGTTCACGCACATCCTACATATGAAATCACTTGCAGTGGCGCCCCCTGAAAATTTTAATATGGTGGCCAATGAGCCACAGTAATCTTGGTCGTGGCACACAAAACATAATAAATTAAATAACTGGTTTGTAATACTGAAAAAAAAAAAAATGATCTCTGTGATTTCTGGCTTTATCGATAAACGAAAGTAGACAAGATTTTCCTGTGTTGGTTATTGTGCGATATCTGGATTTCTAAGGTGCTGACAGCTATGACATATCCACTTACAGACCAATGTAGCCAAGGCAACGCAGAGCAAAAAAGCTTTCTCTTTATGCCATTTATGTTTTATCACTTATCTGAGGGTGACCAAATTCTATCATACTGATGTTTGAAATATTTAAAAATGAATTGTACCTAAAAAGCCATTAATGGTGGCTCGAACCACTGTAATAAGTGAGCATTGCGATTAAACCGTTGTTTTTCATTCAGGACGAACACTTTGTTCTTGGCGCCTGATTTTTGTGCTTTGTTAGAAAAGAGCCAAGTGATGTTGTTCTAAAACGTAAAATCTACCACCCTTAGACAAGACTTCTGGGAAGGAAACCACTCGTCGTGGTTAGTAACTAAAGCTAAAATTAAAAAAGAAAAAAAAAAAAAAACACTAACCACATGGGCCGGGCCCCCCTACCGCCTTCATGCTGATATATATCAACACAAAAATAGGTACTTTTAAAGTTATGCGCATGGATGGTATGCGGGTCGAGTTTAAAAATAAACTGTATATGCACAGAATGCCGAATGTGCTTGCATGCGCTGTTTTGCAATGCCATGGCCAGTGTTGTGGGGGGAAAAAAAAACGGTTTGATGCGCGATATTTTATATGTATGCCTGAGGTTCATGTATCTAGCTGACTATGGCCTTTCTATTAAGCAGTATTATGACTTAAATAGCCAATAATGTAAATATTAGAAGAAATTATAACAAGCCAATTAGGCTAAAACTCTTATTTGAGTGCATTTCAATTGCCCCACTAGCAACACTCGAAGCAAACATACTTAAAGAGTTAGTTCCCCCCAAAAATTAAAATTCTGTCAATTAAATACTCACCCCCATGTCGTTCAAACCCGGTAAGACCTTCGTTCACCTTCAGAACACACAATTAAGATATTGTTTGATGGAACACAAATGAAGATATTTTTGATGGAATCTGAGAGCTCTCTGACCCTCCCATCAACAGCAAAGCAACTGTAATATTCCCAGGTCCAGGTATTTTGGGTATCATTTTAATATTTAGTATTGGGGGGATAATTAATAAAGATTCAGAAATTCTCAGACTCTCTCAGCATAAGAATCATGGAAAACTCCCTCAAAGTGCTTGCGCTTTTCGAAGCTCCCATTCTTGGATGAAGTCCTACCTCCTATACTATACTATTGATGGAAATTACATATTTTGGCGCATCAAAATGGGGCACCTCCTTGCTGGTCACCCTGCCAAACACATCAACTTGAATGGGTTCCACAGGCTACCTACACCCCTGTGGGTCTCTATGTAATGGCCTGAGTAACGGGGTCCGTATCATCAATAAGCCATGACTGTATTACACTTCGTAAACAGAACAATTCCTACTGTGTGGTTCACTAGCGCATGACCTACCTCCTAACATTTCTACTGTCGAGACCGCTTCCGCAGTGATAGCATCAATTATGTTTTTTGAGCAATCAATGCATTGTCTGACTGGCACAATGCATTCTACGTTATCCAGTTCTTTGTTCCCACCAACATTATCCATTGCACGGCTTGCATTACATGGCAACTGAAAAGTAAGACAGTGGACACACAGGGCAAAATTAAAAGAGCTGTGCAGTTTATATTAGCAGTTGCTCTAGTTTTCATTATATGTTTCTTCCCGAGCTGTTACGCCTGCCTGTTTGCCCCTGCTGGCCCTCCTACACAGTGCAGATGTTAATTGGGCAACAGGTGTATTCAATCCTTGACTAACTCACCAGAGTATAAAGACCGGTGACTTGGAATGAGAGGTGGCTCGCTTCGCCCTCACTTCTCCTCTACTTTGTCAATGGTATATTTTTATTTTCTCTTTTGCAGTCCCTTTGCTAGATTTATTTTGAAGTGCCAGATATTGTTTATTTAATAACCACACGTGCGTGTCTTATTTTTCCCCTAGACGTCGGTTTCTTTTGATTGTTTTATTGTTTGCTTGGTTTGATAATAAATTGCTTTATTGTTAAAGAATTTGTTGTCTGCCTCTTTTATGTTGCGGTCTACGAGCCAGCCGTGACACGAGCAATGTCTCCCGTATCGCGTCTGGGTGTTGAAGAGCTGGTATAGCTGTCTGCTTTACCTACTTCAACAGCATGCTCAATCCCATCGTCTATTATTTCTCCAGCCCAGCGTTCAGTGGATCCTTCAAGTAAGTCTACATGAAGCTTCAGAAAATGGAGGATGAGAATGATGAGAAGAACAATTGCAGTTCTATTACAGTATCAGCTAATGTATCTTGAGTTAATATTTACTATGTAATGTTGATATTATAAGTTATATACTTTATGTTTATAATTAAACAGAATAATGTTTAATTCAGATGTAAATGATAGCTGTTAATGTATATTCTTTCATGTAAGCATCAATTTTGTGACCTTCATAAACATTTAATGTTCCCCTACAGGTGCATCTCAATCAATTAGAATGTCGTGGAAAAGTACATTTATTTCAATAATTCAACTCAAATTGTGAAACTTGTGTATTAAACAAATTCAATGCACACAGACTGAGGTAGTTTAAGTCTTTGGTTCTTTTAATTGGGATGATTTTGGCTCACATTTAACACAACCCCACCAATTCCAATCTCAACAACTGAGAATATGGTGACATGCCGATCAGCTAATCAACTCAAAACACCTGCAAAGGTTTCCTGAGCCTTCAAAATGGTCTCTCAGTTTGGTTCACCACACTATCATGGGGATCACTGGGGATCTGACAGTTGTCCAGATGATCATTGAGATCTTCACAAGGAGGGTAAGCCACAAACATTCATTGCCAAAGAAGCTGGCTGTTCACAGAGTGCTGTATCCAAGCATGTTAACAGAAAGTTGAGTGGAAGGAAAAAGTGTGGAAGAAAAAGATGCACAACCAACCGAGAGAACCAAAGCCTTATGATGACTGTCATACAAAATCGATTCAAGAATTTGAGTGAACTTCACAAGGAATAGACTGAGGCTGGGGTTAAGGCATCAAGAGCCACCACACACAGATGTGTCAAGGAATTTGGCTACATTTGTCGTATTCCTCTTGTAAAGCCACTCCTGAACCACAGACAACGTCAGAGGCGTCTTACCTGGGCTAAGGAGAAGAAACTGGACTGGTGCCCAGTGGTCCAAAGTCCTCTTTTCAGATGAGAGCAAGTTTTTGTATTTCATTTGGAAACCAAAGTCCTAGAGTCTGGAGGAAGGGTGGAGAAGCTCATAGCCCAAGTTGCTTGAAGTTCATGTTAAGTTTCCACAGTCTGTGATGAATTGGGGGTGCAATGTCATCTGCTGATGTTGGTCCATTGTGTTTGTTGAAAACCAAAGTCACTGCACCCGTTTACCCAAGACATTTTGGAGCACTTCATGCTTCCTTCTGCTGACCAGCTTTTTGAAGATGCTGATTTCATTTTTCCAGCAGGATTTGGCACCTCCCCAAACTGCCAAAAGCACCAAAACCTGGGTAAATGTCCATGGTGTTGGTGTGCTTGACTGGCCAGCAAACTCACCAGACCTGAACCCCAGAGAGAATCTATGGGGTATTTCAAGAGGAAAATGAGAAACAAGAGACCAAAAAATGCAGATGAGCTAAAGGCCACTGTCAAAGAAACCTGGGCTTCCATACCACCTCAGCAGTGCCACAAACTGATCACCTCCATGCCACGCCGAATTAAGGCAGTAATTAAAGCAAAAAGGAGCCCCTACCAAGTATTGAATACATGTACAGTAAATGAAAATACTTTCAAGAAGGCCAACAATTCACTAAAATGTTTTTTTTTTTTTTTTTTTTTTATTGGTCTCAAAGTATTCTAATTTGTTGAGATAGATGTTGGTGGGTTTTTGTTAAATGTGAGCCAAAATCATCACAATTAAAAAAACCAAAGACTTAAACTATTTCAGTCTGTGTGCATTGAATTTATTTAATTCACAAGTTTCACAATTTGAGTTGAATTACTGAAATAAATTAACTTTTCCATGACATTCTAATTTATTTAGATGCACCATATGCATTAATTACCTTCACAGGTTACTTCACTAATACTTTCATAAATGACTTCAACAGCCCTCTTGCTATGTCTGATTATTGAAATGTAACATGAAAATATAGTAAAATTAACACTATATGGAAATATTCAATGCTTTAGATATAAAAGACACAGTTTTTTTGTTTAATTAAATGTGACTTTAACTTCTATTACTGTGTGACCCTATACTGTTGTCTGTATTTTTAGTGCTGTATTTTTCTCTGATTAACAAAAACAAATAACTTTTTTTTTTTTTAAATAACCGTTAATGCATATTTTATATGCTTTCACTTTTTAAAGCTAACATATTCAATTTAGCTGTATTTGGGGCAAGTCTTTGTTTTTGAGTATATTAAATCATGAATATTGCTATGCTAATTATTATTTTTACATTATTAGAATATTGTATTATAGTATTATTAATACTGATAAGTAATTATAGAAGATGAAATATTATTTATTATATTGTATTATATTGTATTGTATTGTATATTATTAAACGTTATTGTTAATATCAATAATTATTGTTATGATTGTTTTAAGTAATGTATAGTAATGTATATAAAATGCCTAATAATAATATTTATTTTAATATTGAAATCATAACCTGCCGATATAAAATACTGAATTAAAATCACGTTTTCATTCAATGTTTTATAAATGTACTATCTTACTGACAAAAGAGGCTACCAAATTACAAATCCGTGCATTAAAAAGAACCTTCACAAGATTCCGTTAATTATTGCACGCGAAAGAAATAAAACACGCCAAAAGAAATAGAGTTTGTATCGACTCGCACGTTCGCTCGCTGTGTATTTGGCGCAGGCGCGCTCCCGGCCCAGCGTTCACTGTATGCGGTTGTGTGCGCGCATTGTGAGTGTGAACTGCCGAGCTTAAAAATATTATCGAGCGGCGGGAATGTCTGGCAGGTCAGTGCGCGCGGAGACCCGGAGCAGAGCCAAAGATGACATCAAACGCGTTATGGCCGCTATTGATAAAGTTCGAAAATGGTAAGATCGCGGGAAAAAGCCCTGTGTTTTCACCGGAGGAAAAAAAAATGCGCTTGTGGGGGAGGAGAGAGAAAGAACAAACGAGAAGGACAGAGTGAAATTACAAGGGTCATTTTTGAGCGCGATTTCCAAGTGAACTCGAGCGCTCGGCAGGTGCTGTGCGCGCACCCGACACCATACACTTAAAATGAATGTTTTGGAGGGATTTCAAAGGTTTCTGATAGAGATTAAGTGGGTTGAACCCAGAAGCCATTTCGTTGCAGTGACATGAAGCCATTTCTCGCTGCAGTTTGGCGCACTGTGATGTGTAACAAATGTGTTTTGGGGGATGAAACGCTAGATAAACTCACCTGTGCGCGCCAGAGTCACATTCGCTGTAACACACAGAGAGTTGAAATGCAGCTCAGAGTCTCTTTACATCAAATAAAGCTGAACACATGGAGCGCTGTGGGGGCTGGGACAGGGAAGTGAGCGACTGCATGCCTGATATTTCATTGACAACATTAAAGCTGTGGCTTTTAGACAAGGATGTTATTTTTAGACATTTTACATATAAACTCATTTTTGCCTGTATTTATTTTCATTGCATAAGAACAATAATTTAGAGTGCAAGTATTTGATATTATGAAGCACAACATTTTACCTTGTTTTTCTTGTAGAATAATGTAATCACAGGTCATTTAGATTTATTTTTATTTTTGGTTCCATCTCTTTTTTTCATTGGATATGTCTTTTTTATGTATATTGCTGATTTTTTTTTAAGTATCTAATTGTATTAGAATTTTCTAATGTTATTATATATATATTATATATTATATATATATATATATATATATATATATTTATATATATATTATATGGTATGTTATTTTTAAAGTTCTGCCTTGCAGAAAAATGTCAGGTTCAAGTGTATTTTAAGTAAACACAAAATCAGTAATGGTATAATTTTTTTTTTTTTTTTTTAACTCACTCCTTGTCTCATTGTGCACCATCCATTAGTGCATATTAATGATTGCAAATTAATATATTTGGCTTTTTAAATCAGAATGTGAGTTCCTCTTAAACAATCATAGGAAGTGTAAGTTATTGGACAATGCTAACCAGTAACCAAATACCTATTTAGGCACTGAAGCACTTCTTTTTGTACTACAGATCTTTGTTTTAACAATTCACAGGGAGAAAAAATGGGTGACGGTTGGAGACACTTCACTGCGTATCTTCAAATGGGTTCCAGTGACTGAATCAAAGTCAGATGATGTAAGTTTTGAAGTGTGTGACAATTGTGCATCCTTTTCTTTTTGTTAAGTTGTAGTTCATTGATATTCTGTCTGACATTTTTTTTTTTCTGCTGAACAGAAGAACAAAAAGAAGAAGGGCAGAGAGGAGAAATATGGATCGGAGGTGACGACTCCAGAGAACAGTTCCTCTCCGGGAATGATAGACATGCATGGTCAGTCTCTTAACCATGCCAAGATTTTAAGTCTGTGCATAATGTAATTTGACAATATTGACTCTTAAATGACAAACTGTGGTTTCACTTATAGATGAGAACAGTAATCAGAGCTCAATAGCTGATTCCTCTCCGGTGAAGATGGAGAACAGCTGTAGCACGAGCCCGACACCAGAGGCCACTGCTGCTGCTCACACTGATGGAAACAAATGCAAGGCAGAACATATGCCATCCCCTGACAAAGGTACGAAAAGCCACTCTGATCACATGAATACATTTCATGCTTACATAAATGAAAGTCTGGAAGGAATAGCTCATAAATGAGCCCAAAAATGAAAATATGTGGAAAATATTACTCACTCCCAGGTCATCGAAGATGAGTATGTTTTTTCATCTGAACAGATTTGGAGAAATGTAACATTCCATCACTTGCTCAGCAATGGATCCTCTGCAGTGAATGGGTGCCGTCAGAATGAGAGTCCAAACAGCTGATAAAAACATCACAATAATCCACACAAATCTAGTCCATCAGTTAACATATTGTGAAATGAAAAACTGCACAAGATGTGTAACAAATCCATCATTACGGCTTCAGGCCAAAATACGAGTCCATAATATTGATTTCTCTAGTGAAAAAGTCCATCTTACATCAAAATAAATCCACATATGTGTTTAGAAACTGTTTTCTCTTGTAAACGGTGCTTGATATGTGCATATTTCTCTCCTGAATCAGACAAGATTATTTTATCACTGAAGAAAGTCATTTTTATGAATAGAGGATGGAAGCAACGGTTTGAAGTTAAAAATGGATTAATTTCTTACAAGCACACAGCTTTTTGCTTATCAAGATGTTAACTGATGGACTGGACAGATGATGTTTTTATCAGCTGTTTGGACTCTCATTTTGATGGCACCCATTCACTGCAGAGAATCCATTGCTGGGCAAGTGATGTGATGCTAAATTTCTCCTGATCTGTTCTGATGAAGAAACAAACTCCTCTACATCTTGGATGGCCTGAGGGTGAGTCCATTTTCACAGAGATGGTATTCAAAACATTGCATCTGAGATCTTCCAGCTGAAAGAAATGTGATGCATCACAAGTGGATGAATCACAGTGTGGTTTATTTTTTACAGGGAATTGTAACTCTACTCCTTCAGAGACGTCATCAGCCAAAAAAGATACTCGGTTATCAGGGGAGAAGGAGTCCTCATCAGACACCTCGACAAACACTCAGGTAAAAGCATCACTTACCTTCATATCAGAAGAAAATGATCAAAGCTGGGAATGACTCGAGGGTGAGAAAATGTTTTGCTTTTGTGTTTTATTAGGAAAGTGAAGATGGTTCCCCACCCACAAAGAAAAGTAGAGTGGAATCATCTTCTCAGGACTTAGATAACTAAAGCTGACTAGTTTGCTCCCATGTTTCAAATGTCACTGTCTCAAACCAGTGAGGAAACACAACCCACTTAACAAACCATTCCTGATCTTCAAGTACAGCTTCACCTTGTTCTTCATCTTCTCACCTGGAGCGAACATTGTCGCTGTGCCAGTGAACCGAGGCCGACGACGAACACTGACCTGATCCTGTGAGAAACCTGCAGCCTCACTCCATCCAACTCATGCACGATATACAGCGTTAGTTTAACAGTAATGAGAGTCAATGCACTGCATAGATTTGTCAAGATAAAAGATGGATTTGCTGCTGTGATCATCTTTGTTTTAAGTCTTCTGTTATTTAATTTAATGACTCTACTAGTTGTTTTTCTAACTATTTTGCAGATTGTTGTATGGTTATAGTGCTGGTGTTTGGTTTGTTCATAGATTCTCTACTGGTTTGTGTGCCTTCTGGCTCCATGATGTGTGATTTCATTTTTTTATTTTATTTATTTTTTAGTGCCTTTTGTTTTTTAAAGCTTTTCAAAGCATCACTGCTTTTTAAAGGGGATGAAGAATTTTTTGTCAAAATGAATCGAATATATACCTCATTTCCAAACCAGCTGAGCTGGAACTTAATTCTTGATCGATGGATAATAAATCCTATTCACTGAACACAATCTGGTTTTTAAATGATGTCATTTTCAACAATAAATCCACTCTCACTTCAATCTGATGTAGCAACGTACAAGGAATCAAATACTCTATAGATACATTGGGACCATGTTTTCTTGAAATGAATTTGTTTTGTACAGCTGGTTAATTTTGGTTTTATTTATTTCATCATTAGTGCTTATTTTTAGCATATCCAATTTGTTTAAATAAAAAAATATTAACTGAATTGATTATGACTAGCTTATTTTTTATGACTGTTTAGCTTCACGATCTTTTGATGGGTATTTGGAGTATTCCAATTACAGATTAATAGCCCAGCTTACACAGCTTTGTTTTGAAAAGGCTAAGATTGTTTTATGTAAGTAATAATTGGCGACGGGCCGTTGAATTATTAGAAAAATAATGCACACCCAAGGTGGTGATGCGGCCATGACGCGAAGCGGAGTATAATCATATTTATTATATACGACGTATTTTCATATATTTTTCGATGTTGCAGAAACGTTATGACGTTATTAGACGCTTTACCGCGTTACCTTATACTTAAGTTACATTGATTGTCCAGAAACGTTTTTGATACGAACATAATTTATAGCGTTTACCAAAAACATGAGTAACGTTATTAGAAAACGAAACAGAGGGATCAAATAAGACTTTTTCACCATAATTCGTTCTATTACATCGATACTGTATATGATTCTGCATCAACCATCCCTTTACCTGATGTTATAACCTTTATATCGTGACTCTTATATGATTTTCGTTAACTTTTTAAGAGTTTGTTGATGTAATTTGTCGTGAAGTAGCCCATCTTACCTCAGATCTGGCGTTCGGTCAAACTTCCTGTTCGCGCGCTTTTCGGTTACTTCAACGGTTTTTGTCTCCGCCATTCACAAAATGATATGAAAATTATAATTTATATAATAAACTTTTGGCTGTCATGGTAAATTGCCCATTTTTATATATGTAAAGGGACATTGTTCAAACAATATAATGTCATTTGTATTTTGGTCATAAACATACACCACTAATTAGGTTAACAAAAAGAGTCAAAATCTATTTTACATATATACTATTTTTTTTATTATTTTATGTGGGGTTCAGATTTGTCATATCAGGCTGCATTTTTAAGGGACATGAATTATTGACCAGGATCCTTCTGTTCTATTTAGGATCTGTAGGACGTTGTGATGGGATCTGTTGAGCATCCTTGCGTGAAATTGAGAGACTATGAGGGCAGCTTTTCAAACTTTGGCCATGAGCACAGTTATAAAACTTTGAGGTATACATACAGATGAAAGATCAAGACTGAAAATCATTCAATGATGAATAGGTGAAGTGGTTTTATTACGTAATATTTATATAAAATGGATCACACCAGTGACTTGCTGAATCTTAATTGTGGCTAGAATCGTCCTTAGGATGTTCCTGAAATGTTTGTGAAATTATTAAATGCTTTTTACAAAAACATGGTCAAAATCAATGTGTTGTCAGAAAGCACAATATATCCAGACAACGACAAGACAAGAATCTGTTCAATGTTTGTATTGAGTTCAAGTGAATATACAGTACATGAAACAGTACAATAGTTAAAGACTGTCACAATATTTCAGTAGAAACAGAATGCAAAATTTTCTGATCAAATTCATTTGAACAAAAGGGGAATAATCATAAATATTATACATATTAAATATAATATTGTGCACCATTTCATTGCAGGTTACCAATTCTAACACAAAGTTTATTAGGTTGCTAAATAAACTTTGTTGTTAATATTACATAAACAATAAGAGGTACAATATGATGTTGTGCTTTAAAAATGTGCTTTAGTAAAGGTCTGTTCACACCAAGTTTGAGGTGACTAAAATATATTGAATTAAAAAAAATTTGGAAACCCTTTTTTTGCACCAAAACTATTCTGCACTGTATTTTATTGCAAAATTTTCTTCATCCTCTCTCAAAAAAAAAAAAGTCTGGATACCTGAAGTAACTGTTCTGTATTTTGTTCGGTATTTTTAATAAATCTTGAATTAGTACACAAAGGTTTAATCTTAAAATCTTTCCATGCATTTATTTTGTGCCGAAAATTCGGAGTTGGTGTGAATAGGCCTTTTGTTTGGTGTTTTTAAAGTTTGAATTGGAAAGATTATTTGTATGGAAATATTATAACTATATGTCTGACATTTAACAGTAAAAATAACTTGCTTCCAAACAATGGCAGTTAAACTCATGTGCTGTATACATTTAAAGTGAGAAGTGCAATAAGTTAATAGTGGTTAGCTTCAGCTTTGTTTGGTGCACTGGTTGTACCATTTTGTGTCTGTGAAGTGTGTAAATTTGTTTTATTAAAATAACTTCATTAAAATCTTATATCCTGGTTTAATATGCAGAGACAACTGTAAGTAAACCATTCGTAGGGCGAATTACAGAAAAGTGCAAATGTGGCTATGTTCGGAATAGCATACTACCATACTAGAGTATGTACATTCTGCCTAGTATGTATAATTTCTGTATGCATAGAATACCTGGGTGAAAATGTGCAGTATACCATCAGATCCCACAATGCAATGTGCTCGACATGAATCAATTGTGTGTGTAACGGACAAGCTGAAATTAAAATCTTTCTTAGCTTAATTTTAATCGTTGCATAATGTGTACCATTTCACATACTATCTAAAAAATTGTGGGCTGTATTCAGTGTATACTGACTAGTGTGCAGTATGCTAGTTTACCAATCCGAACACAGGCTGCAGCTTTGTGGCGCTTTCAAAACATTGCTGTCCTGAAAAGTCAACTTCTGACTCAACCAATGGGGTGAGTTTGGGGCGGAGCTACAATGGTAGCGAGAAGGAAACCTGTTTGGAAACAGTCATTCCATTTTGTGCCACTAGAAATTACACACAGCAGCTTTAAGTACACTGCAAAGTATCGCTAAACCGTTCCCAAATTTCTTGCTGGTAATTCATCATTAGATCAATCCACACAGGACAGTGAAAAACTTACAAAATACAAAAAAGTACTGATAACACAGAAATATCTCTCACCTTCATAAAATTCAAATTCCATCAATGCAGCATACTTTAGCCTTCATTTGGGCGGATTCGTTTAGGGAATGATCAAGAGGTTCAAATGTATATCTGGTGTGTACAAAAATAGCGTATAATCTTGTCGAAAGCGATCTGTGCATAGCCTGCTCACAGGCCGAGGGGTTGAGGGGAAGTTCAGAAGGTTTGGTCATCGTTGCAAGAGTCTGTCCAGTGACCGAACGCCTCGCAGATGTCGCAGTACGGTCGTTCACCGCTGCGGCTCCCGTGGTACGTGGTGTGCGGAGGCGAGTCTGGGGATTGCATTTGTGTCGGACAGTCCTCTGTGTCGTGCAGGTCGAAGCAGTCACAGATGTCGCAGAAAACACGTGGTGGGGCTTTCTTCTTCTTGTTGACCTCACCAAGACTTGAGAGAAAGAGGTTAAAAAAAATGGTATTCTTTGTAAACCCTTTGTGAAGAAAAACAATAATAGCAACGAAGATGCAAGTAGCGCAATGCTAATCAAGTATGTACAACATGACCACGTGCCAGGGTTATTATAGTTAACAGAAATGAAACAACAAAAAATGGTGCTTGAAATAAATGTTAACTGAAATAAATATTTAAATATATATTTAAATATTTAAAAAAGTGTGACACTTTTCATTTTCATTTAGTTTAACTTTATGTACTAAAACAGAAAAAAAAACAAAAAAAAAAAACGTCAAGATGTCAAAACTCAATTGGACTCACCCATCAAGTTCATCATTTCCGTTGAACTCGGTCAATGCCATTTTCTTCAGCTTCACCTTTAGTTCTTCATTCTTCCTCTGGAGGTCCACAATGACTGAGTTCAGGAAGTTGATCTGATTCATGAAGGAAAACATGGCAGAATTCAGAAGTTTACACATATAATATTCTAAAAGCATTACCAAATATGGAGAAGAGTTTTACCTGTCCCTCAGCAAACTCTTTCTCTTCTCTCAGTTGGTCTATAGCAGCATCACCTACAGAGGAGACAAATGCTGAAATGTTGGAAGTCCATTTAAGTTAAAGAAGATTTGTTAAAAATGTACGTTGTTTTTTTTTAGATTCATTT
Organism: Cyprinus carpio; assembly: GCF_018340385.1. Taxonomy (NCBI): domain Eukaryota; kingdom Metazoa; phylum Chordata; class Actinopteri; order Cypriniformes; family Cyprinidae; genus Cyprinus; species Cyprinus carpio. Next base: position 17,194,510 of record NC_056581.1, on the reverse strand, counting down.
TTCATACTGCAACTGGAAATAACAATAATAGTACTATTTGTATTACTCATACTACTTCCATTTCCAGTGTAACAAATTAATTTAAAGAAAAGGCAACTTTAATTTTTAACAAATCTGAAGATATTTTTTACATAAAATTGGATTAAAAAAAGAAAAGAAAAAAAAAACAATCATGCAAAATCACTGATCAAATAATGGCAGGCTTGGCGAGCAGAAGAGACTTTTTCAAAATATTACAAAAACTTAACCCAAACTTTTTAATAATAGTGTGGATTAAGTAGCTGGTAATATACAGTATATAGCACAGAATGCAACATGCTGTCATTCCATTCCAAATATAAATACGCTGACAGACCTGAAGTGACTTCCTCTCTGTTCCCCGTCTGCCGTCCCTCCAGCTTTTGCTCCAGGCTGTTCACTCGGCTCTGCAGCTGGGCTTTGTCCCTCTCCAGAGACTTCACGGCCGACTGGAGCGTCTTGGCCATGGCATTTCCACACGAAGCACTGCAATCTGTAATGACAAATTATTTTTTTCCATTATCTGACAATATTAAGTGCGAACAACACAGTACAAAGTTTTATATAGAAAGAAAAAATAGGAACAACTGCTGTAGACAACAGGGTTTTCATATAAAATTAATCTACATTCTTTTTACTTCAGACAAATTTAGTCAGTCCATAATGTATAAAACATACTTTAAAGAATGATCCATAAGTTTAGATAGACTCAAAGCTCTTACCTCATTGCGTAGTGTCTCTAGTTCTTTGTCTTTATCAGACATCATTGCATTGGAGTTCTCCCTGTGAGTACAGAAGAGCTCACTCTAGCTGGTTGGATTTACAGTCATGTTACAAAAGCCATATGGACTCTGAGAACATGTATAATACCACCTCTCAATGGAGCTCCAAAGATTAAAAGCTTACAGAAAAACAGGAAAAAAAAATGAACAGACATCCAGTGGGACTGCAGTATTTTTAGGGTGGAGGAAAACAATAGATCTGAAGTCAAAAGCTTTTTTATTTGAGCTTTTCAACTAAACAGCAGTCATGTAAACAGATCATCTCACTAGATGTGGTAATCTTGATGCATCATAAAACACTGATCTGTAAAGAACATTTTCTGACAAGCTTTTTTGAATGCCTTCATTTCCCATGGGATGAAATGATATTTAAAGCCTCCAGAGTGCATGTGATCTCAAATCCAGCTCTCATTTGAACAATTACTAAGACAGAGCTCCATTTTCACCATCAAAAGTGTCTCTGACATGCTGTTTACAACCACAAGTAATAAATTCAGTTTTTGAAAGCTTGTGAAGAAATTTAAATGAAGATTTCATCCAAAAATGAACATTTGCTGACAATGTACTCACCCTCAGGTCATCCAAGATGTATATGAGTTTGTTTCTTCATTGTAACAGATTGGGAGAAATTTAGCATTACATCCTCTATAGTGAATGGGAGAAGACAACAGGAGAGGGACTTTTTCACTGGAGGAAGTGTTATTATGGATTATGGAGTTTTTTTGGCCAGAAGCAAAGGTTTACAGTTAAAACACCTTAATGATGGATTTTTTTCTTAAAAATATGCTTTTGGCTTCACAAGACATTTACTGCTGGACTGAAGTGGTGTGGACTACTTGTGGATTATTGTGATGTTTTTATCAGATGTTTGGACTCATTCTGACGGCACCCATTCACTGCAGAGGATCCATTGCTGAGCAAGTGATGTAACACTAAATTTCTCCAAATCTGTTCTGATGAAGAAACAACTCATCTACATGGGCAGTTACGGCCTAATGTTTAGAGAGTTGGACTCGTAACCCGAAGGTTGCAGGTTCGAGTCTCAGTACCAGCAGGGATTGTAGGTGGGGGCAGTGAATGACCAGTGCTCTCTTCCACCCTCAATTCCACAATACTTGGCCACACGTCACATCACTTTCAATTTACATCTTGGATGGCCTGAGGGTGAGTAAGCTTTAAATTTTTGCTTTTAGACCAACTTTTGCCATAGGCTTCCGCTTCGAGATTTCTGTCTTGATTTGATTGAATGAACTTAATACTGAGTCAATGACATGCGCTTACCTCTCTGTAATCTCCAGCTGGCTAGTCAGAGCTTCACTGCCACGCTGCCAAAAAAAAACATGATACATGATAACTCAATCCCTCAAACTGACGGAGAACATCACAGGGCAACACAGTTCAGAAGAGCTGACAGGAAATATCTAAGGAAAGACACACAGATAAACACCTTCTGCTGTGCGTGGACGTCCATCTCCTGAGCCAATATACCTTTCTCAACCTGGAGCGACACCTGCATCTGAGACTTCTGATTGGCTGACAGTTTTAGCTCCTCACTACACAGAGAGAGAGATAAGGAGGGAGTTAATGCCCATACTATCATGTAGGACTAGCATATATGTTTCTCGAGCAGCAAATCTGCATATTACAATGATTTTGTAGGATCATGTGACACTGAAGACTGGAGTATTTAAAAAAAAATGTAAGAATATTCACAATATTTTTGTTTTTATTGTATTTCTGATCAAATAAATGCAGCCTTGGTAAAAAAAAAAAAAAAAACTTCAGACAGGTCTCCATCATCCTCCTCATGTGTAATGAATGAGCCAATCTATATTTACCCAGAGTGCATCATAATGCAGAAATAAATCAAATCATGCATGCTCAAAATGCAAGCGGAAAATCAAGGTGAAGTCTCAAAATTGTGAGAACAAATGCACTACAGACTGAAAGAGCCCCATAAATTCAAAAAGAATATGTTGTGTTTAATAAAACATTACATATTTTTTTCCATAAAGAATACCAAAAAAATATAGTATTATAAGCTACACCATGATACATATTCATGAGCGTCAGATGATCAACAGAGTGTTATGAAAGGAACTCCGTCGGATCTCACGTGGCACAAAACAGCAGCCGTAGCTGGAAAGACAAAGTTACGTAAAATTCCCTCGAGGAATTCCCACGCAGGAACCTGTCCGCATCACTGGAGCCGTCACTCGCTGGACATGTCGATCAACCGTGGCTTGAAGGAGTGTGTCTAATCAGCTAGAGTTATGAAGGCTTTGAGCTTCAGTTTGTGGCTCTTTAATTTAAAGTCGACATGAATTCAAAATGGACCCCATTTACACCACCAGAAGTGTTCCTTGAGATTGCAAAAGCATTTTGAGCTAAAGGTTTCGGCTTAAATGCTTAAAATTAATTTTTTTTTTGGCTTTATTGTAAAATAAACTGTTTAAATAAATGGTTTTAAATATGAAAAGTGAAACAGTTTAATAAACTATTTTTGCATTTTTTTTTTTTTTTTTACATGTATATATTTTCATTGGGGATCACCAAACCTTTCATTAAAGGTTTCGGCTTAAATGCTTAAAATTAATTTTAATTCCTGGTGTATAAAATCAGGTTCTACCCTAATTTTTTTTTTATTGATTTAATTATCCTGAATTATATGCTGCAAGCCAGATTCAAGCTATTATCACTTGAGCACAAAAGATCATTGTGGTCAGAACACGTGCATTTATGCTATTAAGAAATTTTGAGCTGAAGGTTTCTGCTTAAATGCTTTAAATTAATATTGCAAACAAATACAAAATTTAAATGCAAACATTTTCAAAATTAAAAAAAGGTTAAATAAATTGACAATTTATTGCAAATAAGCAAACAAATTGTGCTTAAAGGGATAATCCGTAACCTTCATTCATCTTCGGAACAAATTCAGATATTTTTGATGAAATCCGAGAGCTTTCTGACCCTCCATAGACAGCAAGGGAACAACCACATTCAAGGCCCAGAAACGTAGTAAGGACATTGTTAAAATAGTCCATATGACATCAGTGGTTTGAACCCTTGCTGTCTATCAAAAATATCTTAATTTGTGTTCTGAAGATGAATAAAGGTCTTACGGGTTTGGAACAACATGAGGGTGAGTAATTAAAGACACAATTGTATTTTTTGGGTGAACTATCCCCTTAAATATGAAAAGTGAAACATTTTATTACATTTTTTAAAAGGTATTTTAAGTGTTTATCTCTTTAGTGAGTGTCACCAAACCCTCTTACTTTTTCAAACACTTTCATATAAAGGCACTTTTAACCATCCAATCAATTACTGATGGATCAAATCAGGTTCTGCCCTACATTTTTTTTTTCTGAATGTGAAATGCAGTAAGCCAGATTCAAACTCTTATTGCACGTGAGCACAACCGCTCAATGTGTCAGAACTTGCATTGTTGTTTTGATCTAAATGTTTCTGCTTAAATGCTTAAAATTAATTTAGCAAACAAATAAAAAACAAAGAAACATAAAAAATGTTTCTTTCACATAGTGACACTTTTCATCATCCAGTCAATTCCTGATGTATAAAATCAGTTTCTACCTTACATTTTTTTCCATTATTGATTATCCAGAATGTTAAAAATGCTGCGAGCCAGATTCAACCTGTTGCTATTCAGAAATAAAAGCTGTTGTGACAATGTGGACTTGTGATGTCACTCTGTGACTCACAGATCTAATTATACCTCCACAATGACGCCAACATGGTACTTAACTGACTAATTAAGATCAAGATCCTTTATAGCTCCAACAAAGCAGACAATCAATGTAATAAAATGCAGCTGAAAGACATTAAATGGGGCTATTTGTTGCAGCTGTTGTTCAGTGGTCATCAAACTAATACATTTGAGGCTGGATCATGTCATTTTCTCTCCTCCTTATTATTTCTGGTCCTTTCACTAGTATCACTATAGATGAAAGTGTCAAAAAGTCCTAAATAAATATTGAAAGAGCCACTAAAGAGAAAATGCATGTGTGCACGTCAGCAGAAGACTCACATTTCTTTGTGGAGGCTGTCAATGTTCTGCGTTTCTGAACTCAGCTGCTCCTGATACTGAGATTTCTGCTGCTTCAGGGCCTCAAGCTGGTGGATGAGATAAAAGACAAATAAATCACCTGAAAGAAGAAGGTTTAGAAAAACATTACATGGTTTTGGACTAAATGTATTGGCGTGAATGTCATGAGACCGTTCAACAACATGTATTTTGCATAAAGAAATATTGCAAAATACTATTAATAATATTTAAGGACCATCTTTTATGTGCATTCTTTAACAATTTTAAAGATAATTAAAGCACACTTCACTTCAGATTCTTATTACCCTAAAATAACTGCAAAGTGGAAAAAAAAAGTTATTTTTTTATAATATTATTAAATAATATTTATGCTCATTTATGCAAAATATATTTATTTCAGTACTTCTTTTTTATGTAAGTAAAATATCCATGAGAATTCTGGGGAAAATTAGTGTTGTTATTGTTAAACAAACAAACAATAAATATGAATATTAGATTAAAAACATACATGAAATGTAGAAATTTTCTAACAGAAATAAAAGGTTTAACTTGAAGTACTAAAATTACTAATAATAAAAATTAAAGCTAAATAGAAACAATTTAAATAAATTACAAAAGCACATTAAGTTACTTAAACATAAAATAAATACAACTTAAAAAAAATTAAAGTTTATTAAATATGAACAGATACTATGATAACACTGGGGAAAGCATTCAATTTTCATGATATTAATAATGTGATTGTGCACAAATGTGTCCTAGGTGTTTTTTAACTTCCAAAAATTGTAAAATCAGACATTTCTCCTCAACTAGACACACGCTGAAGTACTAATTGTTTCTGAAGAACAAAAATTTGAAGTTACATGCTAAACTTTAAGTGCTAGAGAGTGAAACAAATACCTTAATCTAAGCATGAGTAATAATATTATTGATGCTTGCTTTGGCAAACACCTCTAAAATGAGAAAAACAAAACTGTCTGTTTATAAAGTACAATCACTGAGAGCTTGAGAAAATCATCAAGAATGTGATCAAGAATCACATTTTAGGAGTAATGTCAGATCATCACATCTGGTGAAGTCAGATTAATGTTCCCACGAGACCCATAACTCAATCCCATCACAACATCAGACTGAAGCATTAATAACACTCTTCAGCACAAGCGCCCACAGCTGGCCAAGCCCATAATTAATATCATCTACATGCCAAGAACCAGCATTAATGTTTTATTATGAATCAGCAGAGATTTGCCTGCGCTGATATCTCTGAGTGATTTAGTGTTTACATTCAGAAAGCCTGAGAGAATCCGTGATGATGGAGGAATAATACTGTCATCAATGAATGAAAATGTCATCAAACAACCATTTCATTCAGACTCAGACATGTGAAAGCATTCTTCAGGTCAAAGTCCACAGCTTAACATCTCCATTACTCAAAGAAATAGCATGCAAAAGATATAGCGACACAAAGTATTTTCTTTCCTTTTATGCATTAAAAAAAATCATCTCAAAAATCATAAAGGAAAAAACTAAACAAAAAACAAATACATAAATACATAGCTGAAAATTATTTTTATGCTCATCACCAACATCCAACATAATGGACAAAATCAGGGAAAATGCCACCAAAATTCAAAATGTGAGGAAAAACTGCACTGTACATTTTTTTTATTTTTTGGTAACATTAGATATTCTTCTCAAATTTTCTTATAAGCCTAACAAATTATTGTAATTATTCAGATGGAGAATTTATTTCAATGTATTGATTAAATTAAAGTACCTGAGGTGTTTTATGGTTATAAAACTGGTTAGAAAATCATAAACTTAGCTCCTAAAAAAATAAATATTTACATTGTGTACAGTACTTCCACATAATTGCTCCTACAGATAAACTCTAGTGAATCAATATTTTAACTTAATAACCAAGTTAATTTCTGTCACTGGCCAAAATTCGGAAATCAATACATTGGAAGAAAACAACAACAACAACATCATCAAACAACACTCACATTAAACATCCAATCTAGAATTATACACGCTTCAAATGTAACCAAAACATGCATGATATAAAATTAATTTAAATTGGGAAAAAATAAGCCCTTATATATTATCCAGTTTCAATATCATCCTAACCCAATTCCAATATTTAAAAAAAATGCTAATATTCCTGAATACTAACATGGTCTCCGATATACAGTATCATGCATCCCTGCTAAGTGCACTACAGAAGAGCGATCTTTACCTGGCACAGAGAGCTATAAACGCTGTCTGTGTAGTTCTGTTGGAGCGCTGTCACATTCATGGTGCTGTCTCTTTCCTGTTTTTTCCAAACAAATGTGCCCTATCAATAAAACATCCCCCTACGGCCCCCTGCAGCAAGAGAGAGGATTGAGCTCTCGCTCTGCTGGCGTTCCAGCACACGCTCACGTTTGCACAAACACACGCTCTGAAAACCGTCACATAGGGCAGCTTCATTATAAAAGCACGACAAGCCCCGCCCCTCTCGACATCCCCCTGCTGTCCGCCCCCCTCCTTCTGCTGTTCTACGTCATCTGCCTATTCTCATTCATCCTGAATTAGCCGTCTCTACATGATGATACATGTTTGTCTTTGGTGACATCAGAGAAATGGAAATGCTTGCATGAGCAAAGCCTCTATATTCGGTTCATTTGATGAATAAATACATATAATAAATATAAATATAATATAAACATATTAGAATGATTTCTGAAAGATCATGTGACACTGTAGACTCCAGTAATGATGCTGAAAATTCAGCTTTGATCACAGAAATAAAATATTTTAAAATATATTCAGACAGAAAACAGGTATTTCAAATTGTAATAATATTTCACAGTATCTTTGTTTTTACTGTATTTTTGATCAAATTAACGCAGCCTCGGTGAACATATGCATGAAAAACTATACATAGTCTCAAACCTCTGCACAGCTGTGCATTTTCTAAAAAAAGCTGCAGCACAGGATAAGCAAGAGACTTCACTCCCTGTATGACAAGAAAAAAAAAGAATGAAATTCAGGGTAACCTACAATAACTCTACTTTTTTTAAACCTTAAGGGGACAAAAGTCCAAAATGAGGTCACAATAAGGTAGTCTATTTCAATATAGAAACCAAAATACATTAAACGGACAGTTCATCCAAAAATTTTAATTCTATCATAATTTACTCATACTCATTTTTGCCTTAATATTTTCAGTTGCATCGGTGCATCACAAGCGAACTCCCAATATAATCACAGACTGAACCAACAACACCATCTGAACCACTGCAGGAGAGTCTCTTTAATACAGATGCTGAATCAAGCAAGACCTTTCACTTGAGCACCAGTGACATAAGAAGACCTGTTACTCTTTCACACAGTCTTGTCGTATGCAAAACGCACAACCCAAGGAGGCAAGTCTCTTCGGAGAATTGCAGGCCATCGGAGTGATTATGTAAGGCCACGTATGAGCACACAGAACATGCTTTACATGCAGCCTGCAGGCGGTCAGATGTAGAGGACTCGTGCACGAATTAACAGTGTGTCTGAACCATTATGTCAGTAACAGTACAGTTACACTGTGAAAAATCTCTGCTTGTCTCCTAAGTAAACGTGTTTATTCAGCAACAAATACTAAATGTTTTAATGATACTACTTGATGTTTCACATGTAAACAAAATATTTTGGGTTCAACATCATGCTGACAGCAGTAATTAAAGGAATAGTTCGCTCAAAAATTAAAATTTTACTGCCATCCAAGATGTAGATGAGTTTGTTTCTTCATCTGGACAGATTTGGAGAAATGTAGCATTCCATCATCTTCTCATAAATGGATGCTCTGCAGTGAATGGGTGCCGTCAGAATGAGAGTCCAAACAGCTGTCTGGCACAAAACACAAGTAATCAGACCACTCCATACATCATCCACAAGTGTGAAGTGATAAGATGCATGTTTGTAAGAAAAGTACAATTAAAATACGAGTCCTCTTGTTGTGATGTGATGAATTTTTGTTGTATGAGTCACGATAAAAATATTAAAATATAATGCTTAAGTTCTCCAGGACAGTGCAAATATGTGGGTGATATTGATGTGAGTAACAGGGGACAACTGGAGAAGCGTTATTACAATTATGGAAATGGCCGAAGTCCTCTATAACCATCTCGACTGATTTGTTCTTACAAACACAAAAACATTCTATTCTTCTCAAGCTGGACTGGAGTGGTGTGGATTACTTGTGGATCATAGTGATGTTTTTATCAGCTGTTTGGACTCTCATTCTGACGGCACCCATTCACTGCAGAGGATCCATTGGTGAACAAGTGATGTAACGCTAAAAATATGTTCAGGTGAAGAAACAAATCTATATCTATGTCCTGAGAGTGAGTACATTTACAGCAAATTTTCAATTTTGGGTGAACTATTTTTTTTTACTTTAATGTCATAATTTTTAGAGCAGCTATTGTCGTCCTAAATGAGATTTCTTCTAGCAATTTTAATGATTATTACTGCTGTCTGCTAAGCTGAGCATAATGATCACTGTTAAGTAAGATTAGTGATTTGAACAAACTAACACTAAGTATTAAACTTCAACATACACCAGTGCTATTGTATGAACATGAATACTTTAAATCATGTGACCTCTGAAGGAGATCCAGTGAGCAACCACCTAGCAACCACCCAGAGCACCCTAGCAACCACTTATGACATCCTAGCAACACGGAGGTGACTTTTGAACTGGTATACACTAATTCAAATAACTGAATTATTCACACCCTTCCAAGTCCCTTACAGACATCAGATACGACTTGAAAGTAACCAGGAATCACTGTTTATATTTATGATATGAAGAGTAAAGCATATTTACCTCCTCCTGCAATTCCTTATTCCTCGTCATCATCTGCTCCAGCTTTTCATCAGACTGTAAACTCTGTTTGAGTGCGAGTAAGCCTCTAGTTAGTCATGTGCTCAAATATACACTTCCATTCAAAGTTTGGGGTTGGTAAGATTTTTTTAATGTTTTGAAAGAAATTAATCTCTTCTGCTTACCAAGGCTGCATTTATTTGATAAAGCATATAGTAAAAAAACAACAACTGTGTAATATTATTACTATTTAAGAAAAGTGTTTTCTATTTTTATATTTTAAAACAATTTATTCCTGTGATCAATGCTGAGTTTTCAGCATCATTACTCCAGTCTTCAGTGTCACATGATCCTTCAGAAATTATTCTAATATGCTGATTTGCTGCTCAAGAAAGGATTCAACGATTCTTTGATGAATAGAAAGCTAAAAAAAAACAGCATTTATTTGAAATATAAATGTTTTGTAACATTATGAATGACTGTACTGTCTCTTTTGATCAATTTAATGCATCCTTGATCAATAAAAGTATTAATTTCTCTCTCTCAAAAAAAATTAACTGTAACATCACAATAAATAAATATACAATCTTCATCAATCAGTGTAAAATAACTGAACTATGGTATTTTGGAAACTATAGAAAACACTACTGGTTAAAAGTTTGGCGTAATTAAGATTTTACTAATGTTTTTAAAAAGTCGTCTCTTCTGCTCACGAAGGCTGCATTTGTTTTAACAAAAATACAGGAAAAACATTGTAAAATATTATTGCAATTTAAAATATCTTTTTATTCTTAAATATATTTTAAAAATGAAATGTATTCCTTTGATGGGAAAGTTGAATTTTCAGTGCCATTACTCCAGTCTTCAGTCTCACATGATCTTCAGAAATCATTCTAATATGCTACAAATAACATTAACATCTTAATCTTACCCACCCCAAACATTTGACCTGCAGTGCATAAAACAGCAGGAGCTACTGGGCCTATGTTTTACAAATGTCATTTGGTCACCTGGGTTTGGTCTTTGTAGGCTTTCAGTTCCACCCCCTGCCGCTCCAGCTCAGCACTCCTCTCTGTGATTCTGTTCAACTCTCCTTCTGTTCGGCCCAACTTCTCCTTCAGCTCCTTTATCTGAAGATCTCTCTCTTCATCCTTCGCCTGTACCTGGTGCTGCTGGACGGCCACATCCCTCTGCAGCACTTCCTTCTCCATGGACACCTGGTCCAGCTTCTCTTTCTGCATTTTCATGTTCCTTTCTATTTCTGGCGCCACACAGAAGTAGTCATAGAGGAGCTCATGCAGCAGTATTTGTGCTAATATGATCATTTTCCACAAACTTTCACCCAAACTGGATTACTGAGCAAGTAAAAGTGTGTCGTCGTGTATTATGGCTCTGCTGGGAACGGCTGGTTTATCTCAAGAGCATGCAAAAATGACAGCTCAAAGCGGTTCACGTTGGCACAGGTTCACATGCTAGGGATGCAAATATCAGTGCAGATGCGTAACAGTAGTTATTGAGAATTTAAGTTTTGCTTACCTTGCATGGCTAGTGTTGCTTTATTATTGTCCTCTGCTGCTGTGTCGAGTTTCTGTTTCTGAAATCAAACATAAAGAATTGGTACAACAGGTTGACCAAAAGGAAAAACCAGGTTTACCTTGGTTTGTTTTATGTGCATTTTTAAAATATGTATTTGTTATTCTGCAGACAAGGGTTATTATTACTGTCTCATACTTGAGTATTAAACTAAAAATAAAAGAAAGATCTGATGTTTATTTTATAAGTATAAATACAAACATGCACACACATACAGTGTAAAAAATGATTTTTCAAAGTTATAAAAAGAAAACCCTATTTCACTCTTTCTGCTTCAAAATTTAAAGTTTAATTCAATGCATTTCTTTGTAATTATTTGTGAAATATGCTAGCAATTTCTGAGTTTAAATTGTTTCTAGACCAATTTCAGTGTGTATATTACATCACTTTATATATATAGAAATTTTATATAAATGTGCTTGATTTTGCAAAAGAACTGTTTATTGTGATAATGTTATTAAATTCAAGCATTAAACTGAAAAATTATAAAAAATTAAATAAAATAGCGTGCTTTGGTTTATTTTATATATATCACATCCATTTATTTACATAGAGATTTTATATAAATGTGCTTTATTTTCATAATTGATAATTAATGTCATTAAATTCAAGTACTTGGTGCCTTTTATCATATTGCTATTGCTGCTTCAAGTAAAGTCTAACCATACAGTACCTCTCAACCATAGTAAAAATCACATTGATGTATGACTTCTTATGACTTATTGGCTTAAAAGACATGATTTTGTAATGATAGAACACTTAATTTTAGAGAAATGTATGCATCCCCCGGCACATTTAAATAATTCAATAATATAAAAATCCGTTATTGGATCACCATATGGGCTGAAGGGATGAACAGCACAAGGGCTGAAGGGAGGCTTAAAAAGTAAAGGACAAGTCATTAAATCTTAAAAAAGAAATGCGAAATAAAAACCAGGCTATTTCAGGTTAGTAAACAAGCAGCATTAGTGCCGAGTACCAGATCTTGCAGCTGCTCCTGGAGGGATGTTTTATCCTGTTCAGAGGAGGCGAGTTTCTGCTGGAACAGGATAACTTCCTTCTGTCTATTCTCTAACTCAAAGTTCAACTCCTTGATCTATAAGAACACAAAGATCAGTTCTTATGATGCATATGTCTTCCGGTGTACAATCACATGTCATAATGCATCTTGTTAGTTGGATTTGAGGAGGGGGCTGAACAGACCTTTTTGTCTTGTAATGGAGGTGAGGCTGATCCCGCGGTCTCGGCTCGGAGAGTTCTCAGCTGAAGATGCAGGTCAGACACTTCCTTTTCCAGCTCCATGATCCTGGAGCGCTCGGACACCGTGGCCACCTACACCAGGACACGACACTTCATCAACCACTGGTATCGTGGTAAAACTAAAGGCATTAAACAAACTAGATCTTTTCTGCATTCATCAAATTAGATCAATTTCAGACATTATGGTCATGTGGGAATACGGTTTACTAAAATACTGTTTTTACTGTTCAGAGATTTTGTATCAATTTTGAGCATAAATCTATAACAAATTCTGCAGCAAATAGTGAAAACAAGCTTCCATAGTTTTTAATATTGATAACAACAAGAAATGTTTTCTGGGCAGAAAATCAGCATGTTAGAATGATTTCTGAAGGATCATGTGACACTAAAGACTGGAGTAATGATGCTGAAAATTCAGCTTTTACGTCACAGGAATAAATTACATCTTAAAATATATTCAAACAGTTATTTTTATTTGAGGTATTATTTTTTATTATATATTATATTATTTATTTTGAATTGATATTGTTTTTAATAATATGACTGTATTTTTGTTCTTATAATATTTTTTTTTTTTTGCAGATGAGACATTTTGAACAGAAGTGTAAGCCTACAAATATACTTATAAAATGCATTTTATAATTTAATTCATATTTTTCCCACATTACATAAGGCTTCTGAGAATTGTGCTTAAAAAAGTCAAGAAAAAAAACTACATGGACCTAAAAAAATATATATATATATTCTTTTTGAAAAATTTTTTTTTATTATTTTTACTTGATTTTGTTTTTTATTATGTTTTGTTGATTTTGGGTTGGTGAATTACTTGTATAGATGATGGAATAAAAAAAAAAATCACTTTCCCAAAATAAGCAAAATCACTTCCGTGACCTACCTCAATCCATCATGTTGTCATGCGTGTCTCATCAGTAAAGCTGGTTCCGTGATTAGCGGTAAATATCCGTCACCTGTTTTCAGATGCACGGGAGTTCAGTGACAGAGCCATAGTTCCTGACAAGCTACCAATATCGTGGATAATCGAATGCGATTAAATTATGAACAGAATAAGCTTGTCAGTGAACTACGGCTCTGTGTCCCAACTGCCGCTCCCGTTTGAAAACAGGTGACATCACATTTCCGCTAATCACGGAACCGGCTTTACTGATGACACACGCATGACAAATGCATGCGATTAATCGTGCAGCCCTACTTCCAATCACTTCCGTTCATGATGATCTGACATTAACCCCAAGAGAAATCTCTCTCACCCTCCCATCTGACAGATTGATCCTCTAACTCCCTCTGGAGTTTGTCTGCTTTGGTCTTTTCAAAGAGAAGACTCTGTTCGAGCTCCTTAATGTGGGCATGCTCCAGTTTGGTCTGCGTCTGTTAGTAGAAAGAAGAGGAAAAGAGAGTGACAACACCAATGGCGCAGTCACGTGCCAGCCAAAAGCCAAGTACGAAGAGATTCATGCAGACCTTGACATCATCCTCCTCTATGAATGAGGACAAAGACAGCACACACACAGAGAGGCGTGAAGACGGAAGATTGCATCAAAAAACAAAACAAGAACACAATCACATGAAACAAATGTGGGTCAAAGAACGGCCGATGAAAGAAAGATGGAAGAGGTCAATCATAAAAGAATGAAGGAAGGAAAGAAATGTGTGAATGTGATAAAAGATAAAAAATGAAGAATGCAGGGATAAAAAAAGTGAATGACTGTACAAATAAAAAGAATAAGATGAATGAAGCATCAAAGAATAAAGAGTCAAATCAAAGAGTCAAAGAGCTATAAACAGAAGTGATGCACCGTTTATTACTTATGAAAGAAGGATGAATAGATCTTGTTTGAAAAAAACTTCTCTAAATATATTTTTGAAGAACTTGATCTTCATATAATAACATGATTTGATCTTGAGACAAAATCAGCAAATGAAATTATGTATCTAGTGTATCTAGTGGTCGTTCATATGCAAAAACCTTTATATACCTATATATCACTGAATTAATGAATGAATGAATCTATTTATCACTTTAAAAGTAATCTTTACATATATCTACTTTTCTCCTGTGATTAAAAGATGATGTATGCCTTGCTGTCTTGCTAAAAGAGAAGTATAAAAGATACTGATCATTTTCTGACACAGACTGATGTGTTAAAGACAGGTGACTGCGCCGGTCCACTAATATTCAGTTTCTTTCTATGTAAATGTATATGATAGGATCACTTTACCTCTAGGTCACCTTTGGTAATGCAAGCTTCCTCTACACTGAACTGCAGGTCCTCCACTTTTCTGTGGGACAAAACGTACACTTCAAGCCCTAAAATGTTTCCTCACATGTTCAAAATACTGCATCTTCCTCTACAGCAATCAATTTATATGCAAGATATTTTTAATTATAGGGGGTTACCTTTTTTCCTCTTCCAGCTGATTCATCAGTTCCACTTTATCTCTGTCTGCAGTTTCCACGAGTCTGCGCAACTGGTCCAACTTGGCTTCCATCTCCAGAGCGTATTAAAAAAAAATGCTCATATGAATCTCAGTCTCTTGTTTATTATCCCAAAGACGACTTTTACATGACCCTATAGAACTGACCTGTTCTCGGCCCTGTCTGAGCAGCGCCAGCTCTTGCTGCACCTCTCCAGCATGACTTGTGGCTCGTGCCACTTCCGTCCTCTCCAGGTCCCGCTCGGCCAGGAGCTGCTCGATGTGCTGCTGCTTCTCCTTTAGGGCCTCCTGCAGGGCCGTGGTGCCTGAGATCTTCCGTGCATACCGAGCCGACGTCTCTGTGAGCTGAGAGATTATTTACGGGTATTACTTCACATAATTTTTGGAGGAAAGCGTATTCTGTGAATGAAAGATTTGGGACTGTACCAGGCCTGCTCGGCTGGGTTTGCCTCCAACTGAGGAGGTGACAGAGCTGAGGGAGCTGATGGAGGACGCGCTGGGGCTGTTCTTTAGGGTCGACCTGCGCCTGGAGGCTTTGGATTTAGCAGGAGTGGTGGATGGGAATCCAATGCGGGTGACTTTGTGTGTAGGAGCGAACAGTCCATACTTTGGTAGGCACTGGAAATACCTACAGGAGTGAAGCATAAAGATATACTACTACTGTTCAAAAGTCTGGAGTCGGTATGACATTTAAATGTTTTTAAAAGAAGTCTCTTTTGCTACAAGGCTGCATTTGTTTCATCAAAACTACACTAAAAACATCAGTAAAATATTATTAAACTTTAAATTAACTCTTTTCTATTTTATAATATTATAAAATGTAATTTATTCCTGTGATCAAAGCTGAATATTCAGCATCATTACTCCAGTCTTCAGTGTCACATGATCTTTTAGAAATCATTCTAATATGTTGATACGTCTCTCATGAAACGTTTCATATTATTTTCCATGTTGAAAACAGTTATGCTGCTTAATATATTTGTGAAACCCTTGATTTCAGGATTTTTTGATAAATAGAAAGTTCAAAACAACAGTATTTATTTGAAATAAAGACATTAAAGAAAATTTGTAACATTGTAAATCTATTTAATATCACTTTTGGTTTAATGTGTCCTTGTTGAATACAAGTATTATTTTTTTCTTTCTTTCAAAAAAATGAGAAAATTCTACTGACCTAACTTTTAAACTGATCTACTTTGTTATTTAGCTCACAGTTTTCCAAACCAACTGTACATACCCATAAGATAGCTCAATTAGAGCAATCTGAGGTTAAAACCAACATGAAACAGCATTAACCAACAATTTAACTTCCGTAATGTGACACAGTAAAAGGATATTTTTTATTATTTTCCATAGGGAATTGAATATGAAAAATAAAGTATATGACATATACAATCATTGGAAAAAAAGACCCTTGTAATCTCATTTTACTTCTATGGTTTCAAAGGAGATCTCAAGAGTGTTTTAAAACTGTGCCTAGATAAGTAAGACCTGAAAGATCTTTTTTATAAATGTGTTTAAAAACAGAACGTTCTGTTTCCATGGTTTGATCTCATGTAATTCTGTCAAACTGTGGCCTTACCTTGCACCAGCCACTGCCCCATCATTCTTGCCAAGAGGCTCGTCCAACTCGACGCCACACCAATTACCTTTCGCAAACTCAGTTTCGCCCAGAAAACGCACAACACCTGCCTTGGTTCCACCAACCTGAGGAGTGCAAGCAAAACGTTCCCTCAAACTTCCCTCAAGGAGCCACTAAGCATGAAGACAAACTAGAGATGGGCCGTACCAGCACACGATCACCCAACTTCAGTTCCCGCTGCAACTTCTTGGCCGAATCCGTCTCAGACAGATTGGATGCAGACTCGCTGGCGTCCCTGGTTAGGTTTGTTGAGGTCTTGGTTGTTGCACTAGTGCTTTGAGCGACAGGAACAGGATCTTTGGCAGGGGAGGTGGACGTCTTGTTGGCGGGTGTCTGCATGCCGTTGGCCTCACGCTCTGCCACTGGAGTGCGGGACAGTTTGGAGGGCCGAGTAAATAAACCTCGCAAGTCCTCGCACTGGAAGTAGCACACTCCGGCCACAGAGCCATCGTTTTTCCCGATGGGTTCATCTAGAACTATTCCCGCCCACTGGCCCGGTGCAAACTGGGTCCCTCCGATGAACTGCACATAACCAGGTTTATTTCCGTTGACCCAAACTCGTTCACCAACAGAGAAATCTGGCGCAGCATCTTGGGCCGAATTAGAGGTTGGAGACGGTACAGCCTTGGCGCCAGCTACAATCAGCCAAAATACAAGCACGTCAGGTCTGAATCAGTGTGTTTCTTATGTAAACTATGTCTGACTCACCTGAGGTGGGCGAGGTTTTGGTTGGAGTCACAGCTGCTGGTTTTCCAATCTTGGTGGGTGGTCTGAGACCACTCGGCTTTCCCGCACTCATTTTCCCTGCTTTATGCACGCAAATGTGCTATTCCTGAAGGGCCTGGAAAAACTTCAACCCCCCCGACCAGATAAGATTCCCTAACAGAAGGAAATACACATTCACAATTGCGTTTAGGTGTTTTATTGTGTGATGAGCCCCTAAAAACATACAAAGTACCGTGTTATCCATCATAATTGTGAAGTCATGATGAAACAGAAATAGCCACATATTTCTTTAGTATTGTGATGTACATTTGAGTGATTATCGAAAAAGCCAAGACTCAAATGTTCACGGTAAGATCTATAACATGTATTTATAATATAGATATGGCAAATTTTTCACTCCATACCCACTTTAAATCACCCACAACCATTTATAACTTCAATGCACAAAGCTTCCTGTGTCAGCCGCTTTTAGTTATTTTAGCTGTAAAAAAAAAAAAAAAAAAAAAAAAAACAGTCTATTGTGCAGCTTGTTGCTACAAACTGGTATTTGTTATCATATGATTTAAATGTATTATTGTAACCATAATCAAACTGGACTGTTGCACAAATACTTGAACCATTAACAGCACTGTTTTTCACCCACAGCAGCTAATAAATCTGAAGTCCGGCACATTCACAGGAAATAGCTTACTTTCCCCTTAAAACATTAGGTGGGTGTGTTGGTATTTCTTTGATGCATAACATGATACTGAATGATTACCATTTTATGCATAATGCATGGTGGTACCATGGTATTTTTTTGTTAGTGACTGCTTTAGGAAGAATGCATATTTATGATGATGATGTCACATTCTAAACAATAACTGTGGGCATGGTATTTTTATGGGAACTGTTGTTACCATGGTAACCATGGCTATTTGTGTCAGCTAATGACAGATAATCCTGAGTACAAAACCAGCAACACTAATCCACAACATGACACACAATAAAACTTGACCAATAAACAACTCACGATTTTTTAACATCTAAAAAAGTAACGTTACCATGGTACCGCGTATTTGAGGACCTCTATTATCATCTGACACAGCCGCTGTAAGTTACCACGTTATATACTATATACATTATATACTTAATAATAAATCAGTGGTTATTAATTTAATTTTAAGAGAGAGCAAATAAAGTTAGTTGCAGGCTACTTTTGCATCTAAATATTTAAAATAAGAATTATTAATGTCAGTAAGTAATCAGCTATTTCAATCAATTTGGACTCGACTGTTAAAAATGACTAAATATTATTGTTTATATTTAGCAAGCTAACGTTAATAGCCGAACGATAACTATCAAAACAAATATCACAACTATCCACGAATTTTACATTGTGTTCTTCAAAATAAATATGAAAATGTCTGTTTTCGGTGTGTTTGTGTCTCTACGTGGCTGTGTTCTTCACGTCATAACAAACTGTCTGCTAACCGACATTAGCCAGAGGAGCTAAATCCGCTAAATGTGACACAAATGAACACAATGCTGTGAGATTTAGAGGGTATTAAGTTATGATATTCTCTTACCTGGACCGTTTTAATGCGTAGCATTCCTCCGTGATAAGAGAAATGAAAGGATTTCGCGTTTGTGTGGATGATCTCATACTAGTGATGATGATGACGATGATGATGATGATGGGTGAGGCAGTTCAACACAAAGCTGCACCTAAACACTTTAATTACAGTGACTTTTGACATGACATCTGAATAATGTAACGTAAATGAGCAAGTTCAACAGCAATTAAAACGGGCTGGCATCAAAGTAAGTGGGAAGAAGTCGGTTTATGATGCATGAGGACTTTTGTTTGACTGTAAAACAATTGTCTTTCAAGCCATTGCAATTTCTTGATGGGGGGAAACGGGAAATTAGTTGACCTGTGATAACAATGCATACTTCTCAATAGGAGTTCTGTAATATATTTTCATAAATAATTTGTTAACGCAGACATATCTTTGGATTGAATTGTTGTGAAAGGATATGACCGGAAGGTGTCAGTGTACTGTGGCGGCCACTAGTGGTCAAATCAGGTCAAAAGTGGTAAAAAAAGTAATTTTGCTGTGGCTGGTACTAGTGGTCAAATCAGGTCAAAAGTGGTAAAAAAAATTTTTTTTTAATAAATTTAAAAAATTTATTTACCGGCATTGCCGCGTTCTTTTATTTATTTATTCAGTCATTACTTTTCAGTAAAGTTAAGAGAATGGAATAAATGTCGCATTCTGACCACAAGAGAGCGCACAATGATTAAATATCGCAAATAAATACATAAATAATTTACTAGCGTGTTTCAACAATGTTTCTGATAGTAACTGGTTGTCTGATAGTAAATTCCAGGTACATTTGCACAGGTTTAAATGATGATATATCCTCAGTATAACCTCAGTTTTAGGTATTCTGAACCTGCAACCTGTGGTTTTCGCATGCTGCTGATACGTTCCTCAACGATAATTAAAGTATTATCACGTAGTTATTTGTATGCATAACTTATAATGGAATCTAATGTTTAAGATCCCATTAAAACCATTTGAAATATATTTAACATGGAATTAAAAACAGCCCATGACGGTATTGATTGCAACGTTCCAGTTAGACTGCAATATAGTCGCATGCATATTCTCAAATTCCGTCATCGAACATCGAAAATGTTATTCTGATATGATTCCGTTGTGTGCAACATATGCATGATTGTGTGCATGTGCATCACCAGAGGGCGCGTGCACTGGACGTGAGGACTGCTGTACTGATCCATTACAATAATACGGACATGTCTGTATTCTGTACCTTTGGACTCGTGGAGACAGTATATAACCTACTATAGATCTAGTAACCAGCACATGGATGTTTTCATCTGAATGCAGCGTGCTGATCGCATGCATCTGTGTTCCTCAAGCAGACCGAGAGCTTCTGCAATACACGAGAAAGACAAGAAAACCAAAGCACTCCATACAGGATTTGTGTCCAATACAAAAGACCGCGGATAAGGTAAGATGCACACTAAGCTTAACTTGAATAAAATAAAATAAAAAAGCAGAGATGTTTGATTACAAGGTTGTTGTTTTTTATTATCCTCCCCCCACCCCACAAATATCAGGATGCGTTCCATAGTATTATTTTATAAATAAACAGACGGAAAGAATAAATTTGATATGTGCAAAGATCTCGTGCTCGTGTGGAAGGATATTTTCACATTCCAGCTGCTGCCATTTTGTCTCTGTTTTAACCCCCTGGTTCTGTTCGGTCATTTTAATCAGATACGACTTCAGCAGATACGATAAATCTACTTTTCCACAAGGCTTGGTGACTTTTCCTACACTAGCCATCTGAACACAAAAGTATTAAGTGCGTTCCCGGTCAGATTTGATCGATCATTGTAAAATAAAAAATGGCTAAGACTATATAACACAGCAATTATTAAATCATTTGTTAAATTATATATGCACAAATGAATTCATGAGAATTCATCCATAATGCAGAACAGACACGAACAAATGAATGGATGACGCTATAACACAATATCCTTAATTTTGTCATCAATTTTGTCTCAAACATTCTGATTGAGATTAACTCTATTGGCATGGCTTTAGAGTAACTATATTTGAAATACATACAAACACAAAATGCAACAACGGCAAAGTTATTTCAGAGAGCAAATAGTTAAATCGGCTAACAAATAAATTATTACAAACAGCCACAAGGCAGAACATTAAAAAGAAAGCGTGACGCTGTGGGGGGCTCTGGCTGACACGTGCCAAAATACTCTCGCGAGAGCACAGCTGCTCAAAAGCGCATGGTAGTTGATCCTGGAACAACATTCCAATCAACCAATCAAAATTGAGATATAACTTTTCAGGAAATATCTGTTTTAGGCTTACGATCAGGGTTAGGTGCTTCTACACCCTTGTTAATCAGGTATCATTTCACACTGATTTTAGGAATAAATTATGGGTAGGGTTAGGTTTAGGGGTAGGGATTGGGTTAAGTCTATATTTCTGGACAAGAAAATTGATCCAGGAACATGTCTGTCTTGGCAAAATCACGGCGACCGAGTACACAGGTTATGGCTTGTCTTTATACAGGCTATGGTTATGGCTCATTGGCTCACCAGTATTCGTGGCGTTTTATTCTTGTCTAAAAATGTCAGTCTTTAAACCCTAATAGAATGTTGAATTGAGACACGGAATGTTCAAATGAGCCAAGACTGTTCAAACTCCAACGGTCAACAGTTCAAATCTAAACATGCCTTCTCATCTGCGTTTAATCCCTTATTCAAGGTCCTTGCACACAGCTGCGTTCGAAATCGCTCACTTGTTCACTCATTCACTAATCCCTACATAGTGTATGGCAGTTGAGTGCGCTATTATCAGAAAGGAGTGAACGAAATGAAGTGAACGAATTCGGACGCTGACGTATACACTGCATGTCAGAGCTGTCGCAGAAACATCTTCACATATGTACATTTATATTATTCCAGAAAATAAAATTAATAACAATAACACTCACAATGACTATATATACAATGAAATTATATATACCTCTGCTCCAACTTTGTGGTTTCAAAAATGGTATTATTAGGCCTAACTTGTTTTGTAACGCTTAATATATTCATTATTAAATTAAAATAAACACATATTACACATACATTATATGTATATTATTTTTAGTGTCTCGAAACTCTCCTGAGCAGCATTTTGTGCTCAGATAAGAAGACAGTGATCGTAGAGCCCCCTCAGGTGACCGTTATGCTGGTCCTTTGCTGGTTTATGCTGGTCATGTGCTGGCAAAGGACCAGCATAAACCAGCAAAGGACCAGCACATGACCAGCATAAACCAGTGTAATGGAGGCCAGCGAGTAGGTGCTGTGCAGGTAAACCTCACTCCCCTGATCTCAAGAGACGCATTAACGACTGATGCTAGTGGCTGCAGTCATTTAGCCTCCTTGTTAGTGCGTCCGCCTCCCATGCCGGAGACCTGGGTTCGAGGCCCACTCGGAGCAAGTACGAGGTGCGGCGGCAAGGACCCGGGAGAGAGGGGTTACATTGGTGCCGTGACCCGGATGGGAGTGATGTTTAGGGGGGTGAGTATAACGGAGGCCAGCGAGTAGGTGCTGTGCAGGTAAACCTCACTCCCCTGATCTCAAGAGACGCATTAACGACTGATGCAAGTGGCTGCAGTCATTTAGCCTCCTTGTTAGTGCGTCCGCCTCCCAGGCCGGACACCTGGGTTCGAGGCCCACTCGGAGCAAGTACGAGGTGCGGCGGCAAGGACCCGGGAGAGAGGGGTTACACCAGCATCCCAGCGTCAAAACATACCTAACCAGCATATGCTGTTTTATTCAGCAGTGATTAACGGATATTTTATAATCATCCACCAAATTATCATCACATCTCTAGTAAGTTAACTACACCACCTCAGTAAATTAGTAAAACATTAAACTGAGTTAATGCCTAAATAATATATTATTTTAATTTAATAAGGCATGAAATAACCGTTGAAGCAGAAATAATAAAGATTTAAACCACATCTCTCATTCAAACTCGCTCGCTCCCGCTCTCGTATCCAGCTCTCAGTCCACTCCACATTGGATTATGGGAAATAGTCACGGCGACCGAGTACACAGGTTATGGCTTGTCTTTATACAGGCTATGGTTATGGCTCATTGGCTCACCAGTATTCGTGGTGTTTTATTCTTGTCTAAAAATGTCAGTCTTTAAACCCTAATAGAATGTTGACTTGAGACACGGAATGTTCAAATGAGCCAAGACTGTTCAAACTCCAACGGTCAACAGTTCAAATCTAAACATGCCTTCTCATCTGCGTTTAATCCCTTATTTAAGGTCCTTGCACACAGCTGCGTTCGAAATCGCTCACTTGTTCACTCATTCACTAATCCCTACATAGTGTATGGCAGTTGAGTGCGCTATTATCAGAAAGGAGTGAACGAAATGAAGTGAACGAATTTGGAAGCTGACGTCAGAGCTGTCGCAGAAACATCTTCACATATGTACATTTATATTATTCCAGAAAATAAAATTAATAACAATAACACTCACAATGACTTTATATACAATGAAATTATATATACCTCTGCTCCAACTTTGTGGTTTCAAAGATGGTATTATTAGGCCTAACTTGTTTTGTAATGCTTAATATATTCATAATTAAATTAAAATAAACACATATTACATATACATTATATGTATATTATTTTTAGTGTCTTGAAACTCTCCTGAGCAGCATTTTGTGCTTCTCTAAAGACAGTGATCGTAGAGCCCCCTCAGGTGACCGTTATGCTGGTCCTTTGCTGGTTTATGCTGGTCATGTGCTGGCAATGGACCAGCATAAACCAGCAAAGGACCAGCATAAACCAGCATCCCAGCGTCAAAACATACCTAACCAGCATATGCTGTTTTATTCAGCAGTGATTAACGGATATTTTATAATCATCCACCAAATTATCATCACATTTCTAGTAAGTTAACAACACCACCTCAGTAAATTAGTAAAACATTAAACTGAGTTAATGCCTAAATAATATATTATATTAATTTAATAAGGCATGAAATAACCGTTGAAGCAGAAATAATAAAGATTTATATGAATCTCTCATTCCAACTCGCTCGCTCCCGCTCTCGTATCCAGCTCTCAATCCACTCCGCATTGGATTATTGGAAATAGTGCTTCAGCAAGTGTACATCCATTGTACACTCGAAATCACAGAGGATTGTGGGTAAAAAGTAGTGAATAAATCAAGTGAACGAACTCGTTCTCTAAGAATTCGGACAGCACTACAAAATGGCAGACACCCAATATAGTGCACTATATGGGGGATAGGGAGTGGTTCGGACACAGCTTAAAGCCGTGGTCACACTAGACTTTGAGCATGCAAAATTTGTTTGGACGGTGCTGAGAAATGGAGCTGCCAAGGTTTTCACAGTACACCAACAAAATATCCTCACTAGTTATAATTCTTTTCTATTTAAGTGATTACAATCAGTCACAAGTATAGTTAATCAACTACACACACGCACACATACAAATCTCATGCAATAAAAAAATCATCCGCTTTCCCACTGCAAACCAAGCTGCTTCTCTTTTTAAACAGGATGATGTGACACTGCTAAAATTAGCGATTCCTCCATGTTTTACACTTCTGAATAAGAGGTCACTTTATGACGGTTTAATCTTCTATTGGTCTTACGCATTCACGTGACGCAAATTCGCAGGTCAGAGTTCACCAAACTTGAAATTTGCTACGCAGCGAAATATCTTCACATGGGCTTGGGTATCCGGTTTTGATGTATTCGCATACGTATGAATGGATGTCAATGGAATGAAATGTCTAGTGTGACCATGGCTTTAGTCTGAAATTTTCTATGCGTTTTTTCGTATTCGGCATCCTAAATATTTGTCAGGCACGAAAACCTTGCACACTGAGTCTGATGCGTATTAATAATCAGTTGCGAAAAAATTTGCAAAACAATACAAAATGGAATCTTCAAGCAATGATCATTTTGTTGTCCTCTCTCTTCTTAAAGGGATCATATGATGGTACACGCACTTTTGTTGCGAACTGAAATATGTGTTGGCAGTGTGTGTACTCAACCACTCTAAAATGATAAAAATCCACCCAGGGTTTTTTTTAATTTTTTTAAATTTGCTCAAAACTTTACCCCTTTCTCAAATCGAGCCGATCTCAGATGCCTGTCTGTGTGATGTCACAAAATCAGGCCCCTCCCACGATAGTTTGATTGACAGTAGCATTCCAGCACAGACTGGACTGGCGTCTTACCTTAGTCCCATCCTGAGTGACTGTCATCAGTCCGCCATTGTTTCACTGCCGGAGCAGATGTAGACAAGAATAACTCCTAAGCGATTGAGGTGTTCTGTTGTTGGCTGTGGATAGTGAACATAGCAGTCTCAGTTGCTCCCAACATCGGAGCTGATGAAAATGTTTGTTTTAGAAGAAAATGCACCCCCGATCTACATAAATGCATCTGTTCGCGCCCATCATTCGTGATCCAGCTTCACCTACAGAAGAAGTGAGTGTAAGGTTTTTTTTTTCAATTAATCTTTTCAAATCGCTTTTCCAAATAATGTGCTTATTAGCAAGTTTCACGATGGATGCGGCTAAAGTAAACAGTCCTGGCTCATAAGAGAGGGGTGGGGTCAGCAGAGCTCATTAACATTTAAAGGAAAATTCTACAAAACTGCATGCTCTGAAAAGAGCTGTTTTAGACAGGGTAAAAAAAGATGGTTTACACTACCATTGAGAAATTTTAACCAAACTATGTTACAGACTTTTCATAAAGACCCTAAAGAATCATATCAACTTGTGGAAAATGGGCATCCTATGATCCCTTTAATAAGAAAAATAGAAAGAGGAAATATTTGGTCCATCCAATCCTGAGATTGCATAGAGAGGAAAGAGAGTTCCACCTCCTTATCAAGGAGCTGCGGAATTATCCCAAGCGATTGAAAGATTACTTCCGGATTTCAGTGGCTCAGTTGGATGCTTTGCTAGCGATACTGGAGCAACATTTAAAAAAAAAGACCACCAATCTCCGTGAACCAATTGATCCTGAACAGAGAGTGGCAATATGTCTCAGGTATGGACACACATACACACACACTCATGCTGCATCCCACGCCCTAAAGTATGTACTCTTTTGGTGAAAAAAAGTACACACTTTTGGGTGTGTGTAGTAGAAAAGTAGGCAATTGCGTCTTTAACGGACTGCTCTGTCGCATAGTTACACGCACCCTGTCACTTTACTGGCCTGTCAATCATCTTGTCTTAGTGAACATCCTCCACATTTCATTTCATTTAACCTACCATATCGGAGAGAAAAAAACTAGCACGTTGATCTGTCAGCCGTGGGTCTTTATGCAGAGAACTCTGCTCTTTTTTTTTTGCATAATGATGCATTTAAAAGTTAATGGCCAAATGGATGTTAATAAAATTCACATTGTTGTAGATGAAATATAACACCAATTTGTTTATTTAATTAATTTTTTTTAAGGTTTTATGTGTATTTTTTTTGTATCTAAAACCTTTTTATTTTAACTTATCTATTTCATTTTTTCAATACTACTGTAACATTTATACGAGTTAGATTTGGTACATGATTATGGTCAAAACAACATTGTACTTCAACAAAAATACTTTACAGCTACCTTTATCAGTCCATTCAAATGTTTCAAATACATAGACATAATATATATTACAGATACATATTACATATACAAATATACATTATATTTTAATGTAAAGACGATTGGGGGTCAACCAGCATACAAAATGTGTGACAAAGGCGCCTCCTTAATCGACTTGTTAAGGTGACGCAGAAGTGCAATCCAAAAAAATAGGTTTTTTTTTTTTTACTCCTACACCCTTCATCCTTTTGAAGTTCTCACTCCGGAGGTTAAACTCTTTGAAGGGATTAGGGCATAGGGATGAGCCCTTCTGAATGGAATGCAGGGTTATTGGAGTCTTACATACATAGTATGAAAATTAGGATGCAGGAACACACACTTGTCAGACGCCATTCTGGATTTTGGTGTTCCCAATCAATTTTTTTTGTTTTTTTGACAGACCAAAGTTTTGGTGGCACTGTGTAGACGTGATTGGCACAAAGTGAGGTCGTATTTATTATTTAACGTGCAGAAATTTTAAAAGAGAGTTTCGGATCAGTGTGCAAGGACCGTTACACTGCACAAGTCTGCAGTGCGTTATGGCTCTGACACGGCCACCGGAGTTGATCGCGGCTAAACTAGTCAATGCTTGCATTTATAGCAGCCACGCCACGGCACGTCCCAGAAGCGTCTCTCCATGGTGCTTCTCTTAAGATAGGCACCAAGTTTATATTTGATGGACACTGCGTCAAATCTGCACAGTTCAAATACACAAAAATACGCTGTGCAGACAAAAACACAGCTACAATCTTTTATCCTTGTCATTTGTAACTGGTCTTAATAACTTTGTCTGCAGGCTACAGCTCAACAATAAACACAATTAAACCGGACAAAACAACTATTTAGCCAATTAAATCATGATAGAACCCCCCCCCCCCCCAAAAAAAAAAAAAAATAAGAAAAAGGATAAACCAAGAAAACAATGTCAGACAGGCAAATCTCGTGGTCACAGGAATCAAGTTGTTTTGCTCTTGGTGTGAGTTGGCCCTGTGTGGAGGATGGAACAAAGCCATAATGCGCAGCCCCCCCCCCCCCAGAATATGTGTTTTTAAGTATTGCAGTATTTGTCATTATTAAACAAAATATTTCCAAAACAATATTTCGAACCATCCACTTTTTATGCAACGAAGAATGACAAGTTTGACTACTTTAATGAGGACATTTTGTAGGCTTCCATTATTTATTATTTTTATAGACAGATAATGATATTTAATAAACCTAACTATCACTCAAACCTGTGCACATTATACTAGATTGAAGAATCTAGCTCTTTTATGAGCTTTTAATATTAGAGAACATTTGATCCTATCAAGTGTAACAAATAAAATCATAAATGTGACTTCCTTGAACCTTGCTTGCAGTTCATTCTGTAGCTGTACAATGAAGAGGCGGTTTAGTGTTGTGGAGTCCCTGGTTCATTTATATGAGTCCAGTGAAGAGCAAAGAGATGCAGCCCTACATACGACAAGTGATGGAGGGATGGAAGAGGAAAGAGACGTGACCCTACTTAAGACAAGTGATGGAGAGATGGAAAAGGAAAGAGACGTGACCCTACATAAGACAAGTGATGGAGAGATGGAAGAGGAAAGAAACACGACCCTACATATGACAAGTGAGGGAGGAATGGAAGATGAAAGAGACATGACCCAACATATTACAAGTGATGAATGGATGGAAGAGGAAAGGAATCTGGATGGAGAAGCTGAGCTGGAGCTCTTTGATGAAGCTTCTGAAACAGAGGACAATACAGAGTTCGATCCAGACTACCACTCTACTGATGGAGAAGAGTCAGAGGAAGAGTCAGAGGTCACTGCTGACACTGAGGTGGCTTATCAGTCCAAAAACGGAAACATATCGTGGACTCCAGCACCTTCTCCTCAGAAACAACGAGGGAGATTACCAGCTCATCGTATCAAAATGACCTCTGGACCAACCAGGCTGGCATGTGCCCATGCTGAAGACATAAGATCAACATTTGAATTGTTTTTTCCAGATGATATTAAACACATTTTGATAAAAATGACCAATTTAGAGGGGAAACGTGTATTTCGTGATACCTGGAAGGACCTGGACTGGACAGACTTACAGGCATTTTTTGGTCTGTTGATTCTGGCAGGTGTGTATCGATCCCACCATGAGGCCATAAGTAGCTTATGGCACGGTGTATCAGGGAGGGCAATTTTTCGTGCTACCATGTCACTGAAAAGTTTTTCCAGTTTGTCAAGGGTCTTCTGCTTTTACAAAAGGGATGAAGAGCATAGCAGACAGAAAAGTGACAAGCTGGCACCAGTAAGGATCATCTGGGATAAATGGGTCGAACGCCTGCCACTCTTGTACAATCCAGGCCCAAACGTCACTGTGGATGAGTGCCTGGTGCGTTTCAGAGGACGCTGTCCCTTCAAACAATACATGCCAAGTAAACCAGGCAAGTATGGTATTAAAATCTGGGCAGCATGCGATTCCAGCTCGAGTTATGCGTGGAACATGCAGATATACACTGGCAAAGCTATCGACGGCAAGTCAGAAAAGAACCAGGGAATGCGAGTGGTCCTGGACATGACAGATGGCCTAGAGGGACACACCGTCACGTGTGACAACTTTTTCACCTCGTATGGCCTCGGCGAGGAGCTGCTCCGAAGGAAAATGACCATGATCGGAACAGTCAGATCAAACAAACCTGAACTCCCACCTGCACTCCTGTCAATGAAAGACAGGGCCCGATTATCATCCATGTTCGCCTTCACTGATACACACACTCTTGTGTCCTACTGTCCCAGAAAAAATAAAAATGTGCTGTTGATGAGCACTTTCCACAGAGATGCCAAAGTAAGTGACAAAGATCACAAGAAGCCAGAGATAATCCTACACTACAACCAGACCAAAGGCGGAGTTGACAACCTTGACAAGGTATTTTACTATTTGCTTTATTTAGAAATTTTCTGCATTAAATTAAACCATATGCATATGAACCATATGAATTTTTAAATGCTAATTATTTCTGCATGAAATGAAAATGAAGCGTATCTATTTTTAAATGCTAGTTATATATCTTTTTTGCTTTATTGACAATCTATTACAATAGGACGTCACAATATGTAAGAAAAGATCTGTCGCTAGTTCTGTTTCTTTACGATTTTAATAACAAATGGCCCAAATAAAGTGAACTGAATTGTCAGAGTGTGAGCTAAAGCAATGCTAAGATCATGGGTTCAATTGCCAGGGAAAGCAGTCACTGATAAAATGTAAATTTATACCTTGAATGCAATGTCGCTTTGGATAAAAGCATCTGCCAAGTGCATATGTAGATGTTTTGCTTGTCATTTCACTTCCAGGTTGTTGCCACTTACACCTGCCAAAGAAAGACAGCTCGTTGGCCCATGGTGATTTTCTTCAACATGTTAGATGTCTCCGCCTACAATTCATTCGTACTGTGGACGAAGATAAATCCCTCATGGAACAAAGGGAAAAATTCTAAAAGGAGGCTGTTCCTGGAAGAACTAGGGGTAGCTCTGGTGGCTCCTTACATGAAAAGACGGCATTACGTTCCCCGCTCGCCTGCCTCACAGAATATGGTGATACAAGCACAAGCATGCTCTTCGGAAAAAGATGACGTCCTTCTGCTAGCCTCCAAACATAAGGTGATGGAAGCACGAGCATACTGTTTTACAGCCAAAAAACCCAGCTCCTCCCCAGTATCAACCCCCACCAAGAGGAAAAGGTGTCAGGTCTGTGAATCAAAGAAGAGCACAAAAACCAGTGTGATGTGCAGTCAGTGTAACATGTACATTTGCAGGTCACACGCAATTACAACTTCTTATTGCTATTCATGCAAGAAGGTTTAAACAAGACTTAAGGCCCAGATATACTTCAAACAAAATCGAAGAACGAACTGATTTGATGTCATTTCGAACAAAATCAGGCCGAAATGAAGTTCGTTTTTGAGTTTGTTTTGGCAGTTCGAAACAGCTGACCAAAGCGAACTTTCTGGGGGAGTTTGTTTTGGCTTCTAAACACCTTTGAGCTTTCATTGGTCCGTGACGGTTACGCAGTCGGTGGGTTTGTTCTGAAACTCCACCTTCTTTGACATGCGATTTTATTCCCCCAGTTCATTTGTGAATCTCATTCTACGGAGGTCCGACAGGAGAACAACATCTCCTGAACACACTGGAGTGTCAAATAGCTGAGCTGGCGCAGATATATCTGCACCTGTCTGATCGCTCGCGGAGAGACTTTAAAAAATCAGAGAAAGCATTTAATTACTAGAAAGAAATAGCAATGAAGCATGGTGTCAAGGACCCGGAGTTATGCATAAAGCAAGAGAGAAACATCTGTGACAGTTTTCCAAAGCCATGAAAAGAATGAAAGGAAAAAGTAAAGATATAAGGTAGCAAGTACCAAATACATATGTATTGCAAGGGGGAAAAAAAACTAGATTCATACTGTAGATATTGCTATATTAAGTACATTAATTATAGGCGTTTATATGTACACTGGGGGGGGGGGGGGGGGCTTTCATGGGCAGCCTAGAATGCACTTACAACAAAATAAACTTTTTTATTGAATAATAATAATAATAACCTTTGTTCTCTTTCTCTGTATCATTGTTTCTACACTGGTGATTTTCTCAACTAACTTTGTTTATAACAAACAAGGCCATAATCATATTTAGAACATTACATTGTTTTGAGGAAAATATTAAGATCAGACCACTATGGCAATGGTAAAGAAACTAAATAAGATTTTTTTGTGAAGTAATCAATTTTAACTTATACTAACTTAACTTACTAATAATATTTTTAGCTATTTTAAAATATGTACCCATTAAATTTTGTAGTTGTAAAAGTTGTATTTCTAATATCTTGAAAGCACAAGACAGAAAATGCTATTGTCGTCACAATAATTATGAAGTATATGAATCACGTAAATGACAGCACAACTTTCAATTCAAAACAGCGGAATTTAATAAAAAAAATAATAATAAAAAAAAAAGGTCGAATAGTTTGCATCACTGGATAATATAGTTGAGCCGACTGTTGCTATAGTAAGTAATTCTTAAATTCAACATTAACAGCAAGTCAAAAGGGGGAAGCTTTCAAATGTATAGCCAATGCATTTTAGACGCTTAAAAATACTGCAACAGACTGAAGCCTCCGCGTGAATTCAGCGCGCCTTACATTCAGCTAATAAAATAAATATGCTACAATTTTCTGCAATTATTTTATGATTGTTTGGGAAGTCTCAAGCTATATCTTAAACTTCTCAAAATACAGTCGGCTTCAGATTGGTTTTAATCTATGCACAAAAAAATTAACGTAATCTTTATCTAATTCTGATTGGGTGTGCAAGACAGTCCTGCCCAAGAACGAAAACGAACTTCGTGTGAAGTATATCGGGGCCTTTAGTCATGGCTTATGCACTCTTTGTTGCTCAGTTTTTATAGTAGTTTTTCTCTTGCTGTTCTCTTTACCAACTTGTTTGCCATTGCAAAATGTATCATGTTTATTGCCTTTTCTCTTGACATTATTATTTAGTTTACGTCATTAGAGTTACGGAATGTTGACATTTGATGTTTTAAATAAATGAGAAGCTACAAAATAATGCATACTCTGTCTTTTCATTTTAACACTGTGTAAACAATGTGGCATTACTGGGAAAAAAGACACCTCAAAAGAAGCGTTATTAAAAATAGTAACGTTGACAAATAGTGTTTCTAAATAAGTGTATCATATATCAAAATTCAAAGTGTTTGTTTAAAAATTAAGTTTGTTAGAACTTTGTGTTTCCAGAGAGTCCATCATATGTCGATCACTACCTCCACCTACTGGTTATAATTACTTAATGTCATTATCATTCAGGTGTTTTAAATACATATATATTTTCCAATTTTTTCAATTTAATGAAGTGTATGTTTTTACAGCAGAAAAAGTATAAACATGTTTTTTTTATGAAAACTAATGGTGTAAATTACAGCTAGGTCTACAATAAATAAAAAAATAAATTATATACAAGTTTAGTGATGTTACTTTAGTAAAGTTAATTTTACATTTCATTTAAAATCCAGTTATGACTAGAAATAGTCTGTAATGAACAGTGTCTGATGGTTAAATGTATTTCATGTTAGAATTAATTGATGCTTTACATATTACTTTAGAAAAAAACAACAAAAACAATTTAACGTTATACGGTTTCATATAGCCTACATGGGTCCTTAGATGTGGACTGAAGATTTACCACCTTTAAGATTTTTAATGATTTTTTTACTTTCTTTCTCTTTCTTTCTTCTTATTATTTAAATGTGTAAAACATTTTATATTTTAGTTTCACAATTTTTGTTTTCTATTCTATTTAATGATAGTAATTATTAGTTAGCAGCTGGTTTCTATGTCAAATGCATTTTAGTCATGTTTCTGTTAGTGACACGCGTTGTCTGAAAGTAAACTGCCGTTTGCGCACTGTATTTTGAACATGCAATCTGTTGCTTTCGCATGCTAATACATTCCTCAACAAACGATTATCAAGTAGTTATTTGTATGCATATATGTTTCATTAGCGTCTTATTCAGCTTACAGGTGTGTGTAATGGAATCCGATATTCAACCCCCAGTTTACATTAAAAAATATCCCATGACGGTATTGATTTCAAAGTTTCAGTTTTTGATTGAAATATTGTCGCATGCATATTTACACATTCCCTCATCGAACATTCGGGAAGTAAGCTATCACAAATGTAATTCTGTTGTGTGCAACATCTGCATCACCAGAGGGCGCGTGCACTGGACGTGAGGACTGCTGTACTGATCCATTACAATAATACGGACATGTCTATTCTGTACCATTGGACTCGTGGAGACAGTATATAACCTAGATCTAGTAACCAGCACATGGATGTTTTCATCTGAATGCAGCGTGCTGATCGCATGCATCTGTGTTCCTCAAGCAGACCGAGAGCTTCTGCAATACACGAGAAAGACAAGAAAAACCAAAGCACTCCATACAGGATTTGTGTCCAATACAAAACACCGCGGATAAGGTAAGATGCAGACGAAGCTTGATTTGAATTCCTCACAGAGGTTTATTGTTTAGTAGGCGATTTTTCGAGTGTCATCATGCGTTTCATCATTTTACACAGAAGGAAATTACATCTGCATCTGATATACTTATTTGCAAAGATCTCAAGCTCGTGTGGAAGGATCTTTTCACATTCCAGCTGCTGCCATTTTGTTTGTTTTATTCCTCCAAGGGTTCCGTTCGGTCGCTTTAAGAAGATACGATATCTATAGTATATAGTCGTATGTATATATATATAATAATCGTACCAACAAAATCTAGAATCGTTGCATCCCTAATAAATATATATATATACGACTATATATATGATAAAGTGTGTGTGTGTGTGTGTGTGTGTGTCCTAATAAATATATATATTATATATATATATATATATATCATATATATATATTTTAGGGATGCAACGATCATAGATTTTGTTGGGTACGACTGAGAAATAATCACGGTTTTACGATTATGACGATTATTGTGCGTTTATTAATTTCACAAAATTATTAATATATAAAGTCACATGAAAACTCTTTAGATATTAAAGTGTTATTTATTATCTTGTTGGTGTTTGACTCATGAATAATACTGTAAAAGTTATAATAAATAACAATGTTAATGAAGTATTATTAATATAATACTATTAACTTTATTTATCCCACAGGGGAAACTATTAATATTGAGGGGAATAAGCTGAACTATTATTGTAATCAACTGTCATCCATACGTATTAATTTTAATAATTTTATAATAATTTATATGATTTTACATGTGGCCTGAGAAAATCATGTCTATTATTTTGGTTTGTGAGGTCGGAGATCGAGCTGCAGACACATACAAACATTCAGGAGGACACCAACTTGCTGTGAACCCTGCCCCACGACTTTTATTAATAAAATAGCTTAGATACTGAATTGCTACATTATATTTATCAGCAACGAGGGGGTAAAATCACTGTTTAAGTAACTAAACAGGCTTGTAGAGAGATGCGCTGCCGTTGACGCAGGTTCATATACACACACACACACACACACACACACACACACACATATAATATATATACAATGTTTTATCAACAAGATATATAAGATGTAGGTGACTTTGTTTCAACACAAACCAAGATTTTTAACACAAACTGTTGCAGTCTGTCAGTCTTATAATGGATGTGGATGGGAATCACGGCTAAAACACAATAAAACTAAAAAAAAAAAAACATTCACAGACAAAGTCACCTACATCTTGGATGCCCTGGGGGGTAATCAGATAAACATCAAATTTACATTTTTGGGTGAACTATCCCTTAATGCAGCCAATGGGTGGAGCTTGATGTCCCTAACCCTAACCTATACCTAAACATAAATAGATTAAGCTCTACCCATTAGGAGGCTAAGACTAGAAGGGATACAGCTGTGGCTACACATCGATATAGCAGAATTTTTGTCATGCTGAACAACAACAATCATTTTTTATTGTTGCTATATTTGCATTATTGTAAGGGGTAGGTTTAGGGTTGGTGTAGACATTAATAAAACACAATCAAATAGGTAGAAATGTAAATTTACTGTTAACTTCCGGCCGTTGCTGTATCCCTTCTAGCCACAAGCCCATTAGGTCCACATATGTGGAGCTGGATTAGGTCAGGCTCCACCCATTTGACCTATTTGGCTCTGCAGTGAGCACCACTTGAGATCTGCTGCTTGCAGTCGGGAGAGGTGTTGAAAACAGAGATGCAAAGTATGGCACTTTCTACTTCCTATAGTGATGCTTGTGTGATGTTTGCATACTATATTAGATGAAGTGGATTAGATGCAGTATTTGTCCTGTAAATAGACGTTTCAGACCTTTACATGAAGCTGCAGGAACACTTTTCATTAAGTACTTGATGTACTGCTTAATACAATGCCTATATGTACAATAATAAAAGTTAAAAATAAGCCTATACTATTTAAATACCAATAAAGTGGGTGACATGGCGTCGGCATTGTCTCAAGTCGGAAAATAATTCTTTCCAATATGCACTCCTTCAGGTCATATGTTGATCGGTTTGCACAGCGCCGTGCAAGTCGAACACACCTAACCATTTATCTCCAATTTATATTTTAAAATCTGTTTAACTATGTGTAAAAAGTGCCGCACTAGGCAGGGCCCTAATGAGCATAACTATCACACAAACCTGTGCACATCATTAGATTTAAAGATAAGTGTAATCTGGCCCATTCATGAGCTTTTAATTTTCATAGTAAGGACAGCAAAATGTCCTCCCAAAGTGGTTTTAAATACATGTTTTCCTGTAAGGTTATAAATGTGGCTTACTTGGACCTCGCTTGCAGTTCATTCTGAAGCTGCACAATGGAGAGACGGTTTAATGTTGTGAAGAACCTGGGTCAACTGTTTGACTTCAGAGACAATGAAAGTATGACAAGTGATGGAGGTATGAAAGAGGAAAGAGACATGACCCTACATATGACAAAGATTTTGTATAATGTTGTGAAGAACCTGGGGGACCATGGAAAGAGATGTGATCCTAGAGACAATGAGTGATGAAAGGATGGAAGAGGAAAGAGACTCAACCCTACGAATGGATGAAAGTATGACAAGTGATGGAGGTATGAAAGAGGAAAGAGACATGACCCTACATATGACAACTGATGAAGGGATAGAAGAGGAAAAAGACAAAACCCTACACATGACAAGTGATGGGAGGATGGAAGAGGAAAGATACGCGACCCTACATACAACAAGTAATGAATGGATGGAAGAGGAAAGGAATCTGGATGGAGAAGCTGAGCTGGAGGTGGAGCTCTTTGATGAAGCTTCTGAAACAGAGGACAATACAGACTTCGATCCAGACTACCACTCTACTGATGGAGAAGAGTCAGAGGAAGAGTCAGAGGAAGAGTCAGAGGTCACTGCTGACACTGAGGTGGCTTATCAGTCCAAAAACGGAAACATATCGTGGACTCCAGCACCTTCTCCTCAGAAACAACGAGGGAGATTACCAGCTCATCGTATCAAAATGACCTCTGGACCAACCAGGCTGGCATGTGCCCATGCTGAAGACATAAGATCAACATTTGAATTGTTTTTTCCAGATGATATTAAACAGATTTTGATTAAAATGACCAATTTAGAGGGGAAGTGTGTATTTCGTGATACCTGGAAGGACCTGGACTGGACAGACTTACAGGCATTTTTTGGTCTGTTGATTCTGGCAGGTGTGTATCGATCCCACCATGAGGTCATGAGCAACTTAAGGCCAATTTTTCGTGCTACCATGTAACTAAAAGTAATTCAATTTTAGTCTTATCTCATCTGCCTCAGAATCTTCAAGGTGTGTTTTGGCAAAGCTCAGTCGTGACTGCATGTGGCCATTCTTGAGGAGTGGCTTTTTTCTTGTAACACTCCCATACAAGCCACATTTGTGGAGAATTTGTGATATTGTTGTCACATGCTCACAATGTCGACTCTTTGTCATAAATTCCTGCGACTGCTTCAGAGTTGCTGTCGGCCTCTTGGTCGCCTCTCTGACCAGTTTCCTCCTGACTCTTTGTTCCAGTTTGGAGAGATGTCCTGATTCTGGTGATTCAACTCAGTGATTCAGTTTTTTTTCTTGACATGTTGGTTTTATGATCTTTCACTTGGATGTTCTAAGTTGGACTGAGTAAATACAGCTGGATAAAAAAAAAAAAAAAAAAAAAAAAATTCAGGCTGCAAAGAAACAAATATTTTAAATGGGGGTGAATATTTTCTATATCCTCTGTATTTATTTGTTTTTATTTAAGGCCAAATGATACATAAAGTGAATGAATTGTCAGCTGATAAGCTAAAGCTTTGGTGTTTTTGTGTACGTGTCATTTTGTTTTCAGCTTGTTGCCACTTAACACCTGCCAAAGGAAGATGTCACATTGGCCAATGGTGATTTTTTTCAACATGTTGGACGTCTCTGCCAACAACGCATTTGTGCTGTGGATGGAAATAAATAATTTATGGAACAAAGGGAAGAAATACAGAAGGAGGCTCTTTTTAGAAGAGCTAGGGAGAGCTCTGGTGGCTCCCCTCATGAAAAGACGGGAGAAAATTCCCCACACTCCAGACTCTCAGAATATGGTGATGGAAGCTCAAGCAAGTTGTTCACCAGTCAAAGCCACTCATCTCTCACCAGTAACCCCAGGCAAGAGGAAAAGGTGTCAGGTCTGTGACTGAAAGAAGGACATGCACATTTGCGGGTCACACCCTGTTATGATTACTTACTGCCAAGCATGTAGAAAGAAGGTTTAAACAAGACTTACATACTGTTTGTTACTTGGATTTATGAATAATTCTTTCCTTGCTGTTTTCTTGTTTACCATTGGAAAATGTGTAATCTGATTATTTCCCCATTTTGTTGGCTTTTTTTAAATCAGTTTATTGCATTAGAGTTTCTAAATATTGATGTTTTAAATAAATAAGCTGCAAAAATAATGCATATTCTGTCTTTTCATTGTAACGCTCTTTGTAAGTCTAATGTGGCATCACTGCAAAAACAGACACTTCAAAACATGTGGATTTAAAGATGACAATCTTTGACAAATATTTGTTTTTCTATGTAAGTATATCTAAGTACATATCCAAAATCATAACTTCTAAATTAAAATTAACTTTGATAGAGCATTGGGTTACTGAGATAATACCAACATGTGGATCACCAACGCCACCTGCTGGTTATAATTGTCATTTCATGTCATTGTCATGACAGCAGATGTTCAAAAACATACATGATATTTATCTGATTTTTCAGAATGAAGCCAATGGTTTCACTGCAGTAAAAGTAATAAATGTGTGTTTATTTTATATGAAAATTAATGGTGTAATTTAGAAATTAGGTCTAAATGTTTTTATTTTTTTATTTATCCCATTAAGTGAAGTTAACGTTACTACATTTCTTTAAAAATTATTTATTGAATTAAAAATATGATAAATTATTTGGTCACACTTTATTTTAAAGTCTAATTTTCTTCTATTAACAAACCATTAACTATGACTTTTGCCTAAAAAAACCTAATTTGCTGCTTATTAACAGCTAGTAAGGTAGTTGTTAAGTTTAGGTATTGGCTAGGATTAGGGACGTAGAATATGGTCATGCAGAATGTGCTTTATAAATACTAATAAAAAGTCAATATGTTAATAATAGGCATGCTAATAAGCAACTAGTTAATAGTGAGAATTGGTCCATATACTAAAGTGTTACCAATGATTTATTTTAAATAGATTAATTACATTTATTTACTCTCTGGTGTTGCTCTAATGTCATATGACATTTCTTTTTCAGAATACAAAAGGATAAATCTAAAAAAAACTGTTAGCACTCCTCTATAATGGTAAAACAGTGATGAACTTGAAGCCTTAATATAAGAGGCAAAACTATAATTGAATGATCGCATACGACTTTGTGCGGTTAATTAGGAATAAATGTAAAAATGCTCAAAAAGCACTAACCTTGAGAGAAATGTACTTTGTTTTAATTCATAGAAAATTACTTAATTTAAGTATTGTAGCAATGATAATGTAAATGTATAAAATAGAATTGTATTGGTTGTTGTTTATATTGTAGGTTTATTTGTTTAACCTGGAAAATGTTTAATTTTGGGGTGAACTGTCCCTTTAATTTGTATTTAAAAATGCTTTTAGCATTTAAAACTGTTACTTTTATTTTGTATATATTTTCAGTGTTATTTCATAGCTCCAGCGAAGGCCAGTCCAGATGGCTTTCATGTCCAGACTGTCTCGGTCACGGAGTAATTCCAGATCTCCCAGCAGAAAGGACTCAGAGAAAGGCTCTCCTGTACTAACCGTTGCTGAACTAGAGCGTCTGTTGTACACTGGGAAAACCGCCTGTAATCATGCAGATGAAGTGTGGCCAAGACTCTACATAGGTGACCAGTGAGTAGCCCATGAATATCTGCAGTTTTGGCCATATACAGGATGTTGAACAAGAAATGATGCTTTAGAGGCTCATACAAAACTAGTATTGAATTTTCCAAACAAAAACAGATATAATGGTCTTCACTGATCATAACATTTTTCACTTAAATTTGCAGAGAAATTGCCTCAAACCGTAAAGAACTCATCAAGCTTGGGATCACGCACATCCTCAACTGTGCTAAGAGCAAATGGAGAGGTGGTGCAGAGTGTTACGCTGGCATGAACATCACGTATCACGGCATTGAGGCCCACGACTCGCCCTCTTTCGACATGAGCATCAACTTCTACCCAGCGGCTGAGTTCATTCACAGAGCCCTTAGTTCTGGAGGTCAGTTCAAACGGAGCCTTTTTCAGTTTCAGTTTTAAGTTTCCAGGTCTTATTAAAATCAAAAGCACAACAGTTTTACAGCCTGATGATGCCATAGAGTGCATTACAGCCAGCCCACTTTTTCAGCGGCATTCGTTACGGAAGTATTTTTTCCATTCATTTTTCCCATAAAGATTTTTTTTTAAATCCTTGTTGGGTTTGTTAAAGCGTCATGAACCAAACCAACTAGCCATGAGGTGAATCGCAACAAACTTTTATTTGAAGCAAAAAAAGTATTTGAAAATTGGACAAAATGACAAAGGTACAAGACTGTACTTAATGGCTTTAGTGAAGGAAAGAACTACAGTCCCTTTAAGCATTGCAAATTACATAATCAAATTAAAAACTGTTGTGAAATATAAGTTTTATATTAAGATTAATATTTATATAAGCTTTTGATTGCATCAATAGAAACAATATATTTAAAGTTTATTGCAAAATATGCATATATATATATATATATATATATATATATATATACATAAATATATTTAAACGTGTGCATATGAATATGAATGTAGTCCAAAATCCAGTAATTTTTACAAGAAAATTTGTTTTTTCCATTTTTTTCTAATTTATGATTTTCATAACCAATTAAACACTCAGTATAATACTTTGAACAAAAATTGGAAAATTTACATGAATATTTGCTGTGTCCCTTTTTGTACTTTTGTCATTCACGTGAATATTTTGACATGGTGACTTTTATTTTGTAGGAACGGTTCTTGTGCATTGTGCCGTCGGACTGAGCAGATCTGCTACGTTGGTTCTGGCCTACCTCATGATTCGGCAGAACATGACTTTAGTGGAGGCCATCAAGACCGTGAAGGACCACCGTGGCGTCACGCCGAACCGTGGTTTCCTACGTCAGCTCAGCGGTCTGGATAGCATACTGCGTGCCAGCCGTAATGTAACATAAAGCCACTGGTAGCATCTAAATTTCAACCATTCTGCCCAGGCCTTTACCTAATGTGTTTGTATTGCAGAGCGTCTTTACATACAGTGAGTTTATTCCAGCTGTCCTTCTGCGGTCAGTAGAAATGCCTTATTACATCAGGACCTCTAGAAATGTGTGTAATGCCTTATTCGCTGTTAAATGTTCACATCTGTTCATGTGACCACCCACTGAAGTGTTGATTACCATAGAGAATTACATGCATGCTTTCATTAAAATGAGAAGGAATGCTTAATGGGGCTATTCACACTCAACATGTTTTTGCATTTAAAATGCAATTTTAATTAAAACGAAAAGTTTAACTTTTAATGCCACATTTTTAGAACAGTTTGTCATGTGCAAGATACTGCAGTTAAGCAAAGGCATTGGTCCAACATGTCCGTCTAGTGCATTTTTACAAATAAAGGCAGAGCAGTGTAGAGGAAGGCAAAAAAAACAAAAATCGTTGTGAATGATCCCAAGCCTGGTTTATGCTTGCCACAAATTCACTTGGTTGTGTGTGACAAAAATTATGTCATCGCACCACTGGCATACAGTTCAAAATGGTCAGTTGGACAGACAGAATGCGCTAGAATGAGAATCGAATTTTCCAGATTCATGTGCTGGAGACAAATACGGAAAACCAAAACATCTGGCATCTTGAACAGATCTTAAAGGGATATTCACCCAAAAATGAAATTTACCCCATGATTTACTTACCCTTAAGGCATCCTAGGTGTATATGACTTTCTTCTTTCAGATGAATCCAATCAGAGTTATATTAAAAAATATCCAGGCTAATCCATGCTTTATAATGGCAGTGAATGGGTGTCATTTGTCAATAGTCCAAAAGAAATCCAATAAAGCACATCCATCCATCATAAAAAATGTCCCACATGGCTCTGGGGTGTGAATAAAGATCTCCTGGAGCGAATTTATGCGTTTTTGTAAGAAGAATATTATTTAAAACTTTATAAACAGTAATCTCTGGCTTCTGCTAACTGTTGTATGTGCATTGCATAGATGCGTTTTATTGGACTTTTTTTTGGACTCTTTGAAAATATCTGATTGGATTCGTCTGAAGTCATAAACACCTAGGATTGCTTGATTTTCATTTTTGGGTGAACTATCCCTATAAGCAAGAACCTGTTGCTATTGTTCATACTTAAGATTTGAAGACAAAATACAACCATAAGTATTCAAATTTGGCATTCCAGCATGAATGATAATCCACAATTGCAGTTTTGTTATAAATTTGCATGTGTTGAATCACATGAAAGCGGCGCAGTAGAATGCAAAAACATGTTAGGAGCCGTTCACTTTAGAAAGATGAGACGCAGTGTGGTGGAATAGAGAAAAAAGCAAGTTTCATATAAGTTTTTTAAACAGATGAATTTAGAGCTGATATTTCGAAGGCCGTTATCACGAGACACAGCAAAAAAAGAATAAAAAAAAGCCAAAAAGACGTGCAAAAATGCATTCTGCCTGAGCAATCCTTTAGCTACTGCCACAGACCCCCATCAATCACTTAGAAAAATAGAGACCACATAGAATTGTCATGACAACAAACCTAGCAACACCCTAGTGACCACCTACAACACCATAGCAACCACTCAGTGAACTTTAGTATCAATCTAGACATAGCAATGCTTTAGCAACTGCCAACAGCACCCTAGCAACAACCCAAAACAATGTACCACAAAATACTACCATACTGACTGTCCAGAACACCCCATGATGATCCATCGATTTTACATTTAAGTTTAAATTTGCATTTCATTTTAGGTAATGTAGCTGGTCACATGTGATATGACACTGAGGTCTAGTGTACACAAGACTATATGCAAATTACAGTCAGTTTTGTTACACAATATCTTATTGATGTGTGCTTTGTATAAATACAACAACAACAACAACAACAACAAAAAGATCTCATGCTAAGTATTCTACATGTTTCAAGTTATACAAGTTGTCTCTTTTAACTTGTTTTGTATGGTATTGTAATATAGAGTAGCTAATGTACACAAGTGCAGCCTTCTTGTACTTACAAATCCAGCAAATCCTCAAGTGCAGTACAATGTACCGACTGTAGCTGTATAAATTACAGTGTGCTAGTATTATTGTCATTTCTGTACATTTGTATTATTGGGGACAGCTGTTTATTGTATCTGTGTATGTGTTCGTCATCATAACACCTAACAAATATTCAGTGGAGCTGAACTACTGCCAGGACTGCAGATCTCTTCCACTGCACGTGGATCTAAACTACACACCAGTTTGTGTCTTAAGAACAAGTGTTGATCGCTCAGAGATTAAACTTGTTTTGGACCAAATTTCTGAGTTATGGGGCGTGCAGCCGGAGACAAAATGGGGCGTTCAACAAAATTTAAAAGCATTGTTTGTTTATTTATAATGTACATGAAATCTAATAAACATTATTTCATTTTTCAAGTTGCTTTTGAGCTTGATCTGGAAAGGACTGTTTATGCATAGCTATTTAAAGTATTTTCCCCAGCAAAACAGATTTAATTGACTGATTTATTTATTTCACAAAATATGAAAAAGCCATACGTGCCACTGTTTTTATTTATTTATTTTTGTTTGTTTTATTGAATTTTTATGTTATATTGAGAAGAATAAAATGCTTTGTGTATACTAGTTTTTGTTTTTTACTTGATTAAAAAACACTAACACGGTTTGAAGTTAAAAACGTCTTTATGATGGATTTGTTTCTTAAAAACAGTTTTTCTCCTCACAAGATGTTAACTGATGGAG
Organism: Cyprinus carpio; assembly: GCF_018340385.1. Classification (NCBI taxonomy): domain Eukaryota; kingdom Metazoa; phylum Chordata; class Actinopteri; order Cypriniformes; family Cyprinidae; genus Cyprinus; species Cyprinus carpio. The sequence goes on along the minus strand of NC_056581.1, from coordinate 17,150,788 downwards.
TCGAGTGGTGTGGATTATTGTGATGTTTTTATCAGCTGTTTTGCAGAGGATCTATTTGTGTGCAAGTGATGTAATGCTAAATTTCTCCAAATCCATTAAGATGAAGAAAAACTCATCTACATCTTGGTTGGCCTGAGGTTGAGCACATTTTCAGCAAGTTTTCATTTTTAGGTGAACTATTGCTTTAAAACCCTTATATAGCCCCATCCATGTGGTCATGTCATTCAAAATGTAGAGCATGTTGAGTTTAAATGTTTTACATTTCATGATAAAAAAGTATTCCAATTTAAATTGACTGACTTATGAAATATGAAATCTGTCCTCACTGTCCATGTGAAGGCTGACTCTAAGTTTCTTTGTAGTAGAGAGTTTTGAAGTTGACAGAGTACCACTGAATGTTTAGGGCTGTTTGCTTGTGTATAAGGAAGCTGGTGAGGGAGCATGGAGGACTAGGAATCAATCATTTGCTATTTATGTTGTTAAATGTTGTTAAAAGAGAAACTACTAATGGTCTACACTACAGACATATTTACAATCACCTATTTAATTAATTTCAGTAATTATGTATTTAAAAAGCAATAAAATAAAATGGAAAAAAAATTAAAAATCTGGTCTGGGTTGCACTAAGGTTGATCTGAGTTTTTTTCTTTTCTTCTTCTTCTTAATCCCAACACAGTAGCTGAATGTCCAGCATAACGAGAAAGTGAGCAAAACTGAAAATTGGCAATGGATTGAATTTTCTTTATTCAAAGAATTAAGAATAACTCATGAATAGCTCTCACAGCATATATTAAATATTAAATGAATCTTCTGTGAATTTACTGTGGTGACTTGTTAGGAGGGTGTGAACAAATAACTCTGAGTCAGCTTGATTAGTTCCCAGCGTACAAAGACTCTAAAGCCACCGGCTCAAATTTGCCTTTAAACAGGTCATATTTCAGTCTAATTTTCCTTAAAAAAGTTTAATTTTATTTCTTTAGGGTTTATTTTTTGTTATGATTTATTTTATTTTGGGTTAATGTTTTATTATGTGTTTTTTTTTTTTATTGAATTTTTTAGAAAAAAAAAAGATTAAAAAAATTGTTATATTATATGTGCTTAATTAAATGGAAAACAAAATTAGGAGGCTTTGACTGTGATTTATTTATTTATTTTCAAATAAATCAGTTTGAAATAAACTTTACATGGGTTAAGAAATGTTTGTGCTTTTTTTAAAACAATTTCACATTTTAAGAACTATTCATGCATATATGTATATATATATATATACATATACATATATATATATATAATATATATATATATATATATACATATATATATATATATACATATATACATATACACACATATATATATACATATACACACATATATATATACATATACACACACACACATATATACATATACATATATATATATATATATATATATATATATATATATATATATATTAGATGTCACAAACGTTTTCTGTTGTATAATAGAGCTACTATATTTATACATAGTTATACTTACACTAATATTTCTATACTAGTCTGTTAATATATTATTACACTAAATATATTTATAATTTTTATACCATAATTATTATACCATATAATGTTATATTATTACTGGTTCTTTTTATAATAGTGCAATTTATTTTGATGAACTTGAGAAGTTTTAACGGAGTGAATCACTGAATAAACAGTGAGTCTGATATTTAGGCTCCGCCTCCTGAATTACAGGCGGGGTTTAATGTTTTCTCGTGCATCTGGATATTTATGTCTTTCTGAGGTCCGTTACATAGTTTGATTTTTGTGATGCGGTCAGGAGTTTATTTTATTCACACTTATTTTATTCACACACACCTGTAGATGTGACTAAACAGTCCGTGATTCATTTGACGCTTGATCCGAGTATGAAGAATAAACACTGAAGTAAAGACACTCAGAAGCCTGTTTATAATGGTGAGGTTTATTTTTAAACTACTATTTAATGTCACTGTAAATTTGAAAAAATGTTTTCTTTCTTTTTCTTTTTTAAATGTGTTAAAAGTGATAACGCGTTTGAAATAAAAGCTGTCTGCTTTAAATACTTTCAGTGCTTTTTTTTCATTGGTCTTCTAACCTTACAATTTGATTAATTTTGCTCTAAGCTTGTTCAGGCTCGTATTGTTTATGAAACTGCATTATTATTGGGTATCATATTGTTTTGTCTTACAAATAATCACCTAATTTTACATAAATGGCATATTAATTGTTTTGACTTCTTTCAGGGCATCTTTTTCATCTTCAGGAAATGATTCATATTTAAAACACAATGCCTCCAGTGACCTCTCAGGAACTCCCTCTCAACATCTATGTGGTCATCTTTGGCACTGGGATCTTTGTCTTTGTTTTAAGCCTGATATTCTGCTGCTTCTTTATAAGGTAAGTGTGACTGTAATATTGTGATTAAATCTGTAATAGTTTAACAGAACAGCCCGTTTGGACCATGCCGATCCTGGATGACATTTCTAAAACTCTTTAGTGACTGGACTTCATCAGTATTTTCTTGTGAATAACGCCTGTGACACACTGACAGCTGCAGAGCAGAAGGGACTTCCTCAGGCCTCACGCACTTCCGAACTCGAACAATTCAGGACTAGATTGCATCTCTGTGGTTTTTGTTCACAATGCTATTTTTGACCAAAGACTTTTGGCTAATGTCATGTCAAACACTGAGAACTACGAAACCTTCTTTGAAATTTGTGTTTAGAAACATACGACACACCACAACCTTTGCCTGTACTGCCATACTGATGTCTAGAGAGAAATAAAATAACATATACACACACACACACACACACACACACACACACACACACACACACACACACACACACACATATACATACATATACATATACATATATATATATATATATTTTAACTAAGTCATCCCTTGTTAATGAATGGTTTGAATTGTTTTTCTTTGCAGTAAACTGAGACATCAAGCTCAGAATGTGAGAGCTGGATACAAGATGGTGAGTGCGTATTATAAATGATATCATCAGAAAGTGTTTGACACTTACATCACACTAAAAAACGTCTCAGATTCTGCAGGATTTTTCTCTTCACTAATGACACTTTTCTTCATGTTTGAAGGCTCGCTTTGAATCTGCCGGTGTTTTGGCGATTTTTATTGGATGTTCACACAGGTGTCCTATTAGAGGAACCACAGGTGTAGAAAATCACATAAACTATTAACACATTCTTTTTGATTTCATTTTGTCATGTCAAATGTGCTTATGCCACTTCTAAATGAATGGCACTTTCTTTGATTTTTTATTTAATGCATTGACATTCAGACATGTTTGTGTCAATTAAGTAAAGTCAGCTTTACTTCTATAACGTTTTATAAAATTGTGATTGTTTTAAAGCAGCTTCACAGTATCAACGGGAAAATAACAGAATCATTTATGCAAAATTCAAATATGAGATTTCAGTTTCAGCTATAAATCACCTCCAATTAAGATAATAATGTCATTATACAGCTCCAGTCAGTATTGATCAGTTCAAATGAGTTTCTTTCACCTATAAGCAGCTCTACAAAAGGCAACAATGTCATTATTCAGCCAGTTCAGAGTCAGTTCAATGTTCATTTAATTCAGTTCATTAATTGTTGTTGTTGCAAAATTCATCAGCTGTGTCCAAGAAGTGTCTAAATACTTTTTTTTTTGCTGCTACTATATTTTAAAACAAAAGATAAAGGACTGTGTTTTGCATTACAGGTTGTATTTGAAAATGAAACAACACGGTCACATGCACATGGGGTAAAAGTTTTGATTTAAGTTATATGTTATTAAAAAGGCAAAATATATTTGACTACTTGGAAGGTTTTTTTTTTTACTTTTTAAACCTCTGATTTTCCATCATGTACATCGTGTTTCTCAGTTAACATGTGCAGTCTGTTTGGAGGACTTCAGGACAGAAGATGAGCTTGGAGTGTTACAATGCCGACACGCCTTTCACGAGAGGTAAATCCCTCCGCTGCCTTTTATCATCTATTAATAAAAGTGGTTCATTGAAGCGAACACACCCTGGCTGTGCCTCGTAACTTTAAAAGCCCGTTCACACCGAGAACAAGACCTATAAAGATGAGTAACGTTAATTATTTTAGCGCCAACACACCAAAGCAAGATAACGCTACGTTTATTATTATTATTATTATTATTATTATGAGCACGCACCGCCCTTATGGCTGTCGCTTTAAGAGTGGATTTTGATTGGCTGTCAATGTTTTACCGTCCATCAGCTGGGAAAAGTCGTTCTGTGCCGTTATCGTTATTTAGGGTGCCCATACGTCCTCTTTTTCCCGGACATATCTTGGCCAGGATTTCTTAATAGCCCAAAATCGCTGTAGCAACTCAAATACGTGTACAAAAACACATGATTTTAGGCAATTTAGAGAAAAAAGGAGAATCGGACGTATGGTCACCCTATCATTATAGTTGTGGTGTGGACTTCCATATTCTCAGAGATATCGAACGATGATTAAAAGTTTGTTATAGTCATCGCCCTTGGTGTGAACGGGCCAGAATCATTTCAGCATATTGATTTGTCTTTCCAGGTGTCTGGTGAAGTGGCTGGAAGTGAGATGTTCATGTCCCATGTGCAACAACCCCATCAGTGCTGCTCTGGGACTAACGGACAGCCAGGGACACCTGCTGGATGAGCTGCTCTAAACCTCCTTTTCTGCCAAACTCTAACCTCATTAAGGTTCACTTCGAATGAAGTTCTCTGATACCTTACCTAGTAATCTGGTACAATTCAGAGAAAAGACGTTTATTTAAAAGCACTGTTATTGCAAAGAATCATTTTTTTCATCATTTGTCATCAGTCATTCAGGTTTTTTTTTTGTATGTCTGGTTTAAAATGTTTGCATAATGTTTCCATACAATATTGTGGGTTTCTTCTTTTTTTTGGTGTCCTGTGTTAGTAAGATCATTTTCAAGTATTCACTTTATGAATTTAAATTTAGTGGGACAGAAAACAAATGCTTAATTGAAATCAAATATGACTTAACATCACTGATCTATAATATCGTCATATATAGATCAGTGCTTAACATGCATATTTCTGGGCCTATGCAAGTTATGGTAATAATAGGATACATATTAACATGCATATAATTGTTGGATTTTACAGACATACATTTTTACTTAAAGTCCATTACTTTAGTAGGCTATTATTCCATTACTATTTTGATTTTAATTTTAGTAACTTGTTTTCCAAATATGTTTATATATAGTTTTATTATATTTATTAAATATAGTTTTCTATTTAGATATATTTTTTAGTTTACTAGTTATTTTACTACATCGATTTAAACTAAATTAAAATGTTTGCCTCAGCAGCTAGCTGAAATAAAAAAAGCTAATTATAAAGCCTTAATTTATGCCATTTCAAATAACTAAAATGTTTTATTTTTAGTTAACCCTGTTGAGAACCATTGCACTAATAAAGTGTCAGATTGGCGCCACCTGCTGGCCACTAGAAAGAACTGCAGCAGAACGCTGGCACTTTAGAACCAAAACTGACTTTACCGGGCTCCTTTTGAAGACTTCTGTATTACAAGAGCATATCAGCACATGCTAAATGAAATATCTCCAATTTCTTTAACAACAATTGAGCTGAACTGTCTGTTCCAAGAAAAGAAAGAATACAAAAACCTGCTGAAAGGAATCTTGATCCATCTTTAATTCATGTTTAACAGATTGTGTCCTGGGGACCGTCAGATTACATAAAATAGGACCATGACACATAGAATAAGCATCTCATTCAGGAATGGCAATAAAAAAAAAAAAAAAAAAAAAAAAAAAATCTATTTATCGTAAGAAATGTGCATGGTTGGAATGGGAGGGGAGTAAGAAACAATTAAAGTTGGCCACAATCAGCAATAAGGATCTTGGCAGAGCATTTCCCGCTGCTGCTTCCTTTCTTCTCCATGGCATCCACTACATCAATTCCTTCGACTACTTTCCCAAACACAACATGTTTGCCATCGAGCCTGGAGAAAAAGAACTTTAGCACTAACATCAAATTGAAATGCTCTTAACATTTTTATACTCCAAATAACCTTTAGTACAATGGAAAGGTTCCAAGGATGTTAAAGGTTTTTATCTAACAATAAAATTATCTCAAAGAAGCCATTTACCAAGCAGTATCAGCGGTGCAGATGAAGAACTGGGAGCCGTTGGTGTTAGGTCCAGCATTGGCCATGGACAGGGTTCCCTTCCCTCCATGCTTCAGGGTGAAGTTCTCATCCGCAAACTTGTTGCCATAGATGGACTTTCCACCAGTTCCGTTATGGTTGGTGAAGTCACCACCCTACATCAGAAATAACATTGACCAACATCAGTGTGAGTGGAAATCATTGCATCTGATAACGTGACGGGGTTCAGATCTTACCTGGCACATGAATTTGGGGATGACACGATGAAAGCCAGAGCCCTTGTAGCCAAAACCCTTCTCACCAGTGCACAAAGCACGGAAGTTCTCTGTGTAGATATAGAGACATTAATGCACGAGAAGACAGAGCCCACATTTATTTATAAGAAACCCATTTAATGTGGAATAAGATACTTACCGGCAGTTTTGGGAACAACATCAGCTCTCAGCTATTTTAAAGGGAGGGGGAAAACCAGAAATAGAAATTAAGCTTATGTCCAAGCTTACTTAACAGAAAACTGCTTATTGCAAAGTATGTGTAAATATCAGTAGACTTCTGTTTCTAAATATTTTAATTAGAAAATAATTGGCCATTTTGAGAACATCATAGTTTTATATATATATATACACAGCTATAAACAGTACTCTATACAAATTGAGTTAGTGTAAATTTTATGTCTGTGCACGCAATTTAAACTACATTTCGCAATTGAACTGCATAAATATGCACTTTTCACTTCTATACATGAAGATTGACTTTCATCAAAACTTTAATGCAACATTTTAAACAATGAACACAGAAAACTGATCAAAGGCTACCATGAATAATAAGATAAAATAGTGATTTAAAAGAAATCTTGTACATGTAAGTCTTGTACATTTTGAATTAATCAAAAGGATAGATTAAAGGCTTTGCAGTGACTTAAGTGACTATTATTTCTTGAAGGTACTGACCTTTTTCTATTTTACAACGAGTAGGTATAGATTTTATACCATAACTGTTAAAATACTAAAACAATAGCAGGACAAAGCGGTTTCTGCTGGTGTAACGTAGAACAGGTTCAACTCAAGACTTCAGCGTTTCTCTGCAAACCTCGACATTCACGAGAGCGCGCGCGTTACTGATACTGCACAAGTGCACTGACTCACATTTCTGCAGTACCAATACAAATTGTAACGCCAGTCGTTAATTATTCATGTCTGCGCATTTAAAACAATTCCATTACTTATAACTTGGGAAGAAGTTAAAATATGACAGCGCTGAGATGCAATATAAATTCACTTCTGGTGAACATGTTTCGCTAGACGGCTAATCTCCACTGTTCACCCCGCCCTTTTAAAAATGGAATGCTCGAGGTATGAAAAAATGATGAAAATGGCGTCCGTATTAAAAAAAAAAAAAGCCGTGTGCAGCGCTACACACGCGCCTGTAATCACTGAAAACTCCGCCATGTGCGCTCAGCTGTCAGTCTCCTGTCACTAACAGCAGCTCAACTCACATTCTGTCCGATTCTGGCTCAGATCGACGTTCCGTGTAACAACCGGCAACATTGTAGCGTCTGATAAACGGCGAAATGTAACAATGTTGCAGCTCGGCGCGGGAAACAAAATTGCTTCCCCCATCCGCCTATCTCAAAATAGAGACGCTGAGACATTACACGAACACACGCTTCTTACAACATTTATAATGGACGAAAAGTTCAATTAAACTATGTGATACAAACGCAAGATTTATTTATTTTTTTTATTTATTTTTTTGCATCCACCACTATTCGATCACTTTTTGTGACCTACCTCCATTACAATCCTCCCAGCAGACTTCCCATCGATGGTGATGTCAAAAAATACTCTGGGATTGGACATGATGGCAAAAAAAAATCAATTTGTATTAGTAGTTGGTCACCGAACGATTCCTACAAAATGCCGCAGCTCTACGGGAAGCAGGATGCGTGCGAAAACGGAATATATAGAAGCAGCCAGCAGCCCTTTTTTCAACTGGAACCTATGAAGCCGTGGAACCGCTGAATGACGTGCGCGTTGTCCAATCAGAGGCGACGCGCATGAATAAATTACCGCAGCGTTCGAACGCAAAGCTCAGATGGAGAGCGTTTGATTGACATCCTCATTGCCCCGTTAGAGGAGGTAGACATGACATTACTGCGTTCCATCCAATGAGCAACGAGGGAATAGTGTGGGCGAGTACCAGAGGGTCTGTCATGGCGCGAGGGCGGTGGCCAGCAGCTGAATTCGCCATTACAACACAAAATGTTATCACGGATAACGATTGTTTAGAGGGTTAAATTATCTTTTTTTTTCTAATTTATGGAGTCCTAACTGATATGTCAACGCACTGGAGAAAGATACGAAGCGAACCGAGTTACACAAAAAGCTTTTTTTCCTCCTCACTACGCCCGTCTTCTTGCATGACACACACCTTTGTCCGGACACGCCCCTTGTGTTCCCGCGTCTTGACACAATGCGGTGCTGCTCTGCTCTCCAAATAAAGCCAATGAAACGCAATGGGGCTTAAGTCTTTACTTATAAAACATAATGGAAATATCTCACATCTTTAGAAAAAACAAATCGATTTCAATTGTACATGTTTAATTCGATTGATAGAACTTAGTGATCCACCCAACACATGACAGTCAAACATCTTTTTGAACAGTTTGATCAACAAGTGATGCTGGTTTCTCAGTTTTTCATGATCATGGTCACAGATTTTGATGGTGAATTCTTTTTTTTTCTCTTTCTAACAAATTCATAAACTCTGCTAGGTAACACAGAAGAGAGATGCATACAGGCCCATCAATTATCTTTATAATTATAATAACAATTATTATATAATCAAAGATAAAATTGTATGATACACAAATGACTTCAAACATACAAACAAACAAAAAAAGAACAAAAGCATATCCGACGACTCTTGATACTCCCTGTATTGTTAATATACAAACTGCACTTCGCTAATGGTGCCCAAAGAGCAATGATAAATAATAAAATCAGACAAGACAGGAATCGACTCATTTCCCCTCCACGCCGAGAAAGCGAGCGCTGAATGGAAAACGGGGGGGAATGTCTGACATGAGCTCTTGTCATAGTGTTTAAATTGTCCTTTTTTTTCCATATCATGGGGTTAAGAGAAAGTTCACATCTGTGACAATAATAATACTATATCTGTACATATTTCACATGAATCCCAATGTTTTCCTCCTCAGTTATGAGTGTGGTTATAAACATCAGTCCATTTCCTGTTGTGACACTCCCACCCACCCAGATTTGTCAGAGCAAAATCTCACTACGGGAAGATGTTTGTCCAAAAAAAGTCCTTGTGTGCATTTTTATGTTTTATAACCTGTCTACAAGGTGCTACAGGGCTGCTTGTGCTCTGTCTGGTTTCAAAGCTTCACACATTTTGCTGACGAAGAAAACTGAATTTCTACCAAATAACAGCCCAAACTTGCATATTTAAGGGCGAGTGAAATGTGTCCGCAAGTGAGGGTGTGATTTGAGCCGACGACAATCACTGATTCCAGTCCTTGTTTCGTAATGCTAGAAATTCAGACCTCGTGGCCTTAAACCCACAGGGGAGGAAGACCGTTTTTAAAAAGAACATTGACGGAAAAAGAAACTAACAAGAGACAGACGAAAACAGAGAACAGGGTGTGGCATAAAATTAGTCTGAGTTTGTGCCAAAACACACACAAAGTGGGACTTGAGGTGTGCATTTGTGTTGGTTTCACAAAAGACTTCGTGTGAAGGCAAATACAGTAGCTCTTGAAGCAAATATGAAGCTCTTGTGTGTGCAAAACATAATAGTGCACTTCTTTAATGCTACTGTTTAAGGTCTGACATGTTGTGATTGCCTCTATTAGCACGTTTAAAAGAAAAAGGCTACACTTCTTCAAGTAAAGTTCACTTAAGATCAAGTCATCTGTGGTTTAAAACCATGTTATGTCACATGGAGCTAGTTTGTGGTCATCTTTGGGGAAAAAAAAAAAGGTAGAAATAAAACACAAGCCTGTTTATTAAGAGAATTACGTTCATCCGTTTGTTTTTCTCAAGTTACAACAGAGACCCTTTGGCTTTCCCCGTGTTATTTCTGAAGTGTAGCACTGAAGTGAAATCCTTATCTAATTTAGATTTAAAACAGGAGCTGCAATGAAAAAAACGAACAGTGACCCACCCCACACAATGTCATTTAACCACACGAGTCTGATGTGAGATGAGGCATCTTTCTACAAACGATTCAAGAGAAGAGTGGGAACTCTTTCAAACTGAAATTCACAATAAAATCTCGACAGAGTTCATAGAAGCAGACGAACAGTAACATTGTCACAGGAGGAAGAAAAAAAAAAAGAAAGATCTTCGTTGCACCTTCCTATCAGTCACTGCATTCCAGTCTCAGGAGGAAACAGTGCAAAGACGTAATCGGATATCTGTTATGCTTTCCAAAGCTCCTCTCAACGAGCCGGGAGTGTGAGGGGTTAGGGAGGCTGTGTGTTGGACGGCGATGTGCGACTGATGAATGAGCAGGACGGGGGGCTCAGTTGCTCTCAAACAGAGCGAGCAGGTCATCGTTACTGTTGTTGGGAAGGTCAGGGGGACCCAAATAGGACAGCAACTCATCTGGGTTTGTCAGCTCTGGGAGAAGCTGGAAAACAATTAGGGAAATCCAGAGTTAAGAACCGCCCTAAGGCAATACTAACGACACTCAAAACTGTTTATATTGGTAATAATAAATTCAACATAGCAGGCTATTCATAAACATGCTAAATTATTTTCCAATAAACAGGGGTGCACATAAGTGGTCCGCAGGTCTGCATGCGCGACCAAAATAAGAAATGCGTTGTGTAAATTAGTTCAGAGCGAGCGTTTGCGTACTGACATAGTTGACAGCTGTTAATGCACAATTACCATTTTAGACTGACAAACTGTACTGTATAAGTATCTCTATTCAAGCTGAAAGCATAAATCTTTATGATCTTTGGCTAAATGACTAAATGTAAATCTAGGCTACCTGCTAACGTTTTCAAACCACAATGCAAAACTGTGACATTTCATTCACTGACGCTCTTCATTCGGCAGCGCTAAACCTGGAAGCGCATATACTTACTTGCCGGCAACTTTAAAAGATAAGTGCTTGATTGTTTTATTTTTGAAAATGAAAAATTTAAATAATTAAAATTAAAAGTAATAATCAAGATTAATAATAAAAAATTATAAAATATTAGTAAATTTTACATTTTACTTTTAAGTTCACTATACAATTATTGTATTTGTATTTAATACTCCCTTTTTATTTTAAAATAAAATAGTATTATCACACTTTATTATTTAGTTTATTATTTTATATATATATATATAAAAAACTAAATAAAGTGCAATAATATTATCACTTTTATTAATTTATTTTTTTATAGTTATATTTGATGGGTCACACCGTGTGAGGACCAAACCAAATCTCCAGGTTCTGATATGAGAACCAGGCTGAAAAACGTATGTGCACCCTTGCCTATAAATTCCATTCAAAGCAGAGGTCTGCATTATCGTGGGATTAAATTAGAGATTTGTTTTGCTGCAAAAGTACATTTATGATTTGCAGGGGGAGATGGCCAGTTATTTTTCTATAATAAAAAAAACTTAGTGGCGAAGTCTGTGAATCAATTAAATAATCGCTAGGCCCAAATGGAATCTTTTAAACTGATTTTGGAAGGAAATCTGTGGAATTGCTTTAGTCATGGGAGTTAAAGGGATAGTTCACCCAAAAATGAATATGCTGTCATCATTTACTCACCTTCATGTCGTTCCAAACCCATGGGACTTTGGTTAATCTTCTAAACACAAATTAAGAAATTTTAATGAAATCTGGAATGTTTCTTTCTCTGCAGGTAGCCAAAACTTAGAAGATCCAAAACGGTCAAAAAGACGTCACAAAAATAATTCATATGAATTGAATCGATTAACAGATTGAATTTAGACACTTATTTACAGCTAAGCAATGACTGACACATTCATAGAGCGCATCACATATGGTAAACATGGAAGCTCAAACATGCGTCCATGATGTGCGAAAACCAATGAGATTTGTTATAGTGATGTGATTCACTCTGTATGTGTGTTCATATGTGAATAAAAGCCTAAATAAATCTTTTCAACATATAAAGTCACTGTATCTCTTTACAAGACTTGGATTAAACAGCTCGAATCACATGGATACAATTTCAAGATATTTTTTGGATCTTCAAAGTTTTGATTATCTGGACTTTTAATGGAGACACTTTTTTTGTTTCGAAGTCATACAGGTTTGGATTGATATGAGGGTGAACTATCTCTTTAAGAGTAGAACACTATAACCAATATTCCAAAATAGTTTATAAGTGCAAATGTGTCCCAAAGCAGATGTGGGGCTGGCCGTTACCCAAAAACGTTCCAAAAAGGGGAACGAACAGCTTTAAACATGCATAACTGCATGCATGGGACCTCAATTAAGCAAGAACGGATGGGAAGAAGATCATTATAAGTTGGTAGTGGGTGTACATGGAGTAAAATCCCGCAGAAACAGGCGGTTGTGCTCTGCAGACCTCTAATTTAAAGTGTTGACACCATGGGCAAAAGTCATTGCTTTGATCTGTAATAGATGATTGATTCCGACTTACATCAAGGGCCGGCTCTGAAACATCGCCCGGTCCCCCGGGGCCCCCCAGCCCAAAGCTGTCTGTGTGCATCCGGGGATTCTGGGAGGAGTTGCGGGAGTGCATGGGTCCACCAGGGCCAACCATGTTGGAGTTACCATGGAGAGATTGATGCTGCTGTTGCTGCTGCTGTTGAAGGGGATTGTGGGAAGGGTCCATGCGACTAGAGTGAGGCATCTTTATTTAGGAGGAAAGGTGTAAAGACAAAATGAGACGGTGAAGCTGGAACACACTGCACAGTAATTTAGTGACCTGTCTTGTGTTTTGTTTAGAGCGGATGAGATGTGGTGGGAAAAGCAGCAGCTGCGAGTGACGGACAGGAACACTGCGCTGTGCTGTCGCACACAGAAACGTTTGAATAGCTCTTATACGTGACAACATATGGGAACGACAGAAACCAAGATGCCAGTAAAACAAACTTGGATATCCAAGATAAGGATAATTTCAGTACAGTACATGCAGCAAACCAGCTGCGTTAATTCAAGCCACATAGTCAAATACATTTATAAATTTACACAATTATTGTAAATTATATTGTAAATCCAGCTAGCTAGTTGGATGGATGGACAGACAGACAGACAGACAGTCAGATAGATAGATAGATAGATAGATAGATAGATAGATAGATAGATAGATAGATAGAAAGATAGATAGATAATGAATAAACAGACAGAAAGACAGATAGAAAGACAGACAGACAGAGAGATAGACAGATGAAAGATGGATAATGAATGAATAGATAGATAGATAGATAGATAGATAGATAGATAGATGGTCAGTCTATCAATTCCTTGTGGTGAAATTTATCTAATGATAGGAAAACCCACCTGTCCTGACATCGGGTGTCCCACAGGTTTTTCAGGGGTAAGGAGGCCACTCGGCAGGTCAGACTGGTAGGAGAGAGGGGGCGGCCCAGAGGCAAACTCCCCCAGGGTCGGTGTGCCAGGGGCATTGGGGAAATCAGAGAAGCCTGGTTGGTTAGAGTATCCTGAGCCACCTGAAAGACATGCAACAATAAATCAAATGGAGGTCAAAACGCATTTCGTCCAAAAAAATATGCCTACGAAATTTGTTCACATAAATGCTTTTGTGGTCACTATTGGCATTTTTCCACTGCATGGTACGGCTTGGTACGGTTCACTTTTGGGGGGTTTTCCACTGGGTACAGTACCTGGTACTTTTTTTAGTACCACCTCGGTTGAGGTTCCAAGTGAACCGTACCTTTACCAAAACGTGATGTGTAAGATCTGCTGATCACGGATTGGCTGTGGAGAATAGTCACTACCTGCGTCACTGAACTTCCAACACAAACACAACAGAACCATTAGATTTAAATCAGCACAGCCAGCCAACGATCGAACGCAACTGTTCTGAATGAGCACACCTTTTTTTAACAGCCAAAAAGTTTCGTTGTCTGTTGCGGAAGTACAGACGTTCCTCTCGTTAATAGCAGAGGAGCGGATCCAGCGAGAACTTGATGGAGTCGTGGCAGAAGAGGCGGCGCAACTATAACGACATGTAAATATTCCCGCCCACTCTAAAGCGATACTAAACTGCAATGGAAACATAAACCGTGCCGAGCCAAGCCATACCGTACCGTACTGAGCCGAGTTGTACCATGCAGTGGAAAAGCGTCATATGAGGCCTTTACAGTTGGATGTGACGCCTACCTTGGCTGGGATAATCAGGGGTGTTGCTGCTGCCACCTTGTGGCATAGACTGATAGGGCGAGGAGGCTGGCCCTAAAGCTGCAATCATCTCCATGACGCTGGGCAAGATCATATGACTAGGGCTCAAGGTGCGACAGCGTTTCAGGGCAGGGCCGTCTGGGTCCTCTTTAATATGCAGGTCTGGTTTCACTGGGACCGGCTTCCAGCTGCACACCGGATCAATGGTGATCTCCTCATAGTCCGAACTAAACAGGAGAAAATAATTTAAGAACTAAAATACAGAACACTCCGCAGCTTATAGTGGCCATGAACCTTAAACCTAGACCCTCACATACAGCAACTGACCACGTTTTATGGACCCAAACTTTTCAATACTGGTAATACTAATGCCATGAACTTCACAAATTTGGTAAATCCAGCAATCAGTTCTTACTTGGAAATGCTAAAATCATACTGATTATGTCTATTTCACCCAGCTCTTGCCATTTTTGTGTGCAATATGTGTCACATGGTCAGGGAACTAAAAATAGTATAATTTAGGATATCTGCAATCACAGTTTAGATGCTGAGGTTATATAAAAACTTACTTCTGGATGTAGATCAGAATGCCCAACATGTACTGGTCCACTTCTAGCCCCTCCAGAAGGGCTGTTTTACTGCAAGGAACAGAGAAGTTTGTAAAACTGTACAAATACATCAGATATATACCATACAAAACACATTTCTAGGAATGCACTTTTATACAATATGATATTATTCAGGCAAATAAGATAAGCCAATAATTATTTACATTTTTTGGCCAAATAACAATAAATAAAAAATATAATATAAATAAATGTGTTATTCTAATTTTAATATTAATATTAATTCTTTATTTTTTTTTAGTAGTAATATTGATATTAGTAATATTTTAATAATTAATATTAGTATTTGTTATAATATTAATAAAAAACTAACATTAATAAAAATGTAAATGTAAAATACTTGATTATTAAAACTAATATATATTAATATTACATTTTAAATTATATAGTATTTTGTCTAGATAAATTACACATAAAACAATCTAAAATCATTCATGTAAATATTAGAATTTAAAAGTGAATTTAGGCATCATAACATTATAAATTATAGTATGAAAAATGCATATTCATTCTGAGATTTGTTATAGACTACATTTAGCACTGTTATTAAATTATTAGTGTTTTTAATAATTTTAAGACAGTTTTCCCGAAATAACATCGGCCGATTACCACTATGGTATGGATATATTTTGCATCCCAAATAATTTTCTTAGTATTAAAATGACAAAAGTGCTATGGAGATGAAGGGTAAAATGAGAAGATGATTCTTACTTGCACACAGGACAACGCCAAGTACCTCTCTCACAGTTCAGCTGCAGGTATGATTCCAGGTCGAAGCACTGTGGACCAACAAAGATGGTATTTATCTCAGAAATTTACTTTACAATGTCATGTGATTCAAATGTAAGCTAGCGGGCCTCCTCACCTGTATATGTCTGCAGTCGTGGCCCCTGGCAGGAAGCTGGATGCGTCGGAAGGTGATCGGACACTTGAGCGACACCTTGATGGCTGTCTGTTCCACGCCATCCTCGCCATTAAGGCCGGGAGTTCCTGGGATGGTACCGCTACTGAAGTTCCTCTTAACTGTGGAGGAAGAAAGAAGGATGAATTGCCATGGTTTCTGAGTTTTTCTGTTTTTATCTGTTCTAAAATACAGTAAAAACTGTGAACTATTATCACAATTTAAAATAACTGTGTTCTATGTGACTGTATTTTAAAATGTCATTTATTCCTGTGATGCAAAGCTGAATTTTCAGCAACATTACTCCAGTCGTCAGTGTCACATGATCCTTCAGAAATCATTCTAATATCCTGATTTGCTGCTCAAGATTGTGGAAACCATGATCCTTTTTTCAAGATTATTTGATGAATAAGTGCAAAAGGATAGCATTTATTTGAAATGTTAAATTATGTCTTTGCTATCACTTTGGATCAATTTAATGCATCCATGGTAAATATACGTATTAATATCTTTTTTAAAAAGTGTATGCAAAAGTGTTCACTCACTTTTAGCGACACAATGATCCGCTGGCAGGAGCCTCTTCTTCATCAGACCCTGAAGCACGGAGCGCACAGATGGCCTGTGAACCAGCTGCAGCACGAAAAGATGAGACTGCAAGAGAAAAAGGAAACAGGAAATGAACGCTGGCCCACATAAAACTCGTATTTGTCAGGCTGTTTGTGATTAAGTAGAGATTTCTGAAGGAAACGTGCGATGCGAGTCTCTGTACTTACACAGCAGCAGGCCGTGACCGTTATCTGGATGGTGTTGCGTCCCGGCTGGCACACATGCTTCAGGTAAAGGGGTTTGTGGGAAGTCTTGTTGTCCCCGCGCTCGATGGTGAGAGGCGTGGCGTTGACGCTCACCTGTACCGATGCCGGCCAGTTGGTGTTCATCTGCCGGTCTTCATGGTGATAGCACTTAAACTGCAGCTCCAGGTCAGGCCTGTTAAACACATGATAGATAAGATTACATGTTAAATACGACAATACTGACACATTTACAAACACAAATAGTCCCTGAGATGCTGAAAGGAATGAAAATGTCCGACCTCATCATAAGGGTCTTATACACGGAGTCTCGCAGCTGGAAGACGTGGTTGCTGACAGCCAGGTTGTGCTCCAATCTAAAAGGCTCCAACACCACCCCGTCCCGTACAGGGAAGGTCAGACGCAGGTCATCACTGGGGTTTCCTGCAGACAGAAGAGCAGAGTTTCAGTTACTGAGGTGCCACACCGCTTTCATTCATATCTCATATGGCAAGAATCAAAGGCATCTTATAAATGTTATAAAGTTTTTTTTAGCAGCCATACTAGATTTTTTGTTGACACTTATCAGTGTGTTCCAGTTTCAGTTTATCTTGTTATAAAGTGTTATAAACAGTGTCAAACATAAACTACCCTACCCTTTACCCTAAGCAGTGTTGTTATTATTACCTAAAATTAAAACTAGTAAAATCGAAGTGAAAGCTGAAATAAATTAAAATACAAATATTAGATGAAAAACTTTTTGACGCCAAGGCAACATGTCTAATTTTTTAATACTAAAATGACTAAAAATAAAACTGAAATGAAAAGAAATTAAAGCTAAATATAATTTTTTTATATATAAAAATGACAGAAGTACTAAACTAAACTGAAAAAAAAAAATCGAAAAATAAAAGCTAATTAAAATATTGATAGATACTACAGTGTTACGTAAATAATACTTATAAAACACTACCTTATGTGAAAAAAGCAGCTTTAAAAGACTTCATATGAAGTTTTCATCTTATGTGAGTGAGCATTATTTTAACCATTTTTTTTAACTATTTCTCAGTAAAACAGAGCATTTGACGAAAGAAAGGAAAAAAGTACATGCAACTTTGAATCCATTAGGAATCTACTGGATTAGCGGTCTTTATATGAAGAGTAAATTACTTTATTTTGATAAAATATTCTGAAGACTAACATTTAGTTTTTTGTCTGGAACAACATATGCAGATAAACCATTCACAATAAGGCCAGTAAAATGGTTGAATTTAAATATATGTAAGTCAACTTAAAATGTCTGTCAGAATTTTTTTTAATTTCTTCAGGGGTTAAAGAGGAAAAAACTTTTTTTCATGTGATAAGCATTTTATGTGACAGCAAAACATTTTTATTTCCATTTACATCAGAGAATTATAAACACATTCCAGAGATAAGAGGGGTGTTGGTTTGGCTGCAGTGCCAAGTGTTACCTGTAGGGGGCTGCAGAGAGTTAATGTTGGGCTTGACGTCATGGAGGAAGGGCGACTTGACATCTTGGCCGGGGGACATATATGGGGGCATCGAACTGCCAGGGGTCATGGGAGGAGTGGGGTTTCCTGGGAGAGGAGAGCTGGGGTATCCTGGCATTGCACGTCCGGGCTGTGAAAGACCAGAAGTGTGTGCAGGCATTACAATCTGTGGCCAGATTATCTTTACAGTCAGATTTTCATAACCGATACTGTTCAAAAACACATTCAGCTGTGTGGAGTTTGGACCCCGGCTGCCAAAGTCAGATCGAGGTGCTCACACGAAATGGTGAAATATTAACAGGCAGCTCCAACCGACTCACGTTTCACCAAACACACATGCATGCGAGAGAGGACACCAACCCCATTGACAGCGGCCTGGTTGAAGGTGTTGTACCCGGCTCCTGTCACTCCTGAGGGCAGACTGTTGTGGCTGTTGCCCTGTCCGTTAAACTGGTCCGCCTGCTAAACAAACACAAAGCTTTCAACATCAGGCTTAAAACAGAGCAAGTCAACCTTGGTTAAGCATAAATCATAGGGAGCTTGGTGCAGTGCGTTCTGGGATTGCTTCCTCCACAGAGATACATACTTTAGAAATTAGCAAAAATAATGTATCTAACATCTTACATTTAAAATTGGACCTGCCTATGTAGGCAGCTCACTAGGTTTTGTAACAGAGCCTAAGCATGCACTCATTTAGTGCACACTACAGTGATATGACAACAGTTATAATCTACCACTGTAATTCCAAACCCAGCACGGAATTTAAGCCACTCAGGTTGGTTCGTGTTTCACTGGAACTTCCAAAAAATCTTTTCATGACTAGTTGCCTCTTTAAAGTTCACTGCTGTATTTGTCAGTTTTAAATGTTGGTGTGTATCTCTGAAAACAGCAGCTTGTTTGTCAGTAATACGGAGAAAAGGAACCTGTTCTTTGGGAAACACGATGCCGCTTGCAGAGTGTTGCAATTTTCAAGTGAAACTTTCTGACAGCTTTCAAACGGAAAAATATGACTATAAATAAAATATGACTGCAAGTTTTAGAAAGTACCTAAATTTGGTTACTAGGAAGGCTCAAGTCTTTACAAGCAGCTTGATTTGAGGTGTCACACATCTGCAGCATTCCAAAGTCATAAAAAATTTCAAAATTTTCCAAATCCTAACTGCAAGTATGAGCAATAATAGCGATGATCTTTGTACCTTGTAGTACTGGTTGGGGTTTCCTGGTCCTGCAGGATACTGGCCCATATTGGGTTGCTGGAGGGGCATTCGGTGGGTTGGGTAAGATGGGGAAGGAGCGGACCGCTGTGGCCCTGGGCCGTGGTACTGCATGGGCTGGCCTGGGTACGGGCCCCCAGCTCCCATCCCAGGACCATACTGCTGACCCGGAAATCCCTGCATGAAAAGAACAACAGTCATTCCAGAACAGAACCAAATCTCAGCACTATGCTCATATTTTTGTCTAAATCATTCTTATGTTAAATACAGTTGTTTTGAGGAGTCCACATCTAGTTTTAAGTCGTAACAAAAAAACTTTTTTTTTTTTTTAGCTTTGTTCCAAAATAGTTATGTGATCTCAACATGTCTGTCACCATAATGAGGAACTACACTAATGCAGTGTTATTCTTAACTAAAACGAAAACTATTAGAAATATTTTTTGTTAAATAAAATAAAATACGATGAAAAACTTAAAAACAAAACAAAAAAACCTTGAACAAAAATGTAAAATGTTGCTTTGGCAACTGACAGAAAGGAATTATGTTTAAGTTAAAGTATTAAAATTGAAAAAAAAAAAAAAATGAAGTCACATTGACGAAGCACATACATTTATTGAAACCTAAACTAAAATTAAAATGCAAACCAAAAATATAAAAATAAAAGCCAATCCAAAATACTAATAAATACTATAACAGTGCTTTGTTCCAAAATCTAGTGAGCTGCTATGTGATCGACGGCCTACACAGGCAGCATCCTAACTGAAATACAACTTCATAAGTGACCGATTAAGAACATAATACAAATGAAGCAACTCACAAACCCTTGCAAGTCCTGACGCACAATTCGTTTGGTAGAATATAGCTTTAGTTATGATGTTCACCTAATGATGTGATGTCAAAATCTCATAGTATACTTCACTCTTCTGTTTTCTGGTTCCTGTCATGTAATTTTCTTCATCAGCAGTTTTTTATATAATTTTAAACTATATTATACAATAAAAGTAATTTAATCACAATGAGGTATTTTTAACCAAAACCTTATGGTATGGAATAAATTACATGCAACATCTTGGATGAGTTTTCCTAAGCTCATCATAATGCATTATGGCATTATCTGTGAATGATACATTTATATCTGAGAACCTCATGGCCTTTTGTGTCGGGAACATGTCTGATTGTCATATAAATTGTCTAAACTGTGTCTACTTTGACATCTGAATGCTCAAGTTGGTGAACATGAGTCTCCACTCACGTCGGAGTTATAAGGGCGTTTCAGGCCCTGTTGGTGGCGCGGAGGACCCTGCTGGCCTCCCGGGTAGACGGGATGCTGGGGCAACCTCTGGCCCTGCTGTGGGTACATGGGACCCATTGAAGGAGGTCTGGAGCCGACCATTCCAGAGGGGGCCATGCCGGGTGGGCCCCGGGGTCCAGAGTGCGACAGGAACTGGGTGTTGTAAGAGGAAGCACCACCCATCTGCAGAGCAAAACAACACAGAGATCCACACCCATCAGAACCAGTGTCGGGTAACAATAGCTGGAGACATGCCTGCTGCCGTGACTTATGGCTGTCAGGCCCTGGGCATGAAAGGGAAACGGCAACTAGGTCACCACTGTAAACAATCAAAATCCTGTGTGGCCATGATGTCTGCCGTCTAAACCCGAGAAGAAAGGCGGAATGTAAAATCTTCTAGAAAAATGAGGGGAAAATACTTTGCTTTTTTTTTTTTTTTTTTTTGCAATAATTAAGGCCATGTTTTTGGAAATAATGTTCGTTAATATGCATTCCTCCAGCAGGGGGCGAATTGAGCACCATGGAACCAGAGGTTACTGTGTGTCACACAGTAATAATTGCTGGAGTGGAGTGCAAATCCAAACCCCCCCCAAAAAAAAGCAGAGTGTCCACCAATCAGATTAACGGCATAAAAAAAAAAAAACAGATATTAAATATTCAAGGGGACGAGATTCATCACTAAAACATTTAAGCATGGCAAGACCTATTCCAGTGACCTTCCCTTCAGTACTGTTCACCGCAACATAGGTCAACCGTATATAACGTGAACACAAACAAGTCAAGTTTCTTACAGGCCCGTAGTTCATCTCCTGGTTTTGCTTCTCCTGTATTGCGGCGACAGTTGCTGTGGCGGTGGCCGTTGCTGTGGCTGCGGCTGCGGCCACAGCAGCTGCGGCAGCCGCTTGGGTGAAGTCAGTGGGCGGGCGCACTCCATGGGGCGGCATCCCGAGGGAACCCCCTCCGTTATTTGGGTAACTGAAAGGGACAGACAGAAGACAAACATGTTATGAATTGCATCGTTCATAACATGTAACACATTTGTGTCATAAAAAAAGATTAAGAAGCTGCTGATTAAAGTGACCCAGCATATTTGTTGAAGGTGGCATAAGTGGAGCTGATTATTCACGTTGTTGTAGCAGCAAGGTGTTGGTCTGGTGAGCCAAGGGGGACGCTGACTATTCTGAGTCAGTGATTCACAAGATTTATTGCGATGCATTTCTCTTAAGAGACATGAGTGTGTGTGTGTGTGTGTGTGTGTGTGGTTCTGTGAGTCAGCGCAGGGGTGGGACGTTACAGAACACACATCCCCCACTGCGGTGACGTCCGTCCGGCTGCCTGACATCATGCAACTCCCACGAGGAGCAAAGTCTAAATACAGCTACACAAGACACTGGACAATCGTTCCTTTCCTCACCTGCCCCCATATCCAGGCCCGGACGGGTATCCCCCGCTGGGCCGCCCGTACATGCCCTGCTGCATGAAGCCCTTGTTGGGCTCGGGGTAGCCCTGCTGGCTCATAAACTGAGGGGAGTTCATGCCCGGGCTGTTGCCAGGCATCATGTGACCACCGGCTGAGTTTCCACCTGGACCCATGGGAGCACCAAAAACCTGTCGATAACAAGAAGAGTTTTTAGATTAGTCATGAACGTAACTGAACGCTATTTTTTTAATTGCTATTATGTGTGTAATTTTATCAATGAATAGCATTAAAACGGCTTCTAAAAACGTACTTCGTCATGTAGGCTATATCATCTAAAAACAAAATGAACAAAAAGAAAGACAGGACTTGAGGCGATTAGGGTTTCCATCCAAAATTGCAGATTTAACTTAAGCGCAAAATTGGAATATCACATAAAACATTTGCGAACGAGCACTGTTTCCCTCCAACGCATCAAAGAGAACAAAATCGTCACTTTCTGTTAAACTGCTACTAAATATCAGTAAGAAAACTAGGAGAACTGAATATAATAATTTTCATAGCCTATATGATAAGTTACTTGCACCTCAGAGCGAGCAGACGAAACACAATAAATGATGTCATTGCTTTCAGAGGCGGATGCATGTTGCTGTTTGGGAACACAGTTGTGTAAGACATTATACAGATTATTATACATTATACATTATACAATACTTTGATGACAGACTTTGCTCAGGCATTTCAGAACGACCATAACAACATTTCAGATGCTGTGCAACTAGATCATGCAGTCCGCTGCTAGTCAAGTTATCCCTCATAGCGCAAAGTCAAAATTTTTCTTATATGCACTTAGAGGAATTTATTTGCAAAATGCATTTCCATCTCCCATCATTCGTTTTAATTAATTTTTTTTTGCAAGTGTAAAAAAACATCTAGTGTGAGTGTAAAATTTTTTTTGCAAATTAAGGGATTTTTATTCAAAATTTGACATTTCCATCACTCGTTTCTTATTCAATACTTCAAAATGCACATTAAAACAGGGTGATGGAAACATATTCCTGCACTTGAAAAACGCAGAGATAACGAAAAGCAAGCCAACAGAATTTCGGAAAGTGCCTGGACATCACACAGCACCACCGAAGTGGGTCTTCGAGGAATAGATGGCGCGGGCGGGATCGCAGCGGTTGCGGGCTGTAGTGAATGACATTAGCTGGCTTTGGCTAGTCTCTAAGCTAACGCCTATGTGCCTGTTTTGAATATGATTATGCATCGCTCCCGTAGAGTTATGTAAGCCACTTTGACATTACAGAGTTTACACAAAACTTTTCCCATTCCTTATAAATCAAAATAATCCCACACCTTGCTCGTCTTTCGCGTGGTCACTTTTGAGCTCGCCACAACTGACACGAAGAAAACTCATGTGAGGAATCGACTATTGTTTTCAGTGTTGACTCTTTAGGATTTACCTGTAAAACCATTTAGTAACAAAACTATCAACCCGCACATCCCTATACCCATTTTTTAGTTATATATATATATATATATATATGTGTGTGTGTGTGTGTGTGTGTGTGTGTGTGTGTGTGTGTGTGTGTGTATGTGTATATATACACACACAAACAAACACACTGATACTGTTAAATATATGTAAGCATGTAGGTGTGGGTTTGGAAATTTTCACTGGTATCATTGAGTCAGAAGTGTCCAAAAATTATTATAATAATTAATAATTTACTTAAAATCAATTAATAATTAATGCATTGATAAATCATTTTTATAATTAAGTTTATATTTTTTTAAGTAATTAATATTTATTATTTACTATATTTAAGTATTTCTCAATAAAACAAAATTAGCTCTGAATGATTCTAAATGGTTTGGTAATGGGATCTGCTGATTTACTGACAACAAGAAGAATGTTTTGTTTGAGAACCAGACATAAGTAGGACATTCTTGGAACATGCAGTGCTTTCTTTGAGGTAAACAAGCTGGTGACATCATCATGGCGGAGGGCCCTTCTTACCTGGCTGGGTGAAGGATTGGTTACCCCCCACACTGTGGTTACCACAGAGAGGGAGCCGGCAGGCTGATTGGGGCCTTGTTGCCAGGGGACAGGATCATATGGGTAAGAGGCGTCACTGCAGGGCGAGAGAAACACACGGACACCGGGGTTATTAGTGCATCTGAGTGCTTCCTGTATAAATCGCTCTTAATTCACTTCTCACTGATCCGCCTGGCATTATCCACAGCAGATCCTTATTATATTCCATCGATGCCTTTTGTCCTGGTATGATATCAGCATATGGTGTGAAGTGTGTGTGAGAGAGAGAGAGAGACGATCTTACTGCGACTTCAGACGTGCCACAGCCACATGATCTGAAGGTACTCAGCACAATGTTTCCATGGCGACTCCACAGTCACTTAGAGACAGGAAAGAGTAACGATGCCAAGGGAGAGGGGGGTGAGAGAGTAAGTGTGTGTGTGTGTGTGTGTGTGTGTGTGTGTGTGTGTGTGTGTGTGTGTGTGTGTGTGTGTGTGTGTATCTACTGTTTTCTGTGTAACTGGATCAAACCAGATCGCTCTCAATAATCGCTCGCCATCTTTACATAATTAGCCAAACTACATCACATGCTGATCAGAACAGGGAAACATGGACCTTAGTTAGAGTCAATGCCATATTTAATTTGACTTGAATAACAACGAGGCTGTGAGGGATGAATGTTCAATCAGTTGTACTGTTATGCACATCGTTCCTCTGGAAAACTGAAAAAATTAGACCTGAATTAAAGCTGTGCAATCTATTGAATGGATTACTAAGGTCCCGGATTCATGGCATTATATATGGTGATTAGTTTAAAAGGGCTAAAGGTGCACATGTACAGCTCCAGCAGAACAACATTAGGAAGACTATAAGGTAACCAATCAAAACTTGCACCTAAATCTGCATTTTAGGGACTGAAAAATGGTCTTAATGGATAGGACTGTGCCCAATAAGCCAACTTTAAAACAATAAGGATGGGAACAGAGCCCAAAACAACAATATTAGATAACGCTGAGTTAGCTGGTCACTTGTTTTACGACCTTTAACAATGCTTAACACTTGCTGGTGAAAGTGACATGAGTGAAACGTATTTGAGGAAAAATACAAATGGTGGGAAAAAAACTTGAGTGACTGTCATGCATCTTCAAAACAACTTGAATAATTTATCATCAGAAGTTCAGCCAAGAAGCCAAATGCATCTTTTATTGACGTTGTAAATCCTAAACCGAAGCAAAACATATACTACCGTTAAAAAGTTTTGGTGTCATTTTTTGTTTTTGAAAGAAATCAATACTTTTAATTCAACAAGGATACATTAAATTGATCAAAAGTGACAGTTAAGACAATTTTTTTAAAGATTTTTTTTTTTTTATAAAATGCTGGTCTTTTAAACTTTCTATTCAATATCAAAGAATCGTTAAAAAATGTGTCATAGTTTCTAAAAAAAAAAAAACAGTGATAATCATATTGTTCCTTGAGCAGCAAATCAGCATATTAGAATGATTTCAGAAAGATCATGAGAAACTGAAGACTGGCGTAATGATGCTGAAAATTCAGCTTTGATCACAGAAATAGATTACAATTTTTAATATATTACAATATTAAATAACAGAATTGTAAATACTAAAATATTTCACAACAAATCCATGTATACTGTGTTTTTGATCAAAAAAATGCAGCCTTCATGGGCAAAAGAAACTTTTAAAATCATTTAAAAAATCTTATAGACTCCAAACTGTAGATAAGGGGAAGAAACTGCTATAGTACTGAGCATTAAGTACAGAGTAGTACTGAGCACATTAATAACATTTCCTATCTAATTAACAAAAAGGTAAGTTCACTAAATGAGCTCTAAATTGTCTTGTTTTTGTCACAGTTTCAACAGTGATTCAATTGAAATAATGAAATAACAGTGATAATAATTGCAATACTGTGATGATTTAATAGAAAAAAAAACCTTAAAATACAGTTTAATGGCCAGTAAATTATCTTGAGTCACTACTTATTGGCAGGAGTGCCAAAAACCTTGGCCACCGAATGGGAGCATTCCAGGTAAAACTTATCCAAGCGGCAACAGCTCGAAAGTATCAAGAAAATGAAACCTGCAGGGTTTATCGAGTGATAACTGGCTCTGAACAGCTTCTCACCCGAACTGACCCGAGACACCTCAACCCCACTGCCACATGGAAGACTCTTCTCTTTAAAGCCCTTGAAGAAAGCCGAGATCCCCTTCTTGACACATTTTCACCTCGACCTGCGGCAAAGTATCTGCTGGCCTGCAGCCCACAGGAAATTGAGGTTCCAACAAAGGCTCAAAGCGAGACTCTCGATGAGGCTTGTCATTGCATTGCCGGGGCAAATAAACAAACTGTACCATTGGCGGCTTAAAGGCATTCCATAGGAGGCAGAGGTTTCTCAAAGTTCTTCTGCAGGAAAACCACCAGATACCCCTGCTCTCTGAAACAGGAAACTGTGGTTTCAAAGCCAAATCCTGCAGCAGCCAATCAGCAGCTGAGAGACAAAGCGACCAATCAATATTAAAAAAACCCAACACTCGTGCAGATTGAGAGCTCAGTGAATGAGAGGAGAAGGCGTGGGCATGAGGATTCAGTTTGGGGGCCCAATGCATGTGCCACTGCAAACGATTTATCTTCAGTGTACTGTGGTGAGAGCGAAACGCCAACTTCCACTTTTTCTTCATGTTTAGACTGTTTGTTTCATTATCGCCTCTGAAGCAACATAATTCCGTCTCAAATATCAGTAAAACTCATGAAAACGTGCCAAGTACACCTACATACGGGAGCCTGCAGTACATCATTTACTAAATATTTAAAAATAGATGTTAGGCAGAATGTCTACGCAGCATTTTTCCAAACAATGAAATTTAGTTTTAAATATATTAAATGCATATTTTATATATATATATATATATATATATATATATATATATATATATATATATTATAAAGTGGCTGGAGAGTGATATATATATATATATACACACACACACACACACACACACACACACACACACACACAAATAGAAATAATACTTATCTAATTTTTTAAATATATTTAAATTAGTCAAATAAATAGCTACATATATTATAATATGTGTAATATAAATTATATATGAAATAAATTAATGCATATATATTTTATTATAATTATGTAATGGATAGTTACATATATTCATATAATATTATGTAATATGTGTAATATATTACATATATTAATATAATATTATGTAATATATAATTTGAATGAATGTACATTTAAACAAATTACCTATATAACATAATTACAAATTAAATATTATATATTTTAAACTACTAACTATACATACATACATACATACATACATACATCTATATATACACACATATATATTAGGGCCGGGACTCGATTAAAAAAATTAATCTAATTAATTAGAGGCTTTGTAATTAATTAATCGAAATTAATCGCATTTTAATCGCATATAAATATTTGACCTGAGAACAGTGAGAAGTAATTGTTTTTCAAATGGATTTATTGTATACCATTGAATAATGACTGAATACATAAGCTTAAGCAACAAAATAGTTTATTTTTGTTCAACCAAGTCTAGCAGACCAGTGCAATTTTTGCCATGAAGTGTAGCAATAGCATATTTAGAAACAATTTAGAAATAGTACATTTCAGAAATTCAGGAAGCTTATAGGTGCTGGAACTTCTGTAAAGAGTTTTTTAAGTAATACACAATACTGTCAATTACATTCAGAACATTGGAAACCCTGACTATTAGAAAACATCTCTCTGTTGCTTCAGAGGCCATACATACTAAGTCCAACTCTCAATAAACTTGGCCAAAACAATAAAGAGTTCAACACAACTGTTGCACCAACAAAATAATACATAGTTCAACATAAAGTGTAAAGTCCACGCTAGCGGCTATATGTTTTGCGTTGAGGTGATACTTGAGGCTCGATGTGCTGCGCCGGTGATATGCGAACGCTAGTTGGTGCTTCAGTATAATCGTGTGCGGAGATGCGTATAGTGTGTGAGAAATTTTGCGGTGTGAAAATATGTTTTTTTAAATGTGGGGGATTTTTTTTTGTGTTTTTTTTTTATTTTTTTTAGCGTTTTTTTTTTTGTGTAATTAATTAATCTCAATTAACGCGTTAAAGTCCCGGCCCTAATATATATATATATATATATATAAAAAACAAACATACATATATATACATATACACACACACACACACACACACAAACAAACTATTTACATGCCACTAATGCTGCTGTTCGCTTTCATTTTGGGGGTATCATCTTTGACATTTTCCTTAACCTCCTTTTGTGTTCCACAGAAGATAGTCAGTCACATGTTTGAAATGACATGAGGATGAGTTAATGACATTTGTCAATTTTAAGTGTCCCCTCAAAAATAAAGTTTCCAAACAGAACCAAATAAAGTTCCAAAAAACTTTTGAATCTAGGGTTCTTTAGAAAACCATCCATATACTGGTACTTAACTTAAAGAACCCAAAGTGTACCATCAATAACTTGTTTTCCTCTCCAAATAACCATAAAGCACTCTTAAGGACCCTTAAACAGATAAAGAAGGCTCAAAGAAGCAAAACACAACTCACAAAAGAAAAAAAAAAAACAATTAAACTGCACGCCAAGGCTAATCTCATCCAGATAAGGCTGCAAAACAATAAAAACACATTGCTTCCCTGAAGCTATTACCAAATAGTAGTTAAAATGTGCAATATCAACAATCAAAACATCAACGCTATGTTTCAGACTGTTGAGTGCAGCTCTGAGGGAAGCAGGTGTCAGTGTGAGGGGGGTTTGAGAGTTCAGAATGTCGTTACAGAGGAAACAGTGGGCGCGAGTCACATTTTGACTTGCAGCTGCGCCTTGTTGATGCACAGGAGCTACTGACCTGTGTGGCGTTGGAGGCAGGGCAGGTTTCATGGAGTTGATGGGGTTCATCGGAGGAACCTAGGGGTCTATGTGACACCCCGAATCTCCTCAACCTAGCAGGCAGTCTGCAAAAGAAAAAGAAAGAAAGAAAGAGAGAGAGACACGTTAGACTAGGGCTGCACGATTATGACAAAAATCATAATTGTCGATTATTCCCGTGAAATTGTGATTAATAATTACGATTATCACATTTTACATTGAATGATGTTTACGCCATTGTTTGATACAACTGCATGCCGTATTTTAATATGAAAATGAACAAGCTGAAAGCACTCTAACTGAAAAAACTTTTAGTGCTTTTCTATAGTATTAAGCCTCAAATGTCGATTATACATCGGATTGGTTTCTTCTTTAAATTATATAAAAAGTAAAAATATGAATGGTATTATAATGTTATACTAAAATTAAAATTATGGGAAAAACCCTATAGATAACATGTAGAAAGAAAAAACGCACACAGAATAACATAATGTGGTGGTTTTTGAGATTTTGTGTTTTTGTGGTATATATTTTTGATAACGATTAGAAATACAATTAATAGTGCAGCCCTACGTTAGACTGACAGCATTCAATCAAAACAAGGGCTCTGTTCTGCTTTGACTTACTGAGGCAGATGCATAACACTGCTGTATTGGCTTTAACCAGTTTCATTTGTAGGGCTCTCAGATGGCTGCGGTTTTGCCCAGAGGTACGGGGGGTTAATCAACAACGGACTGCGCCAGCACATCTTTCTCCGCGCTTTGATAGGGTGGGTTTTGCAATCGTTTCCTCGAGTTGGAACCTTTCCATCAATCACAGTTTAAAAAGCAGCCACCGCCGCACACAAAGGAGCAAGATTTGACAGCATGTGGCATCTCGCGGGCTGCTGCACCACAGTCGAGAGAATCTCGGGACTGCAGCACCTCAGACAAAAGCCGGTGCAAAGCTTGAGCTTTAAAACAGAGCGGCGGGTTACAACCGTGGACGACCCGAACGCTACGTGTCACTTTAGGATCCTTGTGCTCTCTGTGGAGATGGGAGAAGCCGGGGAAGGAGGGAGGGAGTGAGAGAGAGGCCTATTTATAGCATGATTTGATTTCAAAAAGAAAAGAGAGATGTGGAAACATGGAGGTTCTCATGGCTGCTGCCGCCACCGCTTTGAGATCCGAGCCCTCTGCGAAGATAACGCCTTCAACCCCGCTCAATTATTTAAGCCATCAGGCAGCTTGTTCCGACCAAAGAGGATGCTTCTTTGTGTGTGCGCGTTTAGATTGTACAACATTAATGACAACAAGACCCCCCACCCCACCCCACCGCCTCTCCGTCTGTCTCCACTCTTGGGGGTGAAGCTTGATTAGCACACAAGCTAATTTGCCACCAACATCAGTGGCTGTCAGTCCCCCTACACCCCTAACTCTCTCCACCCCCTCAACATCCCTCTCCGCTTCCATTTTCTTCTCTTTCCTTACAGATTTAGGTCAGACACCCCACAGCTTGAAAAGAAAGGTGGATGAATGCCGCTTCTTCGAGGGGGGCTGCAGGAAGAGGTACTCAGAGGAGTGACAGAGCTGATCAGAGAGAGGTTCACCTACAGGGATAATGAGAGGATCGTGTGGAGGATGAGAAAGGGAGGTGGGCGGCAGTGACAAAATGAGATCCTCCATTGTCGTGTTTTGATAACCACTTGACTGAAGCAGGCTTAGCAATATTTACATGCTCACATAGCCATTTTCATTAGCAATTACACCAACTCTGTCCGTGTAAAGAGCCGTTTATTAAACCTGTATCTGATCTCAGCCTCTTTGCAATGCTATACTGAAGGATTTGTCTATTTATGGTTTGTGCATGTTTTTTAAACTAGGGATGCATAATATATAGGTGATCAAGACCAAAAAAATTAAATAAAATCCACCACTACCAACAAAATTGGTATAAAATTGGTCCTCCATCTGAAAGCACGTGATGGAAATTTACTACTAATTTACTGACAATTTGTAAGTGTTCAAGTAAAGAAATTGAACACTTAAAATAACATTGCATATTCTTCACTGTATAAATTAAATATATAGATTAATCATTTCGAGCTTAAGTAACATTAAGGACACCGACAACAGGTGATCACTTTAAACTCATTTTATGAGTCTAATATATTATATATATTTGTCTTATCAAGCACAAGACGACGCAGAAAGAAACTCCATACAAGGCTTTCGTGTTGCCTGAGACACAGCTCTATATGTGCTATGCACACAGAACACACTGATTGGAGTTGTTATTCACATCTTCTTGTGTTTAAATGCGTTAAAATCACTTTAATGTTCAAATTTGCAAGGTTTATTTGTCCGTTAAAGTGCAAGAAGACTCGAAAGAGAAACTCAATTTTATTTTATTTTTTATCAATTTTAATCATTTAGAAATGTATTAATTTAATAAATTATAAAAAATAAATATACATAATAAAAATAAAATAATATAATACATAATAAAATAATAAATTGAAAACAATAAATGATATATTTTTATTAAAAAATGAATAATAATAATTAAATATAATCTGTAAAAATAAAACAAACAAAAATATTTTCAAAAAAAGGCCACAGCATGAGCTGCAGTGGGTGGAAAAAGTACCCAAATTGTCCAAAGCATGGAAACCAAAATAAATTTAGAAAATATTAATGCGGAATTACATTTACAATCTCAATAACTTGCTGAAAAATGTCTTTCTGAATGCAATTAATAAAAAATAAATAGATCAACATATTAATCTATTACTTTAAAAAAACTACATTTTTTTCAATTACATTTATTTATCATAACAACTGTCCATTAGGCCTATAAGAAAAATTGAATGGTGTTTGCCCTGGCAAAATTCACTCCCACAGTTCTAGGACAGCAGATGCTAAGGCACTCTGGGTTGATTTCTTACTGGTCCAGGGCAAAATAGCCCAACCTCATATCTCTAGAAGGCCACTAATAATTAACAGCATTCTGTATCAAGCCAAAATGCTTGTTTACTACTTTTGATTTCTGGAGCCTGTATCTATGAAACACATTACCTTATAGCTCTCCATAATTAATTAACCGCCGAGTGACGAGCATTAATGGCGTTTAATTAGCCCAGTGCATCTCATCCCACCCCTGTAATCATTAATCTCTCATATTGGAACAATCCTTCAGTGAAGGAGCATCTATTCAAACAGTGGACAACCGTAATCCATCCACTCTGGAAACACGATACAGCACTTATGAGGAACACACACACATAGTTAAAGACCCCATGATGTGGCTTGAACACCGTTTGCTTTCCTGTGTTGACATATTTCCTATTGCAACAAAGTTTTAAATCACAGCCATACAACTTGCTTTAACAATGTAACATTCTTATTCTAGAGAGCATCTGATTGGACGACAAATTATACACGCCCCTGAGTGCAAGATGAGTCATCAAAATTTTTAATCCACTTTCCAAGTACAGAAACAGGAATCAAGTTCTTGGAATCAAGTCACAGAAATTCAATTTCAAACATGAGGTCTTTTAAAACATACCCGCACACCAAAGTAAACATCCCAACAAACATGTTAAGCGTAACAACGAGCCAAGGTGTGCTCATACCATCAGCAAAGGACACACACACTCTCCTGAAGCACTAGGTCTTATTTTGTGCTGTGAAATAACGCGGTTCAGCATCTTTGCTTATTGCTTTCCCTTCACTGTGTGACGGATAACAGCACAAACTATTCTTGCCCTGGAATGAACAGAACACACTGTTCTTTACTGCTGTGCTCCATCTAACCCCCTCCCCTCTTTTCCTCTAGTTCCACCCCTGGCCTGCAGTGACCTGTTCCTGCTGGGCTTCCCTCCCTTTCTCCAGTTCCTCCTACACGTGGACCATCATTTCTTTCTCGTGCTATTTCCCTTACTTTTAACCCTTTAGGTGCCAGGGTTTTTGGGAAAAAATGCTGTATTTTGATATCAAGATTTCAAAAGCTTGTGGCTTGAAAGGGCTTAAAGATAGAGATCTACTGGGAATAAGAAAAATGTTGGGCATGACCGAAAGTTTATGTGGGGTGTAAATATACTCATCTAATTTGCATATTATGACATCATCAGGAGGCAGCCATCTCAAATTTCATATATAGCAGATATTGAATTGATGCTTGAACTTACTTGCATGGTTTTTTTTTGTGTGTGTGTGTGTCTTTTTATCCTCATTCCAAATAATCAGAAAAGAGGAAGCCAACAGTAAAACAGGAGAAAGTACTCAATTATTACTATATTACTACACTATATAGTAAAACGCATGCGAACAGTAGCCTACTTTTTGAACATTCATCAGTAATATTCAGGAAATAAAAGATACTGAATGGATTTTTTAACTTATTTGCCAGGTTTGTTTTTTGTCTTTTTATTCTCATTCCAAATGATCAGGGAAAAAAAATGAAAAAACAAACAAAACAGGAAAACAGGGAAAAAGTAGTAAATTATTACTATATTACTGTGCCATAGTAAAATTAATGTGCCTATTTTTTGATCAGTTGACCAGCTGTCTGCCCAGTCAGGTATCTTGGTGACACTACGACCACGTTCGCCCCTCCCACCCACAACCCCATTGGGCAAAGGGTCGAAATGATCACTTGTTTGTGCTTCGTGAACACTCTCACCTTGCACGGCGGCACCATTGCGCTGCAAAGATGTACCGGGAGAAGCACGATCATTAGACGACTGATCGTCATTTCCAAAAGGCAAATATTCCCTTCAGAGTCAGAATCGGCGAATAACATTTGCAACACATCCTCACAGTACAACTTTTTATTAGCCATTTGGCGATTTTCTCTTTTTGAGGAACTACAGTCTATTTTATTAAGTATTACAACTTTGGTGCTTAGAGGGTTAACTTTCTCTACCCAACGTCAAACACACAGAGTCTCTTCCTGCACCCATCCGACAAGACCGTTCAGTCGGGGACAGCAGGGCAAGACGGAACCACAGGGGTGTGACCATTAAGGGCACGAAACGCCTCTGCTTTTTCTGCCAAACAGCACACAAAAGCTGGCAGGCCTTTGATTTCTGATAGGCCGGAGAAATGCCTGTGTGTCAGCACTCTTGAAATGAAGTGCAGATTCAGCTCTCTGCAGGGACTGTGCTTTCAGAGGACAGAACCTGAAACACATCACAGGTTCGGAGAGTATTCTAGGAACGATCGAGACTGGGATAAAAAGGAGTATTGTTCTGCACCTGAATTCAACTTTTTGTTAATTTTTGAAGCTACAGTGTGTGTTTTCTGCATCACTAGCAGCAACAAATGGAACAACTCTGGCTCAAAGGTGTGAGTCTGCAGCAGGACTAACTGTTTATCCAAACAATGGAAGGCAAGTAGAGTTTTTGGGGAAATTATTTTTTACAATCCTTCTTGGTGCTGCTAGTGTCACAGAAATCAAGTGTTATTAGTATTGGTAATTAAGTATTATTGGTATTCTGTATTATTGATTATAAAAAAAAAAAAAAAAAAAAAAAAAAAAAAAAAATCATAAAACCAACTAACTAACTAAAATATAAAAATGGCCACAAATTAAATATAGTTTTATTACTAGTTTTTATTATATAATTTTAAATATTTTAGTTTTGGCCAAATAGTAATAATAAAAATAACATTAATAAAATGTTAATGTTAAATAAATATACAACAATGATTAAATAAATTAATAAAAATAATTATAATTATTATTATTTTGTTATTTATTAAATCATCGTTGTATTTTTTTCTCATATTTATTATTTACTTTAAATAAACAAATTAATAAAAAATAAACAAATAATTAATACATTAACTTTGGCAGACTAAAAACTAAAGAATATATTTTTGAAAAACATACCAAAACATAAGAAAAAAAATAAATAAAATTATTAATTCTAGTTAAAAACGATGAAAGCAAAAACTAAAAAATAATATATAAATTATATATAATGAAATTAAAAAAATAAAATAACTTAATAAAAAGATCCTACCTGAACTAACTCACTGCATTTTCTAAATGTCCCCCAATCCAAGTTAGCTAAAATCTGTGTGTAATAAAGAAATAAAAAATCAAAAAGAAGAAGAAGAATTTGAAAAGCACAGCTGAAGAAACAACTTCAACAAAACAGTCTATTTCCACATTTTTTCCCCATCTAATACAACATTGCTTGAGAGCCAGCAACTTCAAACGAAGGACAATCCCAGTGCATCATTAAGAACAGTGGTCGCTCAAGACTAGCTGGGAAACCGCCTGTCCAAAAATCCACAATTCGTCTGCCTGCCAAATGGGGGAGCGCCTTGGGTCACACGGTTAGGCCTACCCTCCCCCATGTAGCCGAAGCCAGAGCCGAGAATCTGCTGCCAAACAGAGAAAGAGAAAGAGGCTGGGGGCTGGGAAAGGGGATGGAGGATTAGGAACCACAGGAAGGCTGGGCCTGATAACGCATTCCTCCACACATGTGCACACAAACACACACACACACTCGCTGCTCTCTGGCTAAAAGTGTCTCAACACCAGCAACGGAGCAGCAGCAAAGATTGCGGGGTTGAAACTGTAAGCAAGAACAGAGTACAATAAAGATCACTGTGGATATAAAAAGACACACATCTCACAGAGAGCAAGAAAACGGAAAAGAATGGGACGCCGCAATACATACACGCCCACAGACAGTGAGCTGTGAAGAACACTGATCATATCTCTTACCTGAGAGATCGGGAAACAAACTGCCTGGCGATTTACTCAAATCTGAAATAATATTAGGTGTCTGACAGTGCAGCGCAATAAATGCATCAACGCATGAATATTTGAGAGTGCCAATTCTGTATTACTGCAGCAAAAAACATGTTAAAACACGCCCTCAAACATCCACCACCCATCCACAAAAATGTAATGTGCATAACAGTGATGAAAATGCAAATTTGATTATTTGCAGAGAGATAAAAAAGGGAATGTTCCCAGTTAAACTCATACCTGCCTCATTCCCTACTAATCTCGCTTCGCCTTTAGGCCTCGGCAGATTGTGTGACGCAAGTTCGGCATACAGCAAAGACTCTGACATGGAAAAATATGCAAACGTAACTTGAATCCCAGTGTAGGTAACATAGATATAGATGAGTTGTTTTCGGGAGAGAGAAGCTCGGTTTAGCTGCAAGGCAGCAGCGACCACACTGCTGTTTGTGTGTGTAGCGCATGCCACCTTGTAGGTCAGCTTTGTTTGTTCAGTGTCCAGGCCCGTGTTTGGTGCTGTTTGAATTTCTCAAACAAACACACAGGCTTGAAGAGTGTGTGAGTGTGTACAATCCGGTCCGCCACCTCCCTTTGAATAAATTCATTAGCAGCAAACAGAAAGTGAAGAACAACCGGTTTTTGCACACTGCCTCGTCCTGGTATACATCTATGAGAGCAAAGCCAGATGCAAGAGATTCAGAAATTGTGTGAAGACTCAGCAGCATGTCAGCATCCAATTATTCTGAGTCAGTTCTAGTACTTTAACGATTTGTTTTAAAGTCAAATACAGCTGATTTCAGCCAAATAAAGGGAGTATAATATAATACAAATATTTTATGATTAAAAAAAAGGATTAACTAAGAAAATAAAATGGAATAATTTAAATTTAAAAAGTTTTGGTCCATATAAAGAAAGTCAATGAGGTCCAATGCCTTTACTCACCCTCAAGTTGTATCAAATTTTTATGACTTTCTTCTGTGGAACACAAAAGAACATTCTGAAGAATGTTGAACTTTTTGTCCAAACAATGAAAGTCAATTGGGACATAAACATTACTGACTTCCATTGCATCAAAAAAAAATTTTAATAAATAAATAAATACTGAGACATTTGTTAAAATAGCTTGTTCCACAGAAGAAAGAAACTCATACAGGTTTGGAATGACATGAGGTTGAACACATGGTGACTTATTTTTGGTAGACTATCCCTTTAAAAGCAAGCCTGAATTCCAAACGATACTACTATGACATCGCCAGCATGGAACGTGATGAGCATCCATGTTTCACAACACATCTGTGAGCGGTTTGGTCGTTGTTTGTGTCTGGAGGAGCGGCAGGGCATCAGGCCAGAGCAAGCACGTAGTGGTGGAACAAAACAGGCAGTGACTTTCTTAACTCAGCAGATTTCATGGCTCTCTCCAGGTCACCATCACTCAGAGTCCAAAGATGGAGGGAAAAAGCTTGTCGCCACAAGGCTCATCTCATCACCATAAAACTATGACAAATGCTTCTGCTTCTCGTCTACCATCCGCTTGGAAGTTTGGGAGTGTCCTGGACTCTCCAGTGCCAATCAAAACTCTCAAAAGGATACTCTTGGTGGAAAGACTTACTCTACAACGTCCCAACAAATTCCTCAAGGAAAATGACTAGGAAAGACAATTAATAAGCATCAGGGCTCCAGACTGCATTTTGCGACCTTTTTTTCCTGCTGGTGAGACTTAATTTTGTGAGTGGTCCTACTGGTGCAAGGGTTGGGTGATGTCTACAAATTTGGCATCGGATGATGTCTACAGTGAAACATTACGATGGACCATGACATCGGCGGGGGCGAGCGGTGGGGGGGGGGATTCATGATGCCGGCGCAACATCGTGATGTCTATCAGCCATCCGCGATGGATGATGGACGATGCCGTCATATGCCACCGAATGCACTGCCATTTCTGTTGCATATGAGAAACATCAAACGTCAAGCGAAACAAAAGCGTAACAAAATCCCGCTACTCATTTGAGCTGCTCAGCGCATAACGTTTATCAGCTCGGACCGCGACACATACGTTTCTGCTCCTTTTCTACCATCCCAGGTTCTCCAGTGTCAATCAAAAAATATACTTGGTGGAAAGACTTGCAATGTCCCAACCAGACATTGCTTAAAGAAAATGACTAGGACAGACAACATCAATAAGCTCTTCAACTGCATGCACCGGCATTATATTTTTACCATACCTCAGTGATCTCGCTTCCCAAACCCTTTCATCTCTTCAGATCCAAAATTGGGGGGAAAAGCTTGTCAATACCATAAAACTATCACACAACTTTCTGCTTCTCAGTGCCAATCAAAACTCTCAGAAAGATATTCTTGGTGGAAAGACTTGCTCTCTAACGTCCCAACAAGACATGCCTCAAGGAAATGTAGTAGTTCTTTACCTGTGAGTACAGCCATTATATTTCTATGAAAAAGAAACTGTGAGTAACACAGCTGAATGCATCAGTGTTTATAGGTTATTAGCAAAGCTGTCAAGATGCACGACATTCTGCAAGGCATGAAAAGGTTGAGAGGAAGTGCACAGTGGAGCGCATTCATTTGGCCGATATCAGATTTCTTTACGGGCATCAGTGAACAGTCTATAAGAGTCCAAGCCTCGCTGCTCTAAAACCCATTTCCCCTGTTCGCGTTCATTGAAATCGAGCAGCAGTGAATGCAAATGGCGTTACACTGTATTGATTCTCCTTTAATGATTTTGTTACACCTCGGACTGTCCTTTTCAAAAGCAGAGCTGGCTGGTTTGTTCAAGGGCCTCCGCTTGATAAACTTGTCTGACTTCAATGCTCAGCTGCTCCGTGCGTGTGTGTGAGTGTGTCTCTCTCTCTCTCTCTCGCTCTCTGCTGCAACGTGACTCGCTCTGCACACAGCACTGTCTTTCTCTCTCTCGCTGGTGTAGAGGGAAAAACAGGTTGACTGACTGATGGTTTGGCTGATGAACGGTGACAGAGCCACTCGATGGAGACTTGCATTGGGACAGCTTTCTGCCGGCCAACAGCGGCCCCCCTGCTCCATTATCAGAGTGATGCCTGCCGTGCGGCTTCCGTGGGGCAGTAAAAGAGCTTCTGCTGGGATCATAGCAGAGATGTTACTCTAATGGCAGTGTTTTGACTGCCAGGCTTTCGCATCCTTGCATAATGCGACACTTCCTAAAGATGAGTGGGTGGCCTCTCGATATCAATACGAGGGGCTTGAAAACGAGCAAGGTTCATGTGTATCTTATTTTTTGGAACGTGACGAACCCTACACATGCATGGCAACAAACAACGTTTGCATAAAGAAGCTCCCCTGCTGATGACTAGCTGCAATCATGGGACTCATCATGACGAGGCTCTTCACAAAGACAGCTCAGAGCCTAGGCTGAGTGCACATGCAACCACACTGTCAAGCTGAACACCACAAACCACCATCACACCTGCATCCAGAAAGAAAAATTTGATGAAAAGGTTCTTCCACACCCCAAAGCATTTGCGACTAATTGAGCAATTTGTCTTTTTGCTCATTTATTTTATCCATTCACGAAAAGGTGCGGCTTGAAATTGTAAAAAACAACGCCTTCCCTGTAACCAAAAAGCCTGAAGAAAACGATGTATATATGAATTAAGTGTATTTTAAAGATAGATAAATAAAGAAAATAAATTATATATTTATATTATTTTTAAAAATGGATATTAGACATATGGATATTTAAATAGATAAATATTTTTATGAAAATAAATTATCTATTTACATTATTTTTAAAAAATGGATATTAGACATATGCATAGTTAAATAAATGTATATAATTAAACAGGTATATTAAATATATTAAATCTATTTATATATTAAAACAGACAAAGAAAAGGGAGATAAATTATAAATTTATATTTAT
Source organism: Cyprinus carpio (assembly GCF_018340385.1). Classification (NCBI taxonomy): domain Eukaryota; kingdom Metazoa; phylum Chordata; class Actinopteri; order Cypriniformes; family Cyprinidae; genus Cyprinus; species Cyprinus carpio. Next base: position 17,110,812 of record NC_056581.1, on the reverse strand, counting down.
TTATAAAATAAACAAATATTAGATGAACATTACATTTTTTATAAATACATTTATTTATAGTAAATATGTAAATTAAGATTTTTTTAAATATATAAAAAAGTAATGTATTATATTTAAATATATACATATATAAAATACAATAAACAGATATTATATATTTAATATATTATTGAATATATTAAATATATAAACAAATAAATATGTAGATAGATGTACAAAAAAATAAAATAGAATCAATTATACCTATCTTAAAATATATACATATATAATGAACTGTATATACACACACACACACACACCATTTTTTATTTTTACAAGAAGCCATTTTATGTTTATTTTATGTATATAAAATTACTTTGTAATTTGCAAAATGGTCTCTCCGGACGAGAGCAGCGTGTATCTGAGCACGCGTGTCTGGTTTTGTGACAGAGCAAAGGAAATCTGCGTGCGAGCAGAGAGATTTGCGCTCGCGCATTATTTTAATGTGCTTTCGCGTTACATTAACGCGCTCTCGCTGCTGCTTCTGCACCGCATACACATACTGTATACGCACTGCAGACGGAGTACGTGTGAACCTGTATAATGTGTAACAAATATATTTCAACACCTGAGACACCGCTACAATGAGCTCTATGACCAATGCATGGCAAAAAAGAAAAAAAAATGTATTTATTATTATTATTATTATTTGCCATATGTCTAGACATTTTGTAACACCTTTACTTAGTGATTATTTTGACTTATGTCTGTTCTAGAGACATGTTACAACTTTTTGATAAAGCTCTAATTGGTTTTCTTTTGGAAATATGTTTCAAATTCATACTAAATGCATTTATGACTGTAAAGCATGTCTGTGTGTCAAAATCGTGATTAAAATCGAAATCGCGAAATTGATCAAAGAAATCGCGATAGTTTTTTTTTTTGTCCATATCACACAGCCCTAATCGGTATCGGCTCCGATATTGGCATTTTCTGCCGGATCAGGAATCGGCAAGACAAGACTGATCCAAATCCGATATTGTGCGTATACTATTATGTGTTATTGTTGAGGCAACATTATAAAGCACCAAAAAGTTTTTGTGCACTATATTTCAAGTGTTCTGAAGCTGTTTCATAGTTCAATGTGACGTAGAGATGAATATTTAAGTCATTAAATTCAAGTTCACATAAACTCTTCTTTCCTATACGGCTGTCTGTCGTCCTCCATTCAGCAATCAAACTGTGTGTTGTGTTCGGTTACTACAGTCAAAACAATGAAACTCTCTTCAAGAGCGCACAGTAACTGAGGTTTAAAACTGTTAAAAGAAAAGGCTCAATGAACTAACTCAGTTTTAATACACTACGTATCAATCTCTCTTCCCTTTGTACTAGTGATGAATCGTTCACGAATGAATCGTTTGATTAAACCGGTTCTTCTTAGTGAACCGGTTGAACCAGTTCACCAAATCAGACTGAATCGTTTGAAACGGTTCGCGTCTCCAGTAAGCATTAATCCACAAATTACTTAAGTTATTCGCTTTTTTTAACGTGACACTCCCTTTAAGTCAAAATAAACCAATATCCCAGAGTAATTAATTTACTCAAACAGTACACTGACTGAGAACTGAAGATGAACACGAGCTTTTCTAGCAGACTCGGAGGACTCCGTGTTGTTTCAAGCAAATCATTCTGCGCTCGGGATGTGCATAAGAGCTCTGTGCCGCTATATATTGGCGCCTTTAGTATTATTATACTTTTCTGCGCAATCGAAGATTTTTAATAGTCTTTCTTGTTCTTTCCTATCTATCAAATGATGCTGACTTTATTACTGTGCTATACATTTTTGTTATTTGATTTTTATATTTTTATGATGATTTATTTACTTGTTTTTTCAAGAATATATTTTACAACCATACAAAGAGAAATGTGTAACATTTTACCAGAATAAGATTAGACTTATTCACTTTTATTTGTAAATAAAACATTTCACTAGATTTTATAAAATTATGGTGCACCCGTGATTTTTCTAGAGTATCTTTTGCTGCTGAATTATCCACTAACCTAGTTTATAATAGTATTTTTGTCATAGATTATGGTTCTCAATTCTAGTCCTCGCACTACGCAACATCTTCACACATGGACAAATGTGACATCATATACCTCTGTAAATAAATACAACTTAAAATTACGTCTCGCTCACTTCAATGCACCATGAATGGAACATATACGTTCTCTTCGAACTGGAATCATGGCGAAATATCCTATGATATCCACTTTGCAGGGCACTTACGTTCGAATAGGACAAACATCTGAAGTGATAAGAGAAACATACAAAATGTGCAGAGCAGGGGGGCACGAGGACTGGAATTGAGAACTGCTGCATTACAATGAAGTTGTCTATATGTAGTAGACTGTGATTAACACACAAAAGAGTGACGACCAGGTCAACACAGAGAAGTACAGAAAATCTACATTGAATTAAAAAAAGAAACTGCTGGTATCGGATTGGATTGGTATCAGCAGATACTCAGAATTAGGGCTGCACAATAAATCGAATTTCTAATCGCGATTATAATTACGGATTCCACAATTACGTAATCATTCAAAATGTTATTCTGCATGCTTAAGATGCATTTTTTTCTTTCGACATGTTACCTTAGGGGTTTTTCCCATTATTTAAATTTTAGTATGACATTATAATACCATTCATATTTTTACTTTTTTATAATTTAAAGAAGAAACCAGTCCGATGTATAGTCGACATTTGAGGCTAAATACTATAGAAAAGCACTAAAGGTTTTTCAGTTAGAGTGTTTTTAGCTTGTTTATTTTTAATATAAAAATATGGCATGCAGTTGCATCAAACTATGGTATAAACATCATTCAATGTAAATTGTGATAATCGTAATTAATAATCGCAATTAAAATTTCAAGGGAATAATCAACATTAGGATTTTTGTCATAACCGTTCAGCCCTACTCAGAATTTTCGATATCAGATCGGTTCTGTAAAAAGTATCGGTGCATCCCTATGTATAACAATAGCTGTGTGTAAGCCCCACCACAATCTTCAACCACACAGCGATCCTACAACAATGACTTTCAATGACAAGTAACAATGACTTTCCAAACAAACACACTTGCAAGAATGCAGCCCATCATTTAAAGTCACTGTACAGTTGGTCAGGCAGTATTTGTCAAGAAACAATGGTCCTTGCAGTGGCAGGTGTATGAACCCTGTGCGTGGTCATAAGTCTGACCCACTAATCAGCTTATGGGAGGAAGAAGGGGAAATCATTGCTCAGAAGGCTGGAAGAACATTCTGCTGTTGTAACAGGAAGCTACAGCACACGAGCATCCGAGCAGCCTAGCATGGAATAACACAAACATGTGAGAAAGCGTTAGTCAGAGGGGTCCGTTTGACGACAGTGCTACACCTCTGTTTTCTCAGGTTGTGGGTGTGTTGTGGTCAAGAGGCCGGCGAGAGGACTGTTTGTGTATGTGGTAAGATGACGTCAGAGGAATGGGTCAGTCGCACTTCTCCTTGGGCTTTACACTGTGTCAGTAAAGAGTGTGTCAGTGTCCCACCCATGCACTGACTCACCGTTTCAGTCTGACAAACACACGCACACTAGGGCTGCACGATTATGACAAAAATCATAATTGTCGATTATTCCCTTGAAATTGTAATTGCGATTATTAATTACGATTATCACAATTTACATTGAATGATGTTTTTTACAACTGTTTGATGCAACTGCATGCCGTATCTTTATATGAAAATAAATAAGCTGAAAACACTCTAACTGAAAAACCTTTAGTGCTCTTCTATAGTATTAAGCCTCAAATGTCAACTATACATCGGATTGGTTTCTTCTTTAAATTACAAAAAGTAAAAATATGAATGGTATTATAATGTTATACTTAAACTAAAACAATGGAAAAACCCTTAAGATAACATGTAGAAAGGAAAAAACATATCTTAAGCATGCAGAATAACATAAGTGGACTGAACGATTAATTGCCGCTTTGAACGATTATGTAATTGTGGCATCCATGATTGTAATCTCGATTAGAAATTTGATTAATTGTGCAGCCCCATAAACATTCACACACACCAGATCTACCAGGGAGATCCGAGCTGGAGGAAAACCGGGGCTACTGCTTCTCCATCACTTAGACAGTAACACCTGAGTGGGTAAAGCTGTCCCAGGCAACAGATACAAACCAACAGATTCCAGATCAACTGAGTGATGGGCATTTTACACTATCCCCCCATCAGCTCAAAATATCACACATTAATCAAACACAGCATAAACTTTTTACAACTTGCATCTGTACAAAATGACACTAATGCAAACAGCTGTCCTGAACCTCTGACTGTACTGGTTCCTGGTTCAAGACTACCAGGTTCATGTCCTTCAGCTTGTATGGAGCAGATTTCATTCAGCCCCGATCTGGAACCGGCTTCGGCACACTCATGAGTCAGCAGACTGTCAAAAAGTTTAAGGTATGACACTGCTGAATGGAGCATACAGTAGTCAGCTTGTGATGAAGACAGGGGGTTAATGGTCAGGCAAACCTGACACCCTGTTAGTTTTGTCTATGACGAGCAGACGGAGAGGTGATTCTGGCTTAACCATTCTGGTCCAACAGCCTGCGGGAGTTGCTGTCCCTGCTCTCACCTTGTCATCCTGCCAGCCGGGACTAAGGGCAACGTGAACGCCAGTCACCTTTGTTCTCACCCAGAAAATGCAGAGTGTTAAAAGCATTAGTGTGACAAATCTATCTAGGGATACTTAGGAAAGCACATGAAAAGAAGCAAGTTAAGACAGGTTCCTTTCCTGGGTGGTGCTGCTGAAGAGAATCACAACCTGCATCTTGCGTGTTCATTCAGGTGAGAAAGTTAAAAACTGTTTTTAATGGCCATTTCAGCTTATTTCATAGGTGCTTTCTAAGAAACAATGAAACTACAAAGAACCCATGACTTGGACTGCATATAAATTATTGATATAAAGTCTTGGCAAGGGTGCATGGGGAAACAATAACCTTCAAGGGATAGTTCACCCAAAAATGAATATTACCCCATGATTTACTCACCCTCAAGCAATCCTAGGTGTATATGACAAGTCTTCTTTCAGACGAATACAATCAGAGTTATATTAAATAATGTCCAGGCTAATCCATGCTTTATAATGGGAGTGGATGGTAGCCTAAATTTGCATTCATCCGTTATAAAAGAAGTCCACACGGCTCCAGTGGGTTAATAAAGGCCTTCTGGAGCAATGCAATGCATAAGAAAAACATCCATATTTACAACTTTATAAACCTTAATCTCTAGCTATGTCATACACCGATCGGTCTGCGCAGCGCCGATGCATCTCGAACAAGCCTTACGTGCTAAACGTGCGTACGACAGTTAACGGAAGCTAGAGATTAAGATTTATAAAGTTGTAAATATGGATATTTTACTTATACAAATGCATCAGGTTGCTTCAGAAGGCCTTTATTAACCCCCAGGAGCTGTGTGGACTTCTTTTATAATGGATGGGTGCAATTTTTTGGACTTCAAATTTTGGGCTACCATCCACTCCCATTATAAAGCATGGATTGGCCTGGACATTATTTAATATAACTCCAATTGTATTCGTCTGAAAGAAAAATGTCATATACACCTATGATGGCTTGAGGGTGAGTACATCATGGGGTAAGTTTCATTTTTGGGTGAACTATCCCTTTCACTAACAAGAAGCAAGAACAAACATGTTATTTCAGCCGATGCCAATCAGTAAATTATTAAGCGAAAGCATGGAAACACAGTCTGTTGCTGTAAACAAGCTGCCAGTTGGTTGCACAACAAATTTCTCATCTCAACAATCAGATTCTTTTACTTCACCATCAACTTTTTTTTCCACTGACAGAAGGTGAGCGGAGAGGCAGGATAGAGACGCAGGGATAATGAGGCATCTATCAGAGCCCACAGTGTCCCTGTCACTGAGAACAGAGAATCCATTAACCCGAGTGACCTTGCTTGGTGGTGTCCACTCCACACTAACCAGACAACACCATCGCCGCTGCCACAGCCTGAGGAGGAACCAGAGGAACGGCTCATTACTGCAGAAAACCAGCCTTGGTAGGGAAGGGTTGTGAGGAGCGATATGTGTCCTCATGGTTCAGCCAAAAGCAGAATTTCATGTTGTGGCAGATTGATTTGCCTGTAATTCAAATCAGACTCAAAAGCTGCGGCACACTACTCCGCAAATGACCAACTGAAGGACATAAGAAGCCAGGGTGTCAAAAACAGATCTTCACTCTACACAACGTCACAATTAATGACGATTATAAGCTTTTAAATCTATAAAGTTATAGATTTAAAACATAAAAAATTAAAACAGCTTAAAGTAATACTAAGTAATAAAGAATTAAAGTAACAATTAAAGTAATTTAAAAAAATACATATTTAAATATTACCACACACACACATTTATTTATAAAAACAGAAACAAATGCAGTATTTCAAATGGTCCCTTACAGTAAATATATATTTTTTACTTATATTGCTATATATATCATTTATAGTATATAATGTAATATATTCTGATTTTCACACTGCATGCCTGTTTTACAACAACTCAGCAAACAGTCCCCCAAATAATTTTGTCAAATTAAGTTTGTATGGCCAACATGATCGTGTGTTTCATGTGCTAGGGTTCTCACCAACCCCCCTTGGCCTCTTTTTGTCCTTATAATGATTAATTGCGCCTTGCCATCCTCACACGGGGAGCTGCACCATATGGAGGGTGTGAATGATGGCATATGGTTTGTGTTTGTTTGTGGTGTTAGGTTTGGATGGAGACTGTTTTGTTTGTTGCTTTGTGGCAGGGCAGACCGGCAGAGGACCTGCGTCAGAGCCCAGTGAGGGCTGATGGGAAGATTAGACAGTGGCTGACATTGCAGATGAAACAGGAACGCAAGAAAGATTCATTTTGACAACACGTCCGGTTTTCCTGCATGAGCCCGAACGACGCACAACCTTTTCGTCAGATCTGATTCTGGTGTTATCAGTTTCAGGTGGCTTGTTTTAAGAATGACAGCTCATGTTTTAGCTCCATATGATATTAATTTATTCATCCATAGATTTAATTTATGGTATGGTACCAGTACCGATGTTGAAAAAGGGACACTTCACCCAAAAATGAATATTCACCCTTGTGTTTTGCTTCAAACCTCTGAGATAATTTCTTCTGCGGAACACAAAAGAAGATATTTTAAAGAAAGTTTTAACTGTTTTTGACCATATAATAAATGTCAGTGTTCAAAAACAAAATTGGACCCCATTGACTTTCATTGTATGTACAAAAAAAAAAACAAAAAAACACCAAGACATTTTTCAAACTATCTTCTTTTGTGTTATGCGGGAGAATGTAAGTCAAGTTTCGAGCAACAAATTCACACTTTTAGGAGAACAAACTCTTTAAACTACTATGTTTCTCGATCTTTTTGGTTCGCTAGCTTGTTATTTATTAAGAGTGATCAAAAAATAATTGGAGAAAGCCAAGATTGCACTGAGAGGTCAGAAAGCTCCCTTGACAGAGAGACTTATCAAAAGGCAGATGTTCACTCGGCGTACCTCTGGCAGAAGCGCACAAGATTAGAAACATTCAGAGTTGTCACAACAAATATGTTTCTTTTTGTGAGGGGACGTCGGTGCCTGAAGGAAGGATAAAGAAGTGTGAGAGAGAGAGAGAGACTTTGCTGCCTGGTGTTTGAACTGCCATAGTGTGTCTAAGCCTTTTCTCAGGTGGCCAAACGCCAATACAGTAGTGTATTTGAGAGTGTGTATTACAAGACATTGAACACAGCATCTAATCCTCCTTATCTGTACCAGATGTCACCACAGTCAACTAAAAATAAGAGGTGGAAATCGACGCCTCACACCTTCTCACAAACTAGTTGACTAGAGCAAATAAAAGTGTCCAATGCAAGTTCAACTGACAGTATTTATGGCATAATGTTGATTAACACAAAAGTGAATTCCACTTGTCCCTCCTTTTCTTCCAAAAAAATCTGGGTTACAATGAGGCCAATCCATAAATGTTATAATACTAATTATGGAAACAGTAAAGCCACAAGGTGTAAACTACATGTATGTTAACATGAATAAAGCTTACTAAGCTTTCCTATGTAAAGTTATATCTAATTTCACAACTTTGCAACCCAATGCAATGCCATAACTGTTGTTATTGGTAACTAAAACTATTAAAAATCATTTTTGTTAATTGAAATGAAGGTAAAACAAAACTAAATATTAGATTAGGGCTGGGCGATATATCGCATGTGATTGTCACGTGCATTTCGTCAGTAAAGCCGGTTCCCTGATTACCGCTAAATCGCCATCACCTGCTTTCAAATGGAGCGGCATTTAATAGACAGAGCCGTAGATCACTGACAAGCTACGCAATATCGCGTTCATTATCGCAGATGAAATGCGCGTGACAATCACATGCCATATATATCCCCCATCCCTATATTAGATATTAAAAAAAAAGGAAAAAAATAATATTAATTAGACATGTTTAGCTGAAGTACTAAAATTACTAAAACTGACATAAAAATAAAGCTAAATTGAAATATTAAAATAATAATAATAATAATAATAATAATAACAAAAGCTTGTAACAGAACAACTAAAACTTAAATTAAACTTAAAAAGAAAACTGAAAATATAAAAATAAAATCTAATCAAAGTATTAAAAAAAATTATAAAAGCATATGAATAAGACTAAATTAACAATAAAATACCAAACAACCTAAAATAAATGATTTAAACAGATATAAAGCTCATATAATACAAAAGTTTAAGAGCTTTAATGAAATAAGCTTCACATTTCTGCTTTCAGAATCTTCCAAAAATTTATTTTTTTACATGTAAAATGTATCCCTTCTTAAAGATTATTTATTTATTCATTTACCTTTTTATTTTAGAATTCTAAAAAAAAAATTAATTAAGAGTCGTCCAAATTTTTGGAACATCATGCCAAAATTGACATTAACCTTGAAACCAGAATGTTCCTTTAACAGCTTTTCATAAAGACTCACAAAAACTACACACAAATGAAGGGACACAACTCTCACAATGCATTAATATGAAACATTATCACTTTTCACAGAAGTCTTCGCACAATCTGGCGAGGCGTAGCATATGGACATGTGGATGACCAGAGATTAATTGTGTGCTTGAATCACAGGATTGGCCAAAAAACTGAGAGAGAAACCATTAGCTGCTTGTTGTCTACATGAGCACCCCTATAACTGACATTCCCAGGATTCCTAGCAGCTGGTGGAAAGGTACTCCAGGGTGACCCCTGTGACCCTTGCACATTGATATCCGAGACAAAGTGTCTTTACCTTTCTCTGTGGTTACAGCCGAATAAACAGTCCTCAGGCCACAGTCCCTACAGGAACAATTTGCGTGAGTGGTCGAAAAAGAAAAAAAAGCCCCACCGTCCCAAAGAGATCAAAGCTATTCCTACGCATCCCAACATACAGGAGGGAGTGAAGAACATCAATTTGCAGAGCAAACGGCAGCTGCTCTGAAAGGGAAAGAGCTACCTGCCCCCATCGTGGAGTGCTCAGTGTCCACCCCCAACTCCGCCGGTGTGCTTGTCCATCTCCGGCACTCATTTCAACCCCCTATACACCTCTGGAAGCGGAATTTACTACTCACATCCAAGTCTTTGAAATTACAGGATGTGGAATCATCTGTCCTCCTTTAATCCTGTCAGATGTGCTTCCGTTTTCAAAAAGGCCTTTGAAGGAGAAGCTTTGCTCGTGGATGAGGAGCTCGCGACCATTCGCCATTAGTGAGGTATGAAGCAGAGCCCTATCATTTCTGCAATGCAAGAACATGGACAGAATCGTGGAAGCCAGTTATAAAGTCAGAATTTACTGCATAATGCGGTATGTCACGAAAAAGCTGCGCAAAGCCGACCTAATAAGTCATTAGCCCGGAGCTGCTTCTGTGTTCAACAGTGAGCGTAAGCTACATTAAAGTGATTATTACGTTTTGAATATGTATATGTTTCTTACAAAAATGCATCGATTTGCTACAGGAGGCCTTTGTTCACCCCCCAGATGGGCGCTTTTTATTTAACTTCTTTTGGACTGATGTATGCAACACTCACTGAGTGCCACTAAACAGCTTAAAAGATCAAAGACAATTTTTTATATAAGAAGAAAGTCATACACCAAGGATGACTTGAGGGTGAGTAATTAATAGGCTAATTTTAATTTTTGGGTGAGCTAACCCTTTAACCACACAAAGCTACAGTGTTTTGAGGGCAGGGTCAAGTTGTTTGCGACTGGCCAATGTAGAACATAGGTGGGCATTATGCAAATGTGTTACTAAGCGACATATGATGAGCCATCACGGAAGTGGGGTTCGTATTACTGACGACTCTTTTAGACTGTTTAGAGTTGATTCTTTCTTTTGGGAGACAAAACTTTATTTATTGTGCACTTTCTGCTTTACAACTTTGCAGATTGTTTACATTAACATACAGCTACATTACACACTGCACGAAAAGGCAATATTTGAAATGGCATAAGAAGGGCACTTTAACAGTAAACCTCTGTTGTGCAGCACATAAAAGGAAATGTTACATTTTTGTTTGTTAACATTTTGAAAGATTAACTGAATTGTAAATGTTTTGTGTTTTATTTGATAACACGTTTTTTTACATTGTTTTATTGTATTTATTATTTTTATTTTTTTATTTTATTAAATTAAATACAGACAACCCAGAATTTCGGAATGAATGAATAAAATAAAAACATTTCATAGGGCCCTATTAGTGTAAAAAATTGAATAAATTACAAAATTGTTAAAGATTTAGGAACTCAACTTATTACAAATAAACTTTACAATAATTTTTTTTTTTAAATTATAAATAGACAAACATTTTGATTATAAAAATTAAATTAAACTATTAAAATGGAATTAAGGAAAAAACTTAATGGAAAACAGAATTTAGGAAAAACAAAAAATTTGTAAAAATAAAACAGATTTCATAGGACCCTAAAAATGTCAAACGTTGTTAAACTTTAAATAAATTGTTTATGTAAGTTTTAAAATCAATTGAATTAATTAAACATAATTTCTGACTATTATAGGGCTCTATGAAATCCATTTAATTTTTTCCCAAATTCGTTTTATTTTTTTCCACATTCCGTTTTTTTCCATTTTAATTTTTCTGGATTCTGGTTTTTTTTTTTTCATTTTAATTTTTCTCAACTCCTTTTTAATGGTTAAATTAAATTTTATTAATCAAAAAGCATTTCTAATTAATTAAAATCATGAAACTTATACATTTTCACACCAATTTATTAAAACTTTTTTCTTCACCATATGTTTTAATGTTACCTAATTCTGTTTTAGCATGTCTAATTATTTAAATGCATAAAAACAACTTCATTTATTAATTTTTTTTCTTAAAATAGCCTTATGATTTTTTTTTCCCCTCAGAAATTCTGTTGTGTATTTACATTTTTCTGGTTATCAAATGAAGGCATAAAACATTAATTATTGAAAATTAAGCAAACTTTATTTTTTGGTAAACAAAGGGAATTACTATTAAAATTAAAACATGGAAGAAATGTTGTATGATTATTCCTTAAAAAATAATGTTTGTTTCTTTTTAGTAGTAGTAGTAGTAGTAGTAGTAGGCTATGTACATTCTGCTGAACAATAATAATACATTTCTGGCAAATACTTGTCTTTAAATTAAAACTGACTTTTATTTTGAAGGGTTGCCGTGAATACCTTTACAGTTCTGTGTATGTGATATGATGCTAGTTTTACTCAAATCAAACGGTCAAATGATCATGAAATGACTCTCAGAGCAGTTCTGGAGATGTTGGTCATGTGTTTACGTCCTCATTTAATGAGACGGCAGACGCTGAAATCACCGCAAGCGTCACACGCGCTTCCATATGTATAATAAACTCAACCGCGCATCTGTGCCATTCATTAACAGAGACATGCAGAACATGCTGGATTCATATTTAAATTGACTTTTCCGGCTTAATATTTACAGATATTAGTCCATATCGTGATTTGATTTAAGTGTAATAGCTACTTTTGATTAATTTGTTCAAAATTTGACAAATTCCATGACATTCCGGGTTAAACTGTAAATTCCGTTTTTATGACTGGATTCCGCGATTCTGTCTGTGTTTTCCGCATTGCGTAAATCATAGGGCCCAACTATTAAAATGTAAATGTCTACTTAAACACAGTCCAGAAAAATGAATCCAAAAAAAAAAAAATTATAGGATTTTGGAAAAAAAATAAAACGCAATTTAGGAAAAACTTTCATATGGCCTCAACAAAGTCACCGGTGATGCGGTCTGGATCTCAGTGAATGCTAATCATCCGAGGATGGCCACGAGTCTTGACACTTTTGGCAAACCCTGTCCAGCAGCCTGCAATCTGACTTCAGCAATTTCCAAAAGGTCTAATTTGTCTGTCTGGAGAATGTGTGTGGTGAAAGGGGGGAAGAAAAACGAAAGCAGATATATCCAGGTTTATGACCTCTGCCCTCTGGGTTTTATCCAGCAGAGTGTGTGTGGGTAATAAAGCAGTGCTTGCATGCACACAGCTAGACAATAAGAGGTTACTTGTCTCTCTGCGCCTGTCCTCTAATTCACTGGCTGCAGGGGCAAAACAGCATGCAGTACGCAGGCGGATTACAGCCAGGCCTATCCGATGATCTTCAGGCTGTTCTGTAATGCTGCCACCCGCCTGTTAACACGCCGCTCGAGCAACGTCTGAGTGGTGTTAATGCAAGATCTCCTCCCTGATGCACGCCTCCACCACATTCCACGCGTTAGCTATATGAAAACTCGTTTTAGAGTCATTCACTGCATTTGATGTGTGTTTTACTCTATTTCAAAAACAGAGAGCCTATATTGGCATCTTGTAGCGGTTAGCCATTGACATCACCAGGGAGGGAAAACGGACACAGAGCAGCTCGAACATCGATTGCATTGATCTGTACCTCAACATCTTAATGTTTAATCACAAAGCAGCCCCCTTTACTCCGCCGTTATGTGATCTCATTAAACCCTTTAACCACATCTCTCCCCAGGCAGGCCGCGGGGGTCCGTGCTTCATACGGTTTCTCGGACCGCTCAGACATTTAATCCGCTGCAATTGATGACCACAGAACACAGAACTCAAGAGAGAAAATTGACGTAACGGAAGGGCTTTTTGAAGCCATGCTTTAGTGCACTAAATATAGCCTGGCTAGATCCATACGTGCAGCAGAGACGTTAATTTCAACACTGCATACGTTGCTCACTCCGCAGATATAAAAAGAAAGTCCCCTAGAGTACTGAAACAGTGAAGCAGACAGAAACGAGAGGGCATGGCTGAAAATCTGTCTGTGTGCTCTTTTATTGCTGCGATCTGGAGCATTACTCTCACTTTGCAAGAACTAAACAACGATCAACCTTACTTACCCCCTCCAGGACAAACGTTAACATGATACATGTATAATTTAAAAAATTTGACTGAATTTCTAAGGCTATAATTGACATGCAATACTAGCATACTGTGCAGTGCATACTGTTTACATTTCAACACAGTATAACTCTACGTAGTGAGGTTTAAGTTATAACACTTAACCTCACTACATAATAAATTTAACTCAGCAAGTGGCAATCAGTTAACAACAAGAAAAAAAAAAACATGTATTTTTTAACCCAATTTTGACTAAAAACTTGCTTGAGTAAAAATTGTGACTAAATGTTCCTCTAAATACGGCTGCATGGATTAAGGAGAAAAAAAAAAATCTAACTGCATTTTTTTTTTTTCGCAAAATAGAAAAATATTTTAGATGATCAATATGACTATAATGTAGTAATATCTCTTATTTTATGTATTAATAATAATAAACAAATAAAATAATAAATTAAATATTGCAATATATAGTTAACTATTGTTTATTGTTTTAAAAAATATTTAAGAAAAATAATATCATGTTTTACAGTACAATAGTAAAATGACTATACTAATATATATGGTCTTATCTTCTTCGTTAAAGCTGCAGTCCGTAACTTTTTTTTGTGTTCAAAATGTTAAAAATTTCTATAAAAAGCGAGTACACTATAAATACCATTTTCCAAACAGTGTATTTGGCTTGTGTTGAATCACTACGGTACACCTACAATTAGTGTTTATATTTGGACTATTTATACTGGTTCGGGTACGTACCGTTGCGGAGTAGCCCAGTACCTGCGTGATTCGTCACAGACATATCCAGAGAGAAGATCCTGCCACGAACACATCAGCCAAGCACAAAAACTTATCGGCCAATGCCGATATTTAAAAAATGCCAAATATCGGCCTTGGCGATATATCGGTCGACCACTAATCATTATGAACATAGCTCGACTTAAAAACTCAAAATAAATAGGCTAAAAAAACATGAAGAGATTTACATGTGAAGGAATCGCTCTTCCTGGACTGCCTGTGTGAGGTCTGGATTAAATTACCTCCTCATCCTTTTGTTCGTACTGTTGACACATCCCCTACAAAACTGCTGTCTTCACGCTCCCACTCTGTGCCAAGGTCAAGCACAGTGTTTGCACACACCAAGGTTAAAAAATAAAGTGATAGGTTTCCCAGTGCAATGACTCTATTTTAAAACTCAGCTCCTGTCCTCAAAGACATGGCATGGAGTGGCTTACAGTTACACCTGAGACATGTGCATGGAAGATACTCATCATTAACAAGTCAATTAAAGTCAGATGAAAAGACTGATGTGAGACATGACTGTCAACTTAAAAATGTCACAGAAATGTGTCAAAAATGAAGAACTGCAGCTATGTTCAAAATATACTTTACTGTATATACAGTACACTCCAATTTTAAGTCTAAACTCAAACCAAACAAAAAAAGTGTTATATTAAAAATTTTTAACATCCATGTATAGATAGATCGATGGTTCTGATAATATATCAATACGACCATAAAATATGACTACTAAACAGTAAATTTATTTTTCAAATATATTTTATTTAGGAATAAAAATATTTATTATTATTATGACTACTATTACTATTAATTCTAAATAATATTTATTTTATATTAAATTGAATATTTATTATTGTTGTTTTTGTTTTTTTGTTTTTTTTTAGAATTAATTATAATAGTATTATTGTAATTTAAATACATATACAAAAGTTGAGAATAAAAAAACAATATAATAATTTTATTTAACGGTAAAACTGTAAATTTACAATACTAATATTTGTGTTCTTATTATTCCCAAAATTATCGATTATATGTCAATATTAGAGGTCGACCGATAGTGGATTTTGCCGATACTGCATTGGACCACACTGGCCGATACCGATTAATTAAGCGATAGTTTTTAAAATGGATGCTGAACAAAAACTAAAATATTGCTTTATTTAAAAAAAACAGTACCGAATCATACTAGTAGTAGTAATAATAAGAAAAGTAATAATAATAGTAAATGTTGAAATTACCACAAAATCCGTTTTATTTTTTCCCAAATTCCGTTATTTCCGTTTGAATTTTTCTGGATTCTGTTTTTTTCCGTTTTAATTTTTCTTCACTTTGTTTTAATAGTTAAAGGTTATTAATCAAAAAGCAAGTCTAATTAATTAAAACCATGAAACTTCAATTATCAATTTAATAAACGTTTAACAAAAATTACATGTTTAGGGCCCTATGAAATGTTTGATTTTTTTCTCACCATATTTTTTATTGTTACCAAGTTCTGTGTTTTAGCATGTCTAACTATTTGAATCCATAAAACAACTTAATTTATTATTTTTTTCTTAAAGAAGCCTTATGATTTTTTTCCCCTCAAAAATTCTGTGAATACTGAAAATTAAGCAAACTTTTTTTTGGCAAACAAAGGGGATTTACTATTAAAATTAAAACATGGATGAAATGTTGTCTGATTATTCCTTAAAAAATAATGTTTGTTTCATTTTAGTAGTAGTAGTAGTAGGCTATGTACATTCTACTGAAAAATAGACCGGACTTTTATTTTGACGGGTTGCCGTGAATACCTTTACAGTCCTGTGTATGTGATATGAGGCTAGTTTTACTCAAATCAAACGGTCAGAAGCTCATGAAAGCTCTCTCAGACCAGTTCTGGAGATGTTGTTCATGTGTTTACATCCTCATTTGACGACAGAAGCTGAAATCACCGCGAGCATCACACACGCTTCAGTATTAATGAAACCTTGCGTCTGCGCAATTCAGTAGAGTCACGCAGAACATGCAGGATTCATATTTAAATAGACTTTAGCGGCTTAATAGTAACAGATACTAGAACCATATCACGATTTGATTTAAGTGTAATGACCTACTTTTTAATTTATTCATTCAAAGATTCATATTTAAATAACGTGCTTCTATTCTTGCACTTAATGTTAAATCCAATTCCGTGACATTCTGCGTTAAACTGTGTATTCTGTTCTATCACACACACTCCGGATGCGTTTATTTATTCACCAAACGGACACAAGTTTACTTTAATTGTGGTTAATTGTTTATAGATAAGTTTGAAACGGAAAGAGCGATCTATAATATAGCTCTATAAATGAAGCATACAGACTTTATTAAAGCCACAGAAAGACAAACGTTTCGATGAAAATGCTCAATATACAATTCATTATGTACATTAACAATGATTCAGGGCAAATATAATGTAATTTAATGGAAAACTATGTGAATGGCGCTCTGTGGCACGGCAGGATTTTCTGTCAGTTGCATTGAAATCCGGGTCTGAAGTTTCTCGCTCTGTTCAGCATGTAGCATCACGTGTCTAAACAAATAGCACGTGCTGTCAGTGATTTCAACCACTAGAGGCCGCTCTCGCACTGTATAATGAAAACAGACCCTTCCCAGTCGCTCCAGCAATGAACACAACCCAGAAAACTATCGGCATGGATTTTTGCTGATAACCGATTGTTCCAGCAATCAACTATCAGTGCCGATTAAACGACAAAACCGATACATTAGTCAACCTCTAGTCAATATGACTAAAAGATATATATTTTATGTCTTTAATATTTTAGTAATTATTATTACTACAGTATATCAATATTAAAGAAAATAAATAGGAAACATGAATATTGTAATTTCACTGTAAAATTACAAAAAAACAAGAATTAAAAAATAATATAAAATTTATTTAACACTAAAACTATAAATTTACAATTTATTTATTTCCAATTATTTCCAAAATTGTTCTGATTGTATAACAATATTACTACACAATAATGTTGATTTTGTAATAATAACAATTATTAGTATTACTAATTAAAAATATTTAAGAAAATATTACTATTTTGTATTCATAAAATTTTTATTAGAAGTACTAATAGCTATAATCTATGACTATTGTAAATTTACATTAAAATACACGAACTAGAATAGAAATAATTATTTTACTATAAAACTTTACATGTACAATACTAATATTTATGGCTGTCTTATTATCTTCATTTTCATATGTTAAATCATCAACCTTTTAAGCTGCAAACTCTGTATGCTCTTGTATGCAATATTACCTAACAGTACCAAAGAAGCGCCGTACAAACTAAGAGCATTTAATAATATTAAGCTTAGGCCTGTATCCCCGGAGAGAGGCGACACAAAGCCTTTAGGACCATAGCTTTACTTGACACTGCCGAGGCCGGCCTGCCATCAATTATTGACTAACTCCTCACGACGAGAAATGCTTTTAGTAAACATTTCCTCGACACAGAGCACATATGAAGACAATGCAACGGTGAGAGTTAAATATTCATGACCATAAGAAATTGTCATCATTTCTTTTAATAATCAAAAGAACGCCCGATGCGGTTTGTCCAGAATAGCAGATGGCTTGGGTTCTTATCATAATTAAGTGATCTATCTCCAACAGTGTCTTAGAATGACACGACGCATGCAAATAAGGGCCTAAAAAATAGAAAATCAGGAGAGGCATGTCTGTGGCCATCATTTGACCCCTAGGGACGGGTGGCACAGCATTTGTCGCCTACCTGGTCTGTGACCCGCAAACACACAGCCTGTAGTGCTGAGGTCCTGTTCACCACCTTCACCATCTGTCCATCTCACCTGCTGTGTCGTTACCGGCCTAAAACGCCTCCCGCTTCACCAACCTGCCTGTAGGTGTGCTGCCAATATGTAAAGCATCTGGGTGGAGCGCTCTATCATGATGCTAATGCAAAAGGTATTGTGATGCGACAGGCAAAACCCCCCTCCCATGCTGCCCGGTGTATGTGGAGCAACTCGGTTTCATCTTAGATCCCTAAAAAGACAGCTCAAACAAGGAAAACAAGCATGCATTTCACACACACCCAGATACTAACATGTTTAAAAACATCTCTCGAAGCAGATCCTGTGGTCTCCGGTGACAAAATTCAAGAGTTTGGTATTCACAACAAATAACTTTACAAACCAGAGAGCAACAACGATTGCTGTGACAGGCAACTCTGAAACACCAGTGTCTCAAATGCATTTATCTGTGAAATTCACTTAGCAGCATCCACACTTGATCTAATAACAGCTGTAGCCTACTTTATAATGCCACACACTGCACTCACCAGATCAGACCACATTCAAACCCGTTTGCATTGAGCGCACCAGCTCAAACTGAGATTCACTGTCTAGCTGTTTATTTCACACATATTTCAGACAACAACCACATAGCATGAGAGCAAAAGCATGCAGAAGCTAAAAGCAATTTTAAAAAACCCTGATTGAGTCGATTTATAGTGTAATTTCTTTCTTTTCACACACGACATTCTTTAAAGACTGACTAATCACCCAATTCATGCTCTAGCAGGATGCATTTCAACTGTAAGCTCGTGCGCATGGGTGCATCCTTCCTATATTGAATCATTTAAGGGGAACCGCACATTTATGACAGATTATTGCTAATCTGACAGCTGGAATAAAGAAGTTAAACGCACAGAAAAGCAGGAAACGATTGCACAGGGCCATTCAAATCACCAAGCATGAGTGAGAACGAAGCCTTTTGAGTCTTGGATCGCACTGAATATCGCTACACACAGGTGCACATACAAAAATAATCTAAACATAGCACAGGAAGAGATAATAAAATGAAAAAGATCATACAGACACCTTCCACTCCGGCTGCCCGAGGTTGATCTGTTTGGCTGGATTTGATTCCGCGCTCGGCTCTCCTTGGAAGAAAATCCCCTCGAAACGTTCAAAAACAAAAGATGGGGATATATTTCGACCCTCGCTTTGGTTGGAGTGGATAAAAACGCAACCTCAGATATCGGAAGCCGTGCGAGTACGTTAAAACCGCTAAAACTGGATCATATTATTTGTGAATGTCTCGGATTTCTGTGTATATGATCCACGTGTTGTGGAATAAAACGCCCTGAGCGTGCTGTCTCCTAGCATTCGTGTGTTTTAACCAAATGTTTTTGTGTAAATCCAAAGAGTCGCGGTTGCTCTTGTGCTGCTGCTGCTTCTGCTCCTGCGCGCGCGAGTCTGCTCGACTGCATTCCTCCCTCTATTGCACAATGAGTCGCTATAATTTATTCATGAGATCATGGGGATGGAGGTGCTCTGTCGGAAGAAGGAGAGGCAGTTTTTCTCTTTCTTGCTTGCTTTCTTTCTCTCTCTCTCTTTTTTTTGTCACTCACCCCCTCATCGCCCTCCCCAGCTGACTGACTTCCCCTCGAACGCGAGACTCGATTAATGGAGCGTCGAGCAGACGAATGAACGAACGAGACTGGAGGGCGACGATTGTGCTGCGCTCGATGATGAATGAACTATATGGGGGATTCTTCAATGAAGGGCACTTTAATCCATAATCAAATGTATCACATGTACTAGAAAATTTAACCTTTCACCTTGAGGTATTGGAACCATTTAAAATTATTAAAAATTTTCTTTAAAATCATTCTAGATGTTATTTTAGTATTATTTATATACTATTATAGACTAGTATTTATTAATGTCATTTTTGTTACATGATTTTAACATTTTTCATTAATTTTTTAAATTTCAATTTAGCTTTGTTTAATTTTATTTCCATGTCAGTTTTAATTTAAGTACTTTAACTTAAATTTCACTTTTCACACATTTTTTTTTTATCTAATATTTAACATTTATTTTAT
Organism: Cyprinus carpio; assembly: GCF_018340385.1. Taxonomy (NCBI): domain Eukaryota; kingdom Metazoa; phylum Chordata; class Actinopteri; order Cypriniformes; family Cyprinidae; genus Cyprinus; species Cyprinus carpio. The sequence goes on along the minus strand of NC_056581.1, from coordinate 17,090,629 downwards.
TGCAACTTTATTTCGATCAATTACAAATAATTGTTCTCACCTTTCTCAATGCATTTCAAAAGCATGGTGTAGTGAGTTATAAAAAAAATGTATCAGGATTTCCACAAAAATTTGAAGCAGCACAACTGTTTGCAACAAATGTTTCTTGACCTCAAATCAACGTATTAGAATGATTTCTGAAGGATCATGAGACACTGAAGGCTGGAGTAATGATGCTGATAATTCAGCTTTGCATCACAGGAATAAATGACATTTTTAAATACATTACTATAGAAAACAGTTCTTTTAAATTGTAATAATATTCCACAATATTACAGTTTTTACTGTATTACTAATCAAATAAAAGCAGCCTTGGTGAACAATAAGAGACTTAACATACCGACAAAAAACTGACCTCAAACTTTTGAACATGTATCAAAATTTAATTATGTTAAACCATTGCCAAATTGTTTCTCCTGAATCTCAGATTATTTAGCACAGTTATTTAATCAGTGTTGGCCTCATTCATGAAACACAAGCAGAACGAGTGTAAAACACTTTACATTTTATGTAATTTGTTGTATTAGAAACAATTTACACAGAAATTCCTTCCACTTGCTTTCATGAATGAGGCCCGATGTGTTCAGGGACGTGTTTGTCACATGGGCAGGTAGCCAAAGTGTCTTTAAACCATGAATTAGAAGAGCAGCAGTGTCTGCTGTCCTCTATAAAGCAGCAGGCAGTGAAAGGACTGGTTCAGACTCCTGCAAACCTCACAATAGAGAGATCAGAGAAGGGTGAACTCAACTTCTCTCAAACCCTCGTATGCTTAAATATCAACCGCCCTCTCGATTTATTTCATTTTTAATCTCATTACATTATTTTCTCTGGAATAACATGCATGATGAATCGCTCACAATAAGACCAGGAATGTGAATTAAAAAGTAAATTTGGTGACTGAGTGCTGCCTCACATCCAGCAAAAAGAAACAGCAGTAATTTAGCTGTGAAACATATGTATTGCAATCTGGCAGCAGTCAGCGGCGCTGCGTTTGGCAGAGACGGTGTCATGTTAGGGTTTGAATTCAGCTTCTGGGCATGAGGTGACAGAGACAGACGGTGTTCATCAGCCTGATCTTTCATCTGCTTTCCTGGCTTTCTTTTGCCCCTGCATTTGTATGTTTGTGATTTGTTCTGATGCTCTTTTGCCTCTGTGATGTTACGGAAAGAGGCAGTGATCACGTCACCCATTTTGTTAGTTTATCAAGCGCTTGCTTTCATGCAGTGACATAATTGTTATTCCTCTCTCATTCCTGTCCTGTTAAAAACGGGAAGAGAACTGCCCTTAAGACATTGAGTCAATAAAACAGGCACTTTACTACACCGTGAGGGGATCGGGTCGTGAAATGTTTGTGCAACAGAGGGGTGGGACTTGCATGTTATATGTCTACAGATATCAAAATCTCTTAATATTATCACCATGCCTCACCAACATCTCTGTGAATAAAAGCTCTGCATCATTTAAAAATGCAAAGGTTGGTAGAGAAATCTGCGTGGAGGCGTAAAGAGATACTGTTTGTTTCTGCTCACCCCTCGTTGAGAATGGTACGCCCCACGCCAATGGCAAGAACATATCATGGGAATTATCCTGCAGAGAGAATGGAGGGAGGGCGGGGGAGAGCGGGGAGGACTAGACTGGAGCTGCTGAGGAAAGAACAATGGATCTGCAGTCTTGATGAGCATGACTGAACGTTAGTCTGGAGGTTTTGGGCCAAACGAAGAGCTGTAGGGAAACAGTACAGAATATTCTTTGTCAGAGGTAGAAACGACAGAGACAGTCAGCTGAGCAGGTAACAAAGAGACGGACACCAATACTGTGAAAAATACATTATTTCTAATAATCCTGATGTGCAACCCCTGTGTTAGTATGCTTAAAAACCACAAAAAAACCTTTCAAATAATAGTTCTTAAAAGAAGCATTATAGTGTGAAGAGCATTTTATATCATCTAAAGAATCTTTTTCCACTATAAAGAACCTTTTGTTCAGTGGAAAGGTTCCATGGATGTTAAAGATTCTTCATGCCCATAAAGAATTTATTTCACCCGTACATGACAATTCTGTCATTATTTAGCATGTTCAAGCATCTCTTTTTCAATTGTTCATTGTGATTATGCTCAAGAAGCACTGAAGAAATAGTCCGCACACTATATAATTTGCTCTATTTGTATGTCAAACAGACTCATCTCTCATTTTTCATCTCCTGACACAAAAGAACCAATAGCTAACACTCTTAAAAATAAAGGCTGCAAAAGAGTAAGAACCATTTTGGGTTTCCAAAAGACCCTTGCAGTGAACAGTTCTTAAAAGAACAATTTTTTTCCCAAAAACACACCACATTTTCTGTGGCTCTGTGAATTTTGGCTTGCAAAATCCGGTCTTTTTAATAGGATATTCCACAACCTGGAATTTCAGGTAAGGACAAATGATTTCCCTATGCAGGTTTCATAATGGTTTCAGAAAGGAGCTTGGTTTGAAAGTGACTTCTGCTTTACACAATGCTACACTATATTGTCAATATACAATGGACCTTTTTTACCTGCAAAATGTAGCTTTATTTTAATAGTGTGAAAAACATTTTAATAATCTTTCCACTCTTAAAAATACATGTTCTTTACTGGTGTATGGTTGCATGAAGAAGCTTCAACATTTGTGGAACTTTTCCATTGCACAAAAGGATCTTTATAGTGGAAAAATTATCTTTAGTTTATTAAAATGTTCTTAACATGAAGGAAAAAATGGTTCTTTTAGGAACTTTTCACTGAAAGTTTTTTTGTGGAACCCAATATGGTTCTTCTATTGCATCTCTGTGAAACCCCCCAAAAGGGAGCTTTATTTTAAAGGGTGTAAAAAACAAGAACCAAATTAACAGTGAAATCAGAATCTTTTTCGAATCTGAACATCTTGGCAAATTACATTTGAGAATTTTGATGAAGCACACGATTTTACGATTTAAATGTCCATTTGTTTATCACATAAACCAATCAAATGACTTCATAAGACTTAATTTTTGGGAATTTTGGAGACTGACTGATGTGGTCATTGTGAACTGTTGCTGTATGGAAGAAAGTTGCGTAAATGTTCTTCAAAAAGTCTGCTTAATGTTCCATGAAAAAATGCTAGGGTTTGGAATGACACTAGGCAGTGTAAATAATTTGCGAATATTAGTCTTTTGATTATCCAAGAATCCGTACTATTTTCGATGCTCAAAGCTTAGAATCCTCGTGAAAAAATCCGAGTCTTTATTAGTTTGTGTGTCCGCGTCAGTTTGAAGTGCCTGCATCACTGCATGCGGCCAGTGCAGTAAGTGGAGGGGGGGGGGGGGGTGGGGGGGGGGGGGGGGGGGGGGGGGGGGGGGGGGGGGGGGGGGGGGGGGGGGGGGGGGGGGGGGGGGGGGGGGGGGGGGGGGGGGGGGTTCAGACTTATGCTCAGTAGCTCCCTGTTGCCCTGGAAACAGGTGCTGAGATTCTTTTGCCTTTTTTCATCTTTCTCCTCGCTATCGATGTCAATGCCACCTCCCACAGGCTCCCCTCCCCCACGACCTGCTGCATCCCCCTCCCTCTCCCCATCTACTGCAGTCATTTAACAATGTCACAGGCTAGAACAACCAACCAACCCCCCTCGATCCCCGCGCGCTCGCGAACCACATCGCCCACTGTATGAGGGTCAAACAGCACTCGGGCTAAAGATCCTTGCGAGCGCTGTCAAACCGCGCGTTTCGGCGCGCCGCGTCAATCTGACCGCGTCTTATCTCACTGCGCGGCAGATTGCGAGCTAGAATGCCACTCTGCCAGCTCTGTCTGTCTCTGTCTGTCTTTGTGTTTCCATTGGATGAGCAAAAAGGACAGACAAAGAGTAATCTGACTGGTGAGAAAACCGTCCCCCTCCCGCGCACTCCAAATCCACAACCTGGTACGATTATTCGCAACGTTCAAACGCGCGTTTGGGATGCAGCTGTGTTTAAAGCGAGATAATCAAACACCGATTTGTCTAGGTTCTATTTGCGCTCTAATGAAAGCATTTAAATTAAGCACGGCTAATGTGACGCGCGCGCATCCATATCCATTCCACTCCGTTTTCTGGCCTTTTTAAGTCAACATTGTTGTTGCGCGCTGCATTCCATTGCAGTGACTTCTGCCTGGCCTGAAGAGGAACATTCCTGGGAAGTGGCTGACCGACAATAACAGTCGGCAGCAAAAAGGGGGCAGGAGCGGTTTGAAAGAGCTGTTCTTTCCAGCCTTGTTCTCTGAAACACCAGCAACAAGAAGCTTTACCTCATCTGCTGCATTTGCATCATCTGGAACAGCGCTGCTTAGTTGCTCACCAACACTGTTCAGGTGGCAAAAACAATGCGAAATGCAAATAATAAACTGCAACTAACTGTATAATCCTGCGCAATGAAAACAAAAAGGCTTATCAACTTTTAAAAAGGAGGAGAAAGCAAGAACTGATAAAATGTCTACACTGAATACAATGTAACCAAGTCGCTTTGGATAAATGCATATGCCAAATGCATAAATGTCAATATAATTGTGTTTTAGCATTAATTGTGCCATTAGGAGATATGGCTAATAGTAAAATAACATTTGACCCTAAGTTCACTATGTTTGTTCCATGTGTTTTGATGGTTAATCCCATTTTTACTGTTGTTTCCAATCCATCTGTCATGTTAATTTTGAGAATTTTTATAATAAAGAAAAATATTTATTTAATTTAAATGTCATTTATATTCTCTAATTAATAGAAAGTACATAAGATGATGAAATAGAAATCGTTGGTAACTTTATAAATGTCTTTATCAGCATTTTTGATAAATTGTATTTGTCCTTACATCCAAACAAAACTTTTATTTTAATAATAAAAAATTCTCCTCAGTAGGATTTATATAAGAGAGAGACAGAGAGATAGAGAGAGAAACATTTTATATAATTAAAAAAATTATAATAAAAAATACAGAATAAAACAAGGAAACAGACATTCTTTGAAAGACTCTACACCTGTTGTCGAGCCTCCTCGCACATGGTTTGTTTTTACGAGGCCAGTCATCAAGCTACAGTTGTCATATTAGAAAAGTAGAGTCACCTAAGGCGCCGTGTGTTGTATAAAGCTGCTGGATCATATGCAGTTCCATAACTCAGACAGACATTAACAGCCACATCAGAGGCAGAGGCAGCGATTGAAGAGGACATTCTGTCTGTCTCAATCATGCCACAGCCCTCCTAATTAGGTTGAAAACAGAGAAAGCTGCAAGAAAGTGTGTCATCCAAGATATAGGAGTTCTCAAACAGAGATATCTGTGATTTATGCTTGCATATTGATTATATTTTATATATTGTTTGCCAATGTTAAGGATAAATAATGACTGTATTATAAATATATATATATATATATAATTTATAATATTATAAAATTGCTTCAGCGTTGAGACAATGTATTCAGTCTTTGCTGTTGTGTTTGAGGTTGTAGGGCCAGTGATGGTGGATGTAGCAGGGATAATGAGATTGCAGCTCAGGACAGCAGGCCAATCATGTGATGGGTCAGACAGCAGAGGGTGCAGAGTAAAAAAAAAACTCAGGAAAGGACCAACCATCTGACTCAAACAGGGAGAGCTTTTCACATTTAAAGAGAGCTGTTGTTCCTCTTGCCTGAGGTGAATCTCTGTCCACTGCATCCCGCTGAGGGCTTCAGGCACCAGTGAGCACAGGTTTGTCCAACAGACATTATACAGACCTAACTGAGACACAATGGCCGGTGGTTAGTAGCTGCAGTTTTGTGAAAATTCCTAATTTTAAGAACAACTGAAGTAGTACAATTTCAGAAAAAATGGTACAAAAGTACCCTTTCAAAAGAAATTAATATGGGAACTAATATATACTTGAGGTAATAATATGTACCTTTAAGGATCTAATATGCACCCTTTAGTAGTTAACAATGTACAAAAGTTTGCCTTTTTTAAATAGTACCGTCCCAGAGACAGTTTTTGTACCTTTTCCCATTTTTTCTTTTCTGTTGCAAGAAATAGCAGGGTTTTGACGCTTTAAGCCTTAAGAGAAGTTTTAAGAAAGTAATGAATGGTTATAATAATTGGAGTGTGGTGCCATCTTGTGGTTGATGTGACGAATGGTAACCGAGCAAGTGACCGACCATTAGAAGGTGTTACAAATAAATGTAATCATCACAAGCATTCAGACACTGAACGTCAACATCTGGGACGAACAATTAAAGACGAACAAGTGAGTAGATATTATTTACCTCCACCCCCTCCACCCCCAATTCAGCTTCACTTCAGTTACGGTACTTTTAAAAACATGTTTTTAAAGACTACACACACAAAATAAGAAGACTCAGAAAATCAAAAGTGAAAGAGCTCCATACATTACTGTATAAATTAAAGCATCACATAGTGTATATAGCCTAAGTAATTTGAAAGGAAATATATGAAATGCAAAGCATATTTTAAATCTATATTAGTTTGATTTATATACATATTTTCTTTCTTTTTTTACTACATACTTTCTCCTGCTCCAATCGAATTTTGTTTAATTTGTTTAATTATTAAAATTTGACCATGGCAATCATGTTTTTTTGACAAAATAAAAATTTAGCTAAATAATTAATTTATGATTATTTTTTTAATGTAATGGTATATTATTTATTTTAAAGGTTTTTTTGTTGAGTTGAAATTTCGTTTTTGATAAGTGTTTTGATATTTGATAGGTGTGTAGTCATGTTAGAGCTGTTCCCAGGAGAATATTCGCGTTCTAACTTCGAATCGAACTTTCGATTTTTTTCTTTATTGCAACGTTCGAACCCCGTTAATAAACTTTCCCGAATAAAAAATGAACCCCTTTGCCTTTTGTTCTATACTCTAATATGACTTGTGTTCTTTATCCTCCTGAGACCCAGTCATAAGAGGTAATGTCCTGAAATTATATTATAATAAATTTATTTGAGACCATATAAGTCAAAGTTTCATTTCTGAAAGTAGCTACAATAAAGAGCACATTCAGGTCTTTACAGAGATACCAAATTTTTGGAGGTTTAACCACGACAGTTCTCTCTCTCCTTGGTCTTTAAATAAGACTGACAATTACTGAATGACTAAATTCAACACTCTTATGGGAATATGATAATATTTTGTCACTAAAAAGTAAAGTAAAATAGTGTATCAAATCATTCTCTAATATCTTTCATCGTTGAGAATCTTTGTACAAAGTTTTTTTTTTTTATCTTTGTGCAAAGTTTGGACAAGTTACAGAAAATAAAGTAGCCTGGAACCAAAGATTAATTGATTTATCGAATATAAAATTTAAATAAAAAATGTTTTAGCAATATTGTTTTCATTTTCTTATTTACTGATTCCTGGTGTCCTCTAGGGCATATCATAAATACTATTATTATTATCTGTTCCAAGCAGTGCAATAATGCCTTTTCTTATTTATTTATTTATTTTTAATAATGTTTTTCTATGGTTCTCAAACCAGTCCTCTCAAAGTGCACTATGAACACTTCAGCTGCTTCCAGTTTAGGAACCAATCCGAAACCGGGATCCACATATCCCATCAAGAACCTCAAGACAATGCAAGACTTCAACAAAGAGCTTAACCAGCCACTTCTCAAGAAAGGACATACAATACTGATAGATGTAAGAACCATGCAACTTCATCCTTAGTGTCTGTATTCTAATTACTTTATAAAGTGTGCTGTGAATACTGATTCAGTCATAATTCATGTTTCTGGCTTGTCTGAGCAGATGACATGTTTCCAAAGTGGTGTAATTGTCCCTTATCAAGGGACTCATGTTTGGGATTCCCACCATGTGAAGTTACCACATCTGTATGTAAGTACAGGCATCCAGAGTGCTTTATAACAAATCTCTCTCTCTAAAGATCATTATCATTTCTATATAAAGAGCTTTTCTGAACAAGTAACTTATGAAAATAGAGAGGGTATGGGGTATTCGTTATTCATTCATATTCAGTAATGATTATTCCCCATAGCCACCGCCTGAATCCCCCAACAAGTCCCATTCACCCCCCTCTCACTGGGACGTCACCTGCCGTGCGTTGCACAATCTCACTAAAGGAAATAACTCTATTGGGGATGTTCAGGTAATGTAACAAAGACAATTAATTTTATGTTCATCATAATGTGACCAGTTTTCTGTCTTTTGTAGACCGCAATAATGTCTTACAATTCCAACAACAAGGACAGATGGACTTTTGATGCACTCTTTTTATATGGTCGGGTTAGTGAATGATTCTCTATAGTTTTTATCAGAGGACAGGTAAATGTTAAAGTGAAAATACATATTGATGACAGATTTGTGTAATCGCTCTGCAGCACTTACATGCGAAGGACAATAATCTCCATTTGCTGATCCCAAATATGGCCCAACTAGCTCTTGATTTACCTGAACTCATTAAACAGGTATGTTACAGGTTCCTACAATCCCAAAGTACTAGTATAACGTGGGTTGTAAATTTAATTGTTTTATTGTTAAAAGTAATGTTACTAAAGTATGGTCCACACTGAATGATTTTGGCAATAATTTTGCTTTTGTTGCAGGTAAAAAAATAATAAATCTCACAAATCTTTGATATGCAACATAAATCTCAACATAAAAACTTTATTTTCACATTAATATTTTACTATGATGGTTTTTGGTAGCATTTAAATTTGAAGTGTAAATACATTTGTCAGAATTAAAGCAATTGTTCAGTAAACACTGTAAATCATGTCAGTTTTCCATTTACATTACATTTATGCATTGGGCAGATGCTTTTATCCAAAGTGACTTACACTGCATGCACATTTTATTTTCCCTGGGATTACTCTGACTTAGAGTCTGTCTTGACTTTTAGATCTCATTAGGTTCATATTGTACAATCTGACAAGCAACAATCATGCAAGACAAAAACTAATTTAACAATCACACAGTGTGCACCATTTGTCAGGCTATAATAATGTCCCACTGGAACAGAGAAAATAAATCTACTTAGACTAAACCGATTGCATTGCTTATATATGTGTTTTTTTTTTTTTTTTTTAAATGCACGTCTGTTGTAAGTATGTTTGAGTATGTACTCTTTGTATCTAGCCCATCCCTCTCCTGCGACAGCAACAGAACCAGGCCATAACAATGTCTCAGCAGCAGATTTCCTGTCTGTTAGCAAACGCCTTCTTCTGCACCTTTCCTCACAGGAACGACACTAAACCTGGTTCAGAATACGCCAACTACCCCACCATCAACTTCAGCAGGTGTTACACTGATCACATTACACTGGTTCATTCTGATCTGAAAATACTGGTATTGTATCAGTTCATTATATATATATATAAAGTATTGTATCAGTTCATAATATTTTTTATATTTTTTGATGATGTTTTTGAGCCTGTTTGATTATGAGAGAGACCCGGGCACAGAAACTGAGGGCCATTTTCCATTACTTCAACACAGTGACAAATAAAAGTCATAATCAAGATCCAGGTACTGAGAACACGCATATCACATGGGATTTTGGATTCAGTGTAACTATTTCAGTGTAAATTTAATGGCCTTTAATTGTTTAACAGCAAAACCAGATGGACTGGTTACTTTTGAAAGGACTAGCATTCAAAAATCACAGCTCCCTAAATGGAAAATGTAAGTTACATTAATTACAATCTAAACAGACTAAAGTGAGTTGACATGCCTCTTACTGATCGTGTCTGAATTTAGACAGAAGAAGACTCTTACGAACCTTCACATCTCTTCAGAAGGATCCATTGAGCATGAGGGTACAGGGATGCTGCAGGTCAGTTTCATCTAAACTTCAGTTTTGTACCTGTTCTTCAGTTTCATCTACATCACATTGTTCTGGACAGGTGGACTTTGCCAGCAAATATATTGGTGGTGGGGTGCTGGGATCAGGATTGGTTCAGGAGGAGATCCTCTTCTTCATGAGTCCAGAACTCATCGTGGCCAGACTCTTCACTGAGAAACTGGCTGATAACGAGTGCCTCAAGATCACAGGTACTGCTGGGATGTATAGCACAGACAAAGTTAGAAAACTAAAACAACTTTCAGTCAGTTACAGTGATAGTTCATGCAAAAATGGTGACTGTCACATAGTCGCAGGACACTTTTTTATATCAGTAAATTTCAGACCCGCAATGCAACAAATTCACTATAGAATGGTTAAACACATATAAACTTATTTACAACACACACAGTAACTTGATAGAGCGATGGTGTTGATGGTTACGTGACATTTCCTCTTATCGCTAATGTGTCCTCAGGTCCTCAGATGTACAGCTTTACTTCTGGCTACAGCAAAACCTTTTCTTGGGTGGGTCCATACAATGATCCAACAAAGCGGTAAGTAATGATGACAAATGCACAAAATATAAAAGTTCATTTAAAAGAAAAATGTTGGTTTTACAGCCACAAGTAAATTCATAGGGATAACTGGAAGAGACGTTATCGGCAGATTGTTGCCATCGATGCTCTTGACTTCAAGAACCCGAAGGAACAGTACACTAAAGAGAACATAAAACGAGAACTCAACAAGGTATTAGTTTTGAAAAGTACAAATATTGAGGTTTGCTGTGGAAAGTATTTGTTATTGTAAGGTTAGGCTTATACTGTGTTACTCTCAAAGGCGTTTGTGGGATTCCACGGAGACATGAAAACAGCCATCGCAACGGGCAACTGGGGCTGCGGTGCCTTTAAAGGGGATCCTAAACTCAAAGGTAAATAAAGATAAAACACACACACATCCTGCTTGATCTGGAGACACTACAGATGGATTATGATAAATGCTCAGAACAGAATGTGTTTGTCTTCAAAAGCTCTCATCCAGTTGATGGCTGCCGCGGTGAGCGGACGAGACATGGCTTACTTCACCTTTGGCAATAAAGAACTTGCAAAAGAAATACAAAGAATGCATGAGATGCTGACCATCAACAAAGTGACCGTGGGTAAGTACATTCACTGAACTCAGAACACACAGGTATTAATTGGTTTAATAATAGAGCACAACAATAGGGTTACACAAACAAAGATTGATTCATTTTCTCCTATAGATTTTTAGAAATATATATATATTTTTAATATATATGGAAATAGATCTTCAGTTCAACCTTTCATATGAAATACACTATGAGCTCTGATGTTAAGTGCAGTGTCATTTATTTATTTATTGGCATGACAACCTAGTTGTTCAGAATTTTACTTATAGTATAGTAAGGTCAAATTTCTTCTGGAACTGATGTCACTAAAATTTGGCTGTTCAGTGTTGCTCTACAAATGCAATTATTTAAAAATAGTTTTTTGATTGATTTAGATCAACATTCAGTCCGAAGGTGAATTAAAATTACAGTGGTAACAAGAATATGAAGCATTATTGGATCGTTTCTTCTCTCAACAGGTAAACTGTACAAGTTGCTGAAGAAGTTCTGTGGAAACTGCGCTCATGAACGTGGCTCGCCAACAGACCTGTACAAATTCATCAGAGAGAAGATCGGGCAGAAGGATAATTTACTGTAAACAGAAGTAGTAAAAACAGTTCAGCAGTATTAAATATGTCAAGCTAAACTCTGAAGGAATTGAATAATGATACAACTGTACTACTATACAAAAAAACAGTTGAAATGTTTATCTTGTAAGACCACAGGTGTCAAAAATTGAATTATTTACCTTAATTAAAAAGCTTTATAGTCATTCAGTAACAGTAACATCCAATAAAGGACACATTTCACTTCTTTAATGCAAAAGAATTGTTTTTTCATGGTGAATTTGTAGTTTACTTGCATCAAGTATAAGTACAAATAACAGCAGAATAAAACCTGAATGCTTTTATTGATTAAATATGATAAGTTTTTGGCTTAATCTCAGCTTATTGTTTTTAGAAATTACAATAAAATAAAATGTATCTTTTTGATCCCATCCATAGTGTAACAATTTAGCATCGGCTGCACTTTAACTGTTTCAAAGTTTTGTTTCTGTACTTCATAAATGCCACTTTACTGTCTGTATCTAAAAAATAAGAACATTTAAACAGTCAAAATGCTCCATTTATGAGGGTATTACAAATGTTTAATAGGTTTAGGGTTTTTTGAGCAAAAGACTAAAGGTGAGAGATAAAAACAAGGCTTCTGGGTTTTGATCAGGAAAGTACACTATGACTGAATTGATTAAATGCCAGTTTTAGAAATAAATAAATGGCTTCTGTTACAAATGTTTAAATATATATATATATATATATATATATATATATATATATATATTTTGCCAGTTTTAGAAATAAATATTTGTTGTTAGTTTCGTTCTTGCGCGTTCACTTTAGTGACGAGAGGTTCGATACTTTCCCGCGAACCGGTTCTTTCTGACAGTTCGATTCAATGAACCGGTTAAAACACCCAGTTCACCAGTTCTTTTACGTCATCACGCAATGACGTAATTTCGCTCGAGCTCATAGCATATTAATATTAGCACAGCATCCGTTTAAGCTTCACGTATGCTGCTCAGTATCTCCAGCTCATCGGTTCTCAGCATGTCGAACGTGTCCGAAAGAAAAGGCTCTCGCTTCAGTGCGCAGGTGACTCGAGAACAGCTCCGTTCGTTCGGTAGTACACGCACGCTCAGTATATCAGCTGCTCGTGCTCAGCATGTTTCAGAGCTGTTGGCGTTACAGGAGTAACATAAACGCCAGGATATTGGTTTATTTCGAGTCATATGGACTGTACGGCATGTCCGAAAGTGAGAAACTTTAGAAAATTGTGGATCAGTGCTGACTCGAGATGCGAACTGTTTTGTACGATTCAGTCCGATTTGGTGAACCGGTTCGACCGGTTCACTAAAAAGAACCGGTTCAAAAGAACGATTCGTTCGCGAAACTGACATCACTAGTTCACTTTCGTCCTGGTCACACGATCTCAAGCACGTCAACAACACGGACTATTTATGAGTAACCTATGTGTTTTTTATATTTTTTATTTACCATTTTCTACACATTATTTTTCATTTAAGTATCGTTTGTTTTGTACTTAGCTTAGGTTAAGTTGTGTTGTTTTTATTTACAGCGCATTTAACTGTACACAGTTCAAAAAAATTGAAAGTGAAAGAGCAAGAAACACTACAGAATATTAACTACATACTGTATATAATTTGGTATTAATTAAAATAAAAGAGAGGAGACGCAGTGTTTTAGCATTTTTCTCTTCGTACAAGATAGTAGTAAGTACACTGAGTTTTATTTATATTAACGTTACGCACGAATATTTCCCCCCCACGCATGCCTTTATAAATACGGGTTTCCTGTCTTTTCCGTACTCCAGTGAGTTTTTGGTTAATGTTACCCTGACAGTTTGAACTCCAGGAAGAAATAGTAAACACGACTTCAGATGCGTAGATACGAAAACACGAAACACATTAAGAAACAGGGCAGAAACCTCACATCTGATTATTATACAAAAGCCACATAAAACTACTACAACTACTACTATTAAATTAATTATTTCATTAAATAATGTTTTTTGTGGTCTCTCTATAATTTTATGATTTTTTTCGGCCTCTACAGGGTATCTGCAGGATTCTTAAGCTCAAATTTTAGACTTTTTAAGACCTGCACCAAAAAAAATTAATACCTTATGAGCGCAGTAGAGCAATGTCTATAGTAACATTAAACAGGTTTTCACGAAAACTATTTTTTTCTAAAATTATAAACTTCACATTTTAGCCTTTAAACCATGTTTAAGAAAATGAACGAGTCAAAAGAACCAATTATTACATTAATTAAATAACATTTAAAAATATTTAACTATCTTAATTGTTTTGATTTTTATAATGCATTATCTTCTTGTCGATCCACCAGTTCACATTTATAACTCTGGTGATTGCTGCGTAAAATATGGATTGATTTTCATATTGGTCTGAACAAAAACAGCAGACGGGCTAATTAAAAATGCAGATTCATTCTCTGCCAGCAGGAGGCGCTTTGGGAATGGCAGAAATACAGCGGTTCCGTGGTAAAGGCTTTAAACAAAGCAGTGCAGCTTCTGACTTTAAAATGTATAGCACTTGTGTTTATAGAATGAAATCACAGTCTTTTGAGGTTTAGTTGTCAAATTAAGCCATATCGCAATTCTTGTCTTTCCGTGTCCAAATTTAAGACCTCTTGAAATCAAAAATAAGACTTTCTTGTACCATTAAGACTTTTTATGGTCTTAAATCTGTGGGGATCTTGATTTTTCTCTTTTTAGCCTGAAAGTTTACCATGGTGATAGTTTCCAAAATATCATATACGGCATTAATTAATTAGAAAACCCTAAATATTTCGTCCTCATGCAACAATCATAGATTTCACCCATGAAAATTTACTGAACAATGATAAACATGACAGAACCTTAAAGCGGTCCTATTATGTTTTTTCACTTTTTCAACTTTAGTTAGTCTGTAATGTTGCTGTTTGAGCGTAAAAAAGATCTTTCCCAAGGCAGACAAACTTAGATTGGTTACAATCATCCGGGTTTAAATCGCGCTCAAATTGATTTGATATTGAAGCAATATTTACACTGAAGCATGGAGCAGGTGTCTATGGTAAGGGGCGTCACGTTTCCCGACCAGGCGCCGAGTGCTGCCAATCACAGCACACACTGGCCCAGCTAACCAATCACAGCACATCTCGTATTTCAGAAGGCGGGCCTTCATTTGATAGAGGAACTATTCGAGCCGTTCATGCCAGACTGGGGAGAGAGGTGTTGTAATAATGTAAAATATGTGAAAAATAATGTGTTTTTCAAACCTAGTATGAGAGCCTGTTCTAGTACACCCCCGAAACAAAATCAAGAGAGCATAAGAGGACCCTTTTAACTTAAAGTTATTACAACATTTAAATGGGTGGTAAATCAGCTATTTTCGAAGGCTTTATTATGTCTATGGGGTGCACTGTAACATGCATTCATGCTTCGTTTTTAGTTTTGTTCTACACCGCTGGTTCCATTCTCGTAAAAACGGTCTATTGACTTCCTGGTTCTCTGAAGCCCCTCCCTCAAAAATTCCCAATGGGTTCTGATTGGTTAGTTGTGATTCGCTAACCATCTAGTGCACGTTGTCCAGAAACATCACGCATGTGCTCCGTGTATTGTCAGTATTGTCGTAAATTTTGGTTTATATTTTTTTGTCAGTTTCAGACCTAGACCATATTAGTGAAGAGGATCGAGCAGAACTCTTACAGGATGTTTCAGAATGGTAACTTATGCTTTTTTGTTTGTAGTTGACTCGTACTTTGTAGATTCGCTGTTATTTGTACACATTTTTATCCCTATTAAAGATTTAGTACAGCAGAATACATGATTGCATTGCATTGCAGCATTTTTGTAGGGTAATTGTTTAATTGATAACAGGAACACTCTGTCTACTACTGTACAACAACTCTTCCTAGGGTTCATGATGTCATCAACCCAGGAAGAAGCTCCTTGTAGTCCCTACCAGCCATGTTGTAGGCCTTAAATGCAGATGTTGTTTATGCTCAAACAAAAACATTACACACTAAAGCCTGTGTTATACTTTCCGCGTTCACGAGTCCGTTAGTGTATGCTATGGTATGAGTGACGTAAAAATCATCATCGGAGAGTGCGCGCAGAGACTCTGTGCAGACATCCACGTGCCTCCTATTTTTTGTGACTGCGCAGACAAGTACTCCCAGTCTTGATTGGGTACTGTGATATTTTTGTTTATTTTGGCCTTAGATGTCACGCAACAAAAACAGTGATGGAGTGAAGGGATGCATGGATCAGATGAATAACAGTGGAAACACTGCTGATCCGTCATCAAGAGGAGAATCCAAAAACCGGCCCTCACAGATGGATTCGGCAGGGGCCACCAGCCAGCACAGATCTAATGAGAATGGAAAGGGAGCAGGACAAGAAAGAACACCTGCATCTGGTGAGAATGCAGAGAAAATGACCAAAAATACTAAATCCGATGAGGTTCAAAACTCCAAACCTAACAATAGTACATCTGGAGAAGGCAGCTCTAACCAGCCCTCTCAAAGTGCACCTATGGACACTTCAGATGCTTCCTCAGTTGTTTCCAGCTTAGGAACAAGTCCAAAGTCGAAAGAGCAGTGGACCACATATCCCATCCAGAACCTTAAAACAATGCAAGACCTCTCCAGAGAGTTTAACCCGCTACTTGCGAAGAAAGAACATACAATACTGATAGATGTAAGAATCACGCAACTTCATCCTTAGTTGTTCTATTCTAATCTTTCGTTATAAAATGTGCTATGAATAATGATTCAGTCATAATTCATGTTAATGGCTTGTCTGAGCAGATGGAATGGATCCGAAGGGGTGTAATTGTCCCTCATCAAGGGACTCATGTTTGGGATTCCCACCATGTGAAGTTACCACATCTGTATGTAAGTATGGGCATCTAAAATGCTTTTTAAACAAATCATCATTTCTCTATAAAGAGCTTTTCTGAACAAGTAAATAGTATTCATTATTCATTCATATTCAGTAATGATTATTCTCCATAGCCACTCCCTCCATCCCATCACAAGTCCCATGCACCACCCTCTCGCTGGGAAGTCACCCGCCATGCGTTGCACAGGCTCACTAAAGGCAGTAACTCTATTGGGGATGTTCAGGTACTGCAACACTAATCATTGACAATTACATTTACACTACCTAAAGTGTGTTTATCATGTGACCTGTTATGTGTCTCTGTCTATTTGTAGACTGCAATAATGTCTTACAATTCCAGAAACAAGGACAACTGGACATTTGATGCACTTTATTATTATGGTCAGGTTAGTGAATCAATCACTATATCAGAGAACAGGTAAATATTTATGTAAAAGGTGTAAAGGGTATCTGAAAACCATACTTGGGTAAAAGTACAGATACCTTTAAAGTACAGACTTCATTACAAGTCACCAGTTCCAATACAACTTGAGTAAAAGTCTAAAAGCATCTGATTTGAACAGTTCTCAAGTATTTTACTTGTACTGAATGTAGGCTCAAAGATGCACTAGTCCTCAACACCTAAGAGAAATGCCAGTGAAAAAAACTTAATTTGTGAGGAGAGCGATCACATTTATTTTCTGAAATCAAAATAAAACAAACACCTCAATTACAATAAATCAAGGTCGACACAACAGCTTCTTAAACGCCTAGAAACACTGAAGTCTCCTAAGTAAACCAATATCCTTCAACCGTACCACCCACCCTGGATGCCATTTCTACCGAGGAGGATCCCACCTGCCCAATTTCTGTCCCTGTGGAGGTCTGTGCACACTACTGCAGCCATGTCCTCATCTCATATATGTTGACAAGTTTGTGTGTGTAAGGGCAAGACGCAGATGGCTATATCACTTCTTTTGTAATTGAGTAACTGCATTCCTCATCACAAATGTATTGGAGTAAAGAGTACATATACTTACTTAAAAATGTAATAGTAAAAGTAAAAGTTGCTAATAGCTTTGATACTCAGTAAAACTACAAAGTTGGCAAAAAGATACTTAAGTGCAGTAGCTTGTTACATTTACTCAAATACTTTACACCACTGGATACACAGATTGATTTGTGTGATTGCTCTACAGCGCTTACACAGAATGGAAAATAATCTCCATTCGCTGATCCCAAAGATGGCCAAACTAGCTCTTGATTTACCTGAACTCATTCAAAAGGTATGTTACAGGTCCTTTATTGTGTTAATTAAGAATTCTGTAATTCTATTATTACTTATGTTGTAAATATACTAGTATAATTTATGTTTTAAAGCAATGTCTGATTTTGTCATCTGAGACAGTTTGTGAATTGGCTTTTATGGAAAATCGTATCAGGTTCATATTGTACAATGTAACAAGCAACAATCATACAAGACAAAGAAAAAAAATCACATTTGCACACAAATGCATCATTTGTCAGGCTGTAACAATGGAGATTTAGACTGAATTAATTGCATTACTTGTACTGTCTACACTTTGTCTCTAGCCCATCCCTCTCCTGCGACAGCAACAGAACCAGGCCATAACAATGTCTCAGCAGCAGATTTCCTGTCTGTTAGCAAACGCCTTCTTCTGCACCTTTCCTCACAGGAACGACACTAAACCTGGTTCAGAATACGCCAACTACCCCACCATCAACTTCAGCAGGTGTTACACTGATCACATTACACTGAAACTATATATGCGCAGGTATGTGTGTGTATATATATATATATATATATATTATATATATATATATATATATATATATATACACACACACATACATACATACATTCAGCCTAAAAACAGTGGCCATGTGTCAAGGCATTGATTAGACGAGGTGGTGATGGGTCTCCTGGGGTATCTGGTACCACAATGTCAGCAGCAGGTCCTCCAGTTGCCGTACATTGCAGGGTGGTGGTGATGTAGCGCAAGCCAGCTTTTCGATTTCATTAATGAAAATTCACCCTCATGTTCCTTGAACCATTCCTTGTCGATTCTGGCAGTGTGATATGGTACTTTATCCTGTTGGTAACAGCCATCACCGGCAAGGAGCACAGTTGCCATGAATGGGTGCACTTGGTCCACAACAATGTTCAGATACCTGAGAGCTGTCAGGGATTGTGCGATTGGGCATGAATGGGTGCACTTGGTCCACAACATTTTTAAGATAAGTGATTGTTGTTGGTGATTGTGGAATCTTGATTCATCAGACCAGGCCACTTTCTTCCAATCATGGGCCCATTTCATGCATGCGTTGTCCAATCATGCACGGTACTTTTTGTTGTGGTCTTGGGGAGTTTTTGTGTGGTTGTTGGTGATTGGGTGGTGGTGGTGATTTGTTGCACTGTAGCCCTGCGGTCTCTGTGAACAATGTACAACATTCTCAGCCCTCCTCTAGCATCATGTGTTGATACATACTCACTATAGTTACACGTGAACAACCCACAAGGCCCGGGCCATCACAATGTGTGTCCTTAAGCAAAAATTGGCAGCTTTTTCTATTCTGACACCAAACAGTCTACTGACCAAAAGCTGGTATATTTTGATGATCTTGCTATATATATATATACCCCATTCAGAAACATGTATCTCTCTTTTCCCTTTGTTTGAAACCACATTTCATTCTGATCTAAAAAAAATATTGTTTTTTGTTTGTTTGTTTTTTTTGGCATAGCCTATTTGCTAACAAGACAGACAACAAAATTAGCCCTAAAGGCAGAGAAACTGAAGGCCATATTCCATTACTTCAACACAGTGACAAATGATGAAGATGCAGGTATTGAGAACACACAGATACACAGATACACAGAGATACAGAGAACACAGATACTGGACACTACTGTTCAAAAGTTTTCGGTCGGTAAGGTTTTTTAATTTAAATTTTTTTTTAAAACAAAATCTGTTATTCCCACCAAGGCTGCATTTAAAAGATACAGTAAAAACAGTAATATTGTGAAATGTTATTAAAATGTAACAAGTATTCCTTTGATGAAAGCTGAATTTTAAAACAGTTTATCATGATCATTCAGAAAAAACTAATATGTGATTTGCTTCATAACATTTATTATCATTTTTCATGATTCATTTTTTTCATTAATGTTGAAAACAGATGTGCTGCTTCATAAACATTTTTTCATGATTCTTTGATAAATAAAAAGTTCAAAAGAACAGCATTTATTTGAAATATATTTTGTCCTTGCTGAATAAAAGTATAATTTCTTAAAAAAAAAATTGTACTGACCTCAAACTATTGAACAGTAGTGTATATGTCAATGACGCAGGCACATAATTCAAAGGAAGCAATAAAGGAAATAATTTTGGATGTAGTTTAACCAAATATAATGTCTTTTATCTTCTTTAACAGCAAAACCAGAGGGACTGGTCACTTTTGAAAGGATTAGCATTCCACCATCACAGCTCCCTGAATGGAAATAGTAAGTTACATTACTTATACAGTAAATAGACTGAAGTGATTCGACATGCCTCTTATTGATTGTGTTGGACTTTAGTCAGAAGGTTCCACTGACGAACCTTCACATCTCTCCAGAAGGATCCATTGAGGAGGAGGGTACAGGGATGCTGCAGGTCAGTTTAATCTAAACTAAAATCTTGTACCAGTTACTCTGGTAAGTTTCAACTAGTTCACATTGTTCTGGACAGGTGGACTTTGCCAGCAAATATATTGGTGGTGGGGTGCTGGGATCAGGATTGGTTCAGGAGGAGATCCTCTTCCTCATGAGTCCAGAGCTCATCGTGGCCAGACTCTTCACTGAGAAACTGGCTGATAACGAGTGCCTCAAGATCACAGGTACTGCTGGGACGTATAGCACAGACACAACTCTTAAAATCGAAACAGATTTTAAAACACCAGGCATCACACACTTGCCTACTTTGTAAATAGTCAGAGATTAAAACTGAAGATCTCACACTACCAGACCTTTGTTATTTTGAACAACAAACACACAGAAATAAGCGTGAGATGTGACAAATGAAAAAAAAAGTTTTCTGAAGCGTCAGAATTAATGATATGTTTTAAATTAATTAAATGACATAGAGATGTTAATAATATTTTTAATTTGATAATATTATTTTATTTAACACGAGAGTGAGATATTAAGAAATATTTTTTTGGGTGAGCTATTGCCAGTCTCCATCTTAGAGTCTTTTTGCTAATGTGTGCTCAGGTCCTCAGATGTACAACCTTACTTCTGGCTACAGTGAAACCTTTTATTGGGAGTGTCCATACAATGATCGCACAAAGCGGTAAGTAATAATAATGACAAATGTACAAAATTCCAAAATTAACTTAAAAAAATTATTGGTTTTAAAGCCACAAGTAAATGAGTGTAAAATTTATTCATTTATAGCGATAACTGGAAGAGACGTTATCGGCAGATTGTTTCCATCGATGCTCTCGACTTCAAGAACCCGAAGGAACAGTACACTAAAGAGAACATAAAACGAGAACTCAACAAGGTATTAGTTTTGACAAGTACAAATATTGAGGTTTGCTGTGGAAAGTATTTGTTATTGTAAGGTTAGGCTTATACTGTGTTACTCTCAAAGGCGTTTGTGGGATTCCACGGAGACGTGAAAACAGCCATCGCAACGGGCAACTGGGGCTGCGGTGCCTTGAACGGAGATCCTAAACTCAAAGGTAAATAAAGACAAAACACACACATCCTGCTTGATCTGGAGACACTACAGATGGATTATGATAAATGCACAGAACACAATGTGTTTGTCTTCAAAGCTCTCATCCAGTTGATGGCTGCCGCGGTGAGCGGACGAGACATGGCTTACTTCACTTTTGGCAATAAAGAACTAGCAAAAGAAATACAAAGAATGCATGAGATACTGACCATCAACAAAGTGACCGTGGGTAAGTACATTCACTGCCATCGAAACACACAGAAACAAATAGCTTATACTATATCCTGATATTAATAATTGAGTAGGGCTTAGCAAATAAATATCCTACTATATCCTGATATTAATAATTTAGTTTTTATTGGTAAATTTTTATATCTTTTTAGATGGATTTTTATTAATATTTTTAAGATTTTTTTTGAGAGTAGATTTTTATTTATTTTTTTACAAAAATAATACTTTTATTTAGCAGCATTAAACAGCAAGTTTTCAACATTGATAATCATAATAAATATTTAATGAGCAGCAAATCATCGTATTAAAATGATTTCTGAAGGATCATGTGACACTGAAGACTGGAGTAATGATGCTGGAAATTCAGCTTTACATCACAGGAATAAATTACAATTGACAATATATTCAAAAGAAAAAAGTTATTTTAAACTGTAATGCTGGAAATTCAGCTTTACATCACAGGAATTGGAGACAATCAAAAAATCCAGCTTGGAGAGCAGAAGACTGTCTTGCCCACATTCACACAGCAGAATACGGTTGTCAGTCCTGTTTTTGAGTCCTTAATATGGTTACGTTCACACACAGTAAAGTTATTTTCAGGTGTGAAAACAGCATTCTGTAACTGTACTCACACCAGTAAATTTTCAGGACTCACAATCATATTCTCAGAAAACCTGCGCTGTGTGAACGGAACCGTACTGGACAACTAGCTGTTTGTTATGTCATATAGTGCCAGAGAGGGCTGCTCTGCTGCACAAACACGTTTACCTTGTGTTGTGTGTTTTCAAGTCTGGTTTCAGTAAATTACAGTGACGGAGAAATGAGCTGTGTGTCATCTGAAAGTTTTAGATCCAGTCTCCACCGGAGCTGTCAG
Organism: Cyprinus carpio; assembly: GCF_018340385.1. Classification (NCBI taxonomy): domain Eukaryota; kingdom Metazoa; phylum Chordata; class Actinopteri; order Cypriniformes; family Cyprinidae; genus Cyprinus; species Cyprinus carpio. Next base: position 17,068,351 of record NC_056581.1, on the reverse strand, counting down.
TTTTGTGTTCTGTGCGCGACTCAAATGCTTCGCTTTCCACCCAAATATAAACGCTGCTGTCAGTTAATGAAGACTTTATGGATTAACTTGCCGCTAAGTTGGACTCATGTAGTGAGAGAAAGTGATAAGACTTTCAGTTTTATGGACGTCACCATCTTTGATATTACTCTAGTCACTATCGCTATTGTAACTGGTAAGAAATACGGGCTTGACTCCTGTTGCACGTTCATACAGACAATATTCGAGACGCTACTGTAAGCTGCTGTGTGAACGGGACATTTATTTCAAGACTCCAAAAACTGACAGCGTGAATGTAGCCTCCATTTAAAAAAATCTTACTGACCCCAAACTGTACTGTAGAAACTACAAGTCTGCATTATTTAAATATATTTATTTTTAGTAGCGTAATTTAATAACCAAATTCAAGAACCAAATACACTCAGTGTTGCTTTAAAAACATACAGTTATACTATTTTAAACTAGTTTTTCAAGTTCAGGTTTAGAGTAACCTGATCAATTCTTCTCTCAATAGATAAACTGTACAACTGGCTGAAAGAGTTCTCTAGACACAACACTCGTGAACATCACTTGCCAAAAGATCTGTATGGATTCATCAGTGAGAAGATCGGGCATATGGCTAGCTTATTGTAAATCTGCCTGGCTGCTCAGAGACACATACAAGCTCACTTCAGAAAACAGTAGTCAATAACAGTTCAGCAGTATTAAATATGTAAAGCTGCTTTGAATGTATCAGATTACTGAAGGACCAGAGTAATGAAGTAAACAATAATAATAATAATAATTAAAAAAAAAACTGCTGTATGTAATGTATTTGTTTTTGGACCACAGGTGTCATATATACTTAATTGTTTACATTAATTAAAATAAATTATAGTCTGTCACAAATCACATTAATCAAAGGCCTTAGGATCATCTGAAAGTGCACAAGACATGTCTTTATTAATGCAAAAATAAACTGTGCACGTTCAATTTGTTCTTGCATCGGTTATTAGTACAAACAAGCAAACAGACTGAACTGAGATGCTTTTATTGAATGAAGTATCATAACAGTAGTCTGGAATAAACATAAGCTTAAGAAAATAAATAAATCCTTTTATTTTATGTCCTGAAGAGAGTCTTTCCGCTTGCTGCTTAATCTCATTTTATTGTTTTTTAAATTACAAGAAGATAAAATGATTGTGTCAGCTTTCAGTCCTTGAATTCACCTACTTAAGTTCATAATAATTTGGCACTGAGTGTTTAGAGGGTGAATGGGAGAGATGAAGATATAGAAGAGGATGAAGGATATGGTCTCTTTACGTTTCTTTCTGTATTATAAAACTGCTAAACGCAGGCAGGCTAAGTATTTCCTTTTTTGCAATAATTTAAAAATGCATAGGGTTCCATGCATGCCGTTTAACGCCCTCATGATATCATCTCTGAGAGTCAACTCGGGTAACGGATGGTACAAACGTTTTCTTGCACTGTTGTCCATGATTTTATACATATTCAAAATTAATTATTATTCGTATTATTGAGGAGAAACCTCTAGTTCAAGCTGCATGTCACTTTAAGGCTGTATTAAAATCATCATCAACATGCCTCAGAGATACATGCATGTAAATCGATCCCATTACCATGTAGTTGCTGAAAGCTCACATCCTTTTAGTAAATCTGCATAGATAGGCCTCTCATACCTACTGTACAGTGCAAATCAAACCTGTGCTTTGGTCAGGACATTCCTAGCTGCCAGCCTGCCCTCTAACGCTAACAGCGGGGTGTGAGTTTCCTGAAAAATGAGGGACGGAGGGATGGAAATGAAGTGAGCAGATGGGGTGAGGTGGTTAGGACTGCCCCTGGAAGTCATTCAGGTTAAAGGCTGTGTTTAAGAATCGCTCCAACTCCACAAGATGAGTCTTCTTGTTGCCTGTGGCGGGGGCAGCTGCAGGCTCTCGGCCAGCGTACCTGAGAAGAATACATGTAAATAGAAACGTAAATGCACGTTTTCATTTAGCAGACGCTTTCATCCAAAGCGACTTACAATTGAGGTCTAACATGCATTACATGACTTGCATTAACATCGCAAAGGATAATTGGGTACAAATACTGTTGCATGAATGCACAGCATCCAGCATCTTTTGGACAGTTTAACTGTTCAGGACCAGCAAGGGACACATGAACAACCATCACAAAACAAAACAAAAAAACAGCTGTGGATCATCCTGCTAACAACAAAGTATTGAGAATCAAGCATATGTAAACTTTTAAATGGGTTCATTTTTATAAATACAACTATTATTTTCTATTGTGGACTATATGTAAATGTCTTTTATGTTAAATATCTTATTCAGGTCAGTACTAAATAAATAACATGCATTTTGTATGATCCCTCTCATTTTGGTAAAATAAATAAAATTTTTCAGATTCTGGAAGGTGTATGTAAACTTTTGACCACAACTGTGTATTTTTTTCCATCACAGTAATGCAATGCAAATGTTAGTTTTATTTAACACATGGCTTCATTGTCTGTATGCCAAATATTATTCTTTTAATTTTGGAGAAAAATGAGACCTAGTTCTTGAGAGATTTTGTGAGATTCACTCTTCAGATGAATCTAAGGACACGAGTTACCATGTGGGACGGGTGTTGTTGAACACCCTGCTGATACGTGGCTTGACATAGTCATAGTAGCCTTGATTCTTATGCTCTTCCTGGCACCACAGCAGCTGAGCCTGTGGATACTTCTCTGCCTCTGCTTTCACCAGGTCAAACGGGAATGGAGAAAGCTGGACAAAAATACATTTCAAGTCATCAAATACATCTTTGAACTACTTTAGGGTGCAGGCATCAAGCAAGAATTATAATGCTGTGTATAAATGGCCCATTTAATAAATATAATTATGAAAGTGTATGGAGGTACCTGCTCAATGCGGCTGATGGCCACTGTATCCTCCAGGCCTCTGGTCTTTCGTTCTTTGGTGAGGTCATAATAAACTTTTCCTGTGCAGAAGATGAGACGCTTCACTCCAGCTGAATTGTGTGATGCACTTCCCTCTTCTGGAATCAGACGTCTGAAGTGTGTGCCTAATCAAACCCAGCCAAACCTTTCTAAAAAAAAAATTTTTTTCGCAGGACATTGTAAGACTGGCAAAATTTCAAATGGACAAACCTGGCAACATGTCGTCAAAACTCGACTTGGCCTCTGGGTGACGTAGCAGTGATTTAGGCATGAAGATAATGAGCTAGAGTAAATAGAAAAGATTAAAACTTCATGAAACCACAAGTTAGCTACAGACAGAGTGCCACAATGTTTGACCAATACATTTTCATGATTGTTCTATGTCCATGATTTTTTTTAAAATAGTTTAATTTACATAGATTTGCTAATGAATCCATTCAAAACAATATGTATCCCATTTTGACTAAGTATATAAAAAGAATTATTTACTCCCAAATTGGACATTGCTAGTAAGTTTTACTCCATACAAATAGAATCGCTATCAAATAAAAAATTTTAGAGCAAAAATACTCAAATTTCCATTGCAAATATATGATTTTCCATGATTAATCCATGCTTTCCAAAACTGGAGAGCAATATTAAAATTCCCTGATACTTCTAGGTTTTTAATGATGAGGGAAACCTGTAGATATGATGAAAAGAGTGAAATGTCTCTTACAGGCTTTCTGAAGGGCAGAAGGATCTGCCTCCGAAGAACATGGAAGTAGTTTGCAGGAGTGGAACAGTTCACCACAATCCAGTTACAGTCATAAAGCTGCCGGACAGCAAAGTCCTCTGTGATTTTCTGTCAAACAAATGAGTATTAAGACAAAATTCATAGTGTATTGTGTAAAATTTTCATGCTTAAAAAAGCCAGAGATTTACAGGGTAAGTGTCAGGGTCATCATTGCACATCTGCAGGAATCTCTCCGGACGGGCAGAGGAGTGTTCTGGTCCCTGGAAAGATCATCAATAAAGTAATGAAAAAGGGAACTGATGACAAGATGCAAGCTCAGAGGTGGACTTAGGATGAAAAGATCTCACCATGCCCTCCATGCCATGAGGCAGCAGCAGCACGATGCCATTCTGTCGGACCCACTTGGCCTGGCCGGGGGAGATGAACTGGTCGATGATGCACTGGGCTGTGTTGTGAAAGTCTCCAAACTGAGCCTCCCAGAGCACTAGAGCGTCAGGACTTGCCATGGCAAAGCCAAGCTCAAAACCTGCACACAATGAGACACAGAGCTCAGGACATTCTTGTCCAGTGTTCATATAATGTGCAGCTTCTTCTGGGTTTGTTTGACTGACAGCAACCTGCCACAGTTTATTTGGTTTATACCCACCAAGAACCCTGTATTCTGACAGCGAGCTGTTGCACACGGTATAAGGAGCCTGGTTTGGGTCGATGTAGTTCATGGGAATGCAGGTCCGTTTGTCCACGTTCTGATCGTGTAGGACATGGTGCCGATGACTGTATGGGGATAAAAAGGTAGACTATGGAGTTGCTTCCTAATCAATTTTATTCAGGAGCAGTGGCAGCTGGTAGAATATTTTTCTAGGTAGGGTGCCACATCCAACATACATCCTGGAAGGATTTCTCCCAGCATAGAAAAAGGAAAAGTATCAAGACTTGAAACATTTTAAATAAAGATAATTGTTTTACCAAGTTCAAGGTTAAGGATGATTCCCATAAAACTACATTTTTTATGCAAGCTTTTTAAGATATATATTTTTTTTTTTTACATTTTCATAATTCACAATTTATCTATACAGTGCAACAAAAACTGTGAGGAATTTTTTTTTTACATTTGTTTAGAGCATTTTCTATACATATATAAATAACTACAAGTCAAGCTGCAACAACAAACAGGACCACACAGAGATGCCAACAGACCACTATACTGGTTTCCTTAACCTGACTGTATATAGATATATACTGATCCATTCAGAATTATTAAACAGAGCAAAACACAAATTAAAAAAGTAAATAAAAACATAATGAATTTTTCGAATGTGGTTATCTGAAGGCAGCTTGACATCATATGGTATAAGTGCTTGAGCAAAAAGCTATCAGAGAGCGCACATGCACGGTCTGTTTGTTTGCACATTAATAATAACGGACCTGCATGTCTAATAGTGTACGATTGCTGTATGTCACTGTAATCGTCAATCGTACGTACAATCGTAATCAGTCTAAACTTTACTGGTGAGATACTGGTTTATACAGACTAGCCCATACAGACTAGTCTGGCCCATACAGACTAGTCCTGACTTCATAATTATTTTTAATCTAGGTATGTTTGCTCCCACAAATCACTGTACAAGTTAATTTAACATATGATGATGAAAGCACATTAGTGCTAGCCCTCCCGGAACTCATAGAGATTGCATTGCAGTGCCTGCAGTTCGAAACACTTTGGTGGTGCGTCACCCTATCGCCCTAACTGTCTGTACTGCCTACAGGGAGGAGGTTCAGCACCTGGCCGCATGGTGCGCTGACAACAACCTGCTCCTTAACACCAGTAAAACAAAGGAGCTCATTGTGGACTTCAGGAAGAAGAAAGGAAGCATGCATGACCCCATCCACATTAACGGGATGGTTGTTGAACGTGTCTCCAGCTTCAAGTTCCTGGGAACCACCATCTCGGAGGACCTGTCCTGGACCACAAACACCTCCAGCCTGGTCAAGAAGGCTCACCAGCGCCTCTTCTTCCTGCCACCGTCTGCTGACTGAAAGGCACTGCAGAGGGTGGTGAAAACTGCCCAATGCATCACAGGGACAACACTTCCTGCTGTTGAGGTCATCCAGAGAAAACACTGTCTACGTCGAGCTCCCATCATTCTTAAGGACTTCTCTTACCCTGACCATGGACCGTTTAACCTCCTGCCCTCTGGGAGGCGCTTCAGGAGCCTCCGGACAAGGACCAGCAGACTCAGGAACAGCTTTTTCCCTACAGCTGTCTCCTTACTGAATTCTGCCCTCTGACAACCCCCCACCCCCTACACACACACACACACACACACCACTACACACTCCTCATCCCTCCTCATCACTACATCTGGTTTACAACAACAACAAAAACCAGTTACACTTGTTATTACTTGCACTACTGTCTGTTCATTCATACAGAATACTGAATTATCTATTTGCACACTGGAATATTTTTCTATGCACTTTTTACTGTCCATTGCACTAGTGTAAATAATGTTCATACGCTCATAGTTTCTGCTTATAGTGTACATACACTTATTACATAATCCATCTGTATAGTATGTTCATAGTACACCTATCTGTATATCATGCTGATAGTATTTAAAATCTGTAAATTATGTCCATAGTACTGCCTTATCTGTATATTTATTGTACATTTGTAACATATTGTAAGCACTGTATATCCTGTACTTACTGCTTATTGCACTTCTGGTTAGATGCTAACTCCATTTCGTTGCCTTATACCTTACATGTGCAATGACAATAAAGTTGAATCTAATCTAATCTAATCTAATGCAGAAACCACCCTTGTTCAGGATCATGAGATGCAGCTGTTTTTACCTGAAGGTCCCTCTCTCCACATCTTGACCACTGAGACGCACATGAATGCCTTCTTTTAACAGAGAACCTAAGGCCATGTATTCTCCCAGAGCCCAGTGCACTGAGCGGTTCTGCACCATCATAGCCCTGCCCTTCAGGATGCGGGTGAGACCTAGAAGAAGACAGACAGAATGAGTACAGATGCTGGCTCAAGCCAAAAATATTTTTAAGCCTTATTTGAGCTAAACAAGCAACTTCATGGTAGAATTTTTGGCAGATGTTTTTTGGTGATTTTATTCGTTTTTGAAATACAAGAAGATTTCATTATTTCTGTAGATTAGTGTTGGGCGATATGGCCATTTTTCAAATCGTCATATCGCCAGCCCGTGAGATCGCTGATTCACAATATTATTGTGCATGCGTGGCGGCAAGAGAGAGACTCTCTGTACTTATCATAGGCTATTTCATAACTATGTGGCGAGAGAGAGCCTATGCAAGCACCAATAATCGAAATAATATACTTTCAAACATGCTACTGATAAACTAAGGTTAAATATAAAAAATATTTAAAACAACTATTTCATATATATTCGGATACAACATGTCATATATCGCTATTAGACCGCACGTCCTGTGACGAGTTTGCCACATCAGACCAAAGTTATCAGTCTGCAGTCAATGGTGAAAATCAAAAGTAGATTTATTTTAAAGACCAACAGTTTAAATGTTGTACAAAAACTAACACGTTAAATATATAAAGTAATTTTTTTAAGGTGGGTTGTTATTATATTTGCAGTAAAGTTCAATTGAACGGATACATCAGTCATACAGCGCTCCGGACCGCACGCCGCATGATGAGCCCGACGCAACGCCACAGAAACAAGAATGAAATGCATTCTAACATAACTGTGGCATTAAACTCAGTTAGTTAGGGCTCGGTTAAAATATTGCACATATATAGACCGTTCAGATTACTTGTTAAAGTGCAATGAAATACCTTATATCAGCAGACGATGTATGTCTGTTTGTGGTTGGAGACTCCTTCACCGACTACAGGCTCTAATCCTCATTTGCGCGCGAGTGTGAAATGTGGTGCTGAAGTGAAATAGCGGGGCAATTTGATAATAATAGCCGAATTATAATAGGCTGCCTAATAATAATTATAATAATAATAATTTAACACATTTATAGGAGAATGATCCTAATATCACCTTGACTATTGACAAAGACATCTGCTATCATCGATATCTCTTGACTATCGTCGATACACGATACTATCGTCTATCGGCACAACCCTACTGTAGGTACAGTAGGAGATGTAGATAAAGCCAGTTCCCAACATGCTTCAAAGTTGACTTTGGGTACAGGTGAACTGACTTTTCATAACTGTTTGCCTATGTATGCAGAGATGAGAGTGAAAGGGTACCTCCGTGGATAGTGAAATCCTCAACAGGCACAGAGGAAGCCATCTGACCAATGTGACTGAGCACTTCTTCATTGAGACCAGTGGACGGACAGCTCATGCTCTTGGGTTGACCGTCCAGAGTGAAGAAACCTGTATGGTTAGGTAAAAATATCAAGTCAAGTAGATTTCAGAGCAAATACACACATGTAATACATACATGCAAAAGTGTCTCAGTTTAGGGACATCAACACAAACACACACACACCTGGCCAAGGTGAGTCAAGCCAGTGCTTGATGTGCAAGATCTTCTCATCTTTAGAACGATTGTACGCCTCCTCACAGATTTTGTCATACTTGGCAATTTCCTCCTACAAAGACAGGCAATGTAAATATTCACAAGTAATTTCAGTAAGAAAGTATCCAAAAAATATTGCTAATATTTCCTATTAATGTAACTACAACTGAAACACTACCATTCAGATGTTTGGGGCCAGTAAGATTTTTTTTAATGTTTTAAGTCTCTTATGCAGACCTTTTATTCTGTAATATTGTGAATTATTTTTACAATTTAAAATAAGAGTTTTCTATTTTAATATATTTTAAAATGAAATTTATTCCTGTGACGCGAAGCTGAATTTTCAATAGCCATTCTTCATTCATAGTCTGAAGTGTCAGTGCTCAAGAAACATTTTTTATTATCAATGTTGAAAACGGTTTCATATTTTTATGGAAACTGTGATACAAATTTTCTGGATTCTTTAATGAACAGAAAGTTCAAAAGAAGAGCATTTATTAGAAATAGTAAAAACATTTATAATGTTACACAAGAATTTCTTTCACTTCTGATCACTTCGATGATTGTTCTAATCTTGGTGAATAAAAGTATTAATTTCTTAAAAAAAAAAAAAAACCTTTCTGACCTGAACTTTGACTGGCAGTGTGTATATATTAATTTAAGGAGTTATATTTGGTTAATCTAACCTCATATTCCTGTCTGCTTACAGCTCCTTCTGCAATGAGCTTTTCAGCGTATTTCTGCAGAACAGGTTTCTGTTTCTTTATCTGTTTGTACATCAGAGGTTGCGTAAACATCGGCTCGTCCATCTCGTTGTGGCCGTTCCTTCTGTAGCTCACCTATAGCACAAAGGTCAACACGAGAGTCAACACCTAAATCACTTTTGACACCTAGGTGGCAACATTCCCACTTGACAAAAAAAAGTGTTTCCCTACCAGATCAACCACCACATCTTTATGAAAAGTGGCTCTCCATTGTGCAGCCACATTACACACGTACATCACAGCCTCAGGGTCATCTGCATTAACGTGAAAGATGGGAGCGTTGACCACTCTGGCCACGTCCGTGGGGTACGGCGAGGAGCGCGCCATCCGAGGGTCAGTGGTGAAGCCAATCTAAAGAGAGGGAAACAAAAATATTTATATAAATGCAGATATTTACCTCAAAAAAAGTCAAACGTATGGTGATTTCAACCATTGATAAACTGCACCATTTTAACCACATATCTTCTCTTCAAAAGCAAAGTAATCCAGAAATGATATGCGTGTTATTCCAAAACAAGCACCTATAAAACATATTGTAAAACATAGAGAAATTATACAATACTACTGCTGGGTGAGGTATTGTTTTAAGAAATCAGTACTTTTATTCAGCCAGGCTGCATTAAATTGATCAAAAGTGACAGTAAGACATTTATAATATTACAAATTTCTATTATTTCAAATCACAACAGTTTTCAACACTGATAAGAAGAAATGTTTCTTGAACAGCAAATCAGCATATTAGAATGATTTGTAAAGGATCATGTGACACTGAAGACTGGAGTAATGATGCTGAAAATTCAGCTTTGATTACATTAAATTACATTTTAACATATGCTAAATAGAAAAAAAGATGTATTAAATTGTAATAATATTTCCAAAATATTAATGTTTTACTGTATTTTTGATCAAATAATTACAACCTTGGTAAGCTGAAGAGACTTCTTTCAAAAACATTAAAAAAAAAAATCTTACAGACTCTAAACTTTTGAACTGTAGTGTATAACTAATTAGAAGAGAAAATTCTAGATGGAGTGTGTGTGCGAAACAGACCTGGTTGTTTACGACCACATGAATAGTGCCATGTGTGGTGTAGGACAGCAGGTCACTCAGGTGGAAGGTCTCATAGACGATGCCCTGACCTGCGAAGGCTGCATCTCCATGCAACAAGATGGACATCACTTAGAGACAAGGACACAGTCTTCTTAGTGACACCATGTCAAACGTGTCTTGTTGTCTGATCACAAAAGACAATTAAAAACAGTTCTTAAAACTGTTGACATAATACAACTGATCACACCTTTGTCATTATGAGGGAACTGTTTAAACTTTGGATATAGGCCTCTTGATTTGTCCTTTACATTTAGTCCACGTCTGTGCAACTTGATAAATTAAACCTTAAGATGACTCCTGCACTTGAAATCTATAGTAATAATAGATTTATTTTCCTGAAGCATGGATTAAAATCCTGCTAATGCAATAATGGGGTTTCATAGGGTCTTTAAGAGAAACACTTATAGCCCCTTTCACACTGCATGTTGGTCCCGGAAAATTGACTGAGTGCCTTCTTTGTGAACGCAAACACGTCCTTGGATTGATTCTGGGATGGATCCCGGATTGGGGATCTAGTAACATTGCTGGTTTCAGTCCTGGAACAAGCACTGTGTGAACAAAAGCCGGAACCAACGCCATAACGTAGTGATGATGTAGTTATCGTGCGACTCTTTGAGTGGGTGTTTTCAATAAAACAACTCTGCAGTGCCAGAGGTGCTAGTCGGTATTTTAAATGCAGAGAGTGGTGTTTGAGTGGGTGTTTTCAATAAAACAACTCTGCAGTGCCAGAGGTGCTAGTCGGTATTCTAAAGGAGGGGAGCAGTGCAACAGTACGTGATGTGGTTGTGTATGAGCAAATTAAAAACTAAATGCAACAGCGTGATTTCTCGAGAAATCACAGGTAAGTAGTAAGCTCAAAAAATTCCACCAAGTGCTGGATCATAACAGAAAGAGTTGCAGCAGAAGATTAGATTGGCCTTTCTACAATTTATGTTACAATACAGCCTAGCGTTTTTAACTCGTACATTACACTTCACATCCTGATGTCATGTGTCATTACGGGACCTTTACGGGCTGTGTGTGAACGCATACACAGATTCCAGGAAATCACTGGCAGTGTGAGTGAACCAAAATCTAACGACTCCGGAACAATTGCCGGGACACATTACCCCTGTATTTTCCAGAATCTCAGTGTGAAAGGGGCTTATGTTAATAACATAAGCACAGATGCTAGAACCACGAGGGCAGTTCACACACCCTCTTGCCGTCAGAGTCACCGCAGTAGAACTGCTCTGCCTTGGTCTTGCCCTGCACTACAGGGTCCACTGCCTCCAGGTGTGAAGGGTTGGCCATCAGAGACAGAGTGATGTGACGATCAGTGACCCGGTTGATACGTCTGTGGTACATACCCAGATGATACTTCACATCACCTGAGCCCTAAAGAAAACAGGACTGGAATGTCAAGATTCTTTGTTTGTAAGGAGCATTAAACTTCACATCACCTGAGCCCTAAAGAAAACAGGAATTGTATGTTTTTATTATTTGTTTGTAAGTGGATTTTGTTATGAGCTGTAAACAACAAATACAGTACTAAATTTTTAATGTATCACTGCACTGGTTGTTCCAGATTCGCATTATTTGTTAAACATGATCACTTTCATTTTAAAGTTGTCATGAAATTAAAATTCAACCTATTTCTAAGTGCTTGTTATTGTGAACAGTAACACCTGTGCACGTTTAACCCTTTTTTGGTTACATCATAAATATGAAAGCTTGTATCCACCACAGGATAAAACAAAGAAAAAAGAAAAAAAGGTAACTGCAACTTGCTATTCAGAGAAAAAAAAAATCAGAAATGTGAGATATTTACAGTTACCTTTTTTAAAATCCTGAGGTGGAATTGTGAGATACAAAATAACTAAATAATTTATTATTAATAATATTAATAATTATAATAATTATAATAATTCTGTTTATTTATATGGATTGTTTGATTAAAGTTTTTTTTATTATTTTTTCAGAAAAAAAAAGTGAGATGTAAACTCAAAATTCTGAGAAAAAAAGTCAGAATTGAGTGATGTAAACTGGATTCTGAGAAAAAGTTCATAATTGTAAGATGTAAACTCAGAATTCTGAGGGAAAAAAGCCTGTATTGCGAGATGTTGCTTCATATTGAGCGCTTCAAACTAATTCACAAGCACACGATTTAAAACGGCTTGCACTCCTGTTGAATGCGTGTGCTGCTTAATGCATTCAAGACAAGTTTTCCTCAGCACATGACTTACATCTTATGGTTCCATCCTTATCTGCAAATGTTAGAAAGTCACACCAGTATTCTGAATCATGACTTAAAAAAAACGAGGTATGTCCTGAACTGTCATTTTTGTGGAAAAATTGTTGAGATGGGACATTGGGATCTGGCTTTTTATTTGTGTGTAAACTCTGAAATATTTGTTTTGTAATCTGTATAGTGAGCTGAACTAGAAACTTGTGCTGAAGGAAAAAAAGAGCTGCTCACCTCATCTGCAGCTTCCAGCTTTGAATCAAACTGGCAGAAAATCTGTTCCAGCTCCTTCCGGATCACATTAGCAAGCACATTCAGACGGCCTCTGATGGACAGCAGACAATTCAGACATGTTTCAACAGCCTTATATACACTGTATACTTCATTAACCAGAATACACTGTGCAGTCAGTTGTTCCTCTACCTGTGTGGCATTCCCATGATAACGCTCTCCACTCCGTTCTCACTAGATTTGTCGATGATGGTTTTGAGTGCAGGAATGAGAGACTCGCATCCCTCTAGGCCAAAACGTTTCTCTGATGACCATTTTCTCTGCAGGAACTCCTCAAACCTGGCAGCATTACAAAAGCATGGACATAAAATGAAGAGAACTCATTTTTGGAATTTTGCTCATTCCGACTGATTTTGCCAGCAAGTGTCATCTGCAAATATATGATGCAAGTGAACTGTTTGATGCAAATGATTCCCTTTTCTTGCATTTTTTTAAAATGACCTTTAAACAACTGATGTCAATTTTAGTGGATGTATGAATTCATTTCCGTTTTGTGAAGGGTTTTGCTTTAAAAGTGTGCCTGTGCTTAAATTATTTGAATGGCAAATGATGAATTCAGGTCTCTGGAAAACAATGTCATGGACAGACCTGGTTGAGCGGACCATACGGGCCAGTAGCGTCCTTTTCTCGTCCAGAGTAAACTGCATCACTCCTGGCTTCTCAAACTTCTGTCTGATCCACTGGCACTGCTGCAGGTCATTGATGAACATGAACTCCACCCCAATGTGCTGACAGTAGGCCATCTGCATAGTGCGGTGAGAGAGAAGTCATGCAAAACAACCAATCTTTATAGTTCGATAGCAGAAAGACAAAACATTTATATTGTTGGTGATTACGTACCTCTAGACGCCGGATGATTTCCCTGAGTGGAAGGGCACTTTCACTTCCCCCGATGAAGGTGGTGGTGGGAAGCCGGAAAACTTTATCCAGATCTGCTTCTTCCAGTCCATAGAAGCCTAGCAGCAGACATGCAAACATATGGATGGAGAAAGGGGAGGAAGGGCACGACCGACACACATAAAACAAACACTGCTTTAGAGGAAGTATAGATGTGAAACATTTTTTGTTTTAAAAGTGCAATTTTTATCAATTAAAAGCAGATAAAAGCACATTCAAGCACAGAAGACACATAACATGCAAAGAAAAAGCTAATCCAATAGTGTGAGCAGAGGAAAAAAGAAAAGATGAGGGTGAAAAACAGATCTATTCCAGCCCATTCCACTGGGACCAGAGGGAATGAATGCATAAGACGCTACAGATGGCAACATGTTAGTCTTAACATGCATGTTTGAACAAACTCTTTTTACCTAGAAATGTGTTTCAGAGTACAGTTGAACTCTTTTTCGCATTGATTAATAAGCAACATGTAAGTGTGTTATTATCTGCAAACCATTAAGCAGAAACGTAGACCAGAATCTCGCAAATCAGTTTGTTCTGACCTATGATCTCAACGTGTGCTAAAACATGACATCATTTACAATGTGTAACACAGAGCTACAGACACAAAAAAATAAAAATTAATAAAAAAAAAAAATTAGGGAGCCATTGGCTCCTATAAGAAACAAAATTAGGCACCAAATAATTTTTTTATGTGCCACAGAATAAACATATATTATTATTATTATTTTAAACATTTCAATCATACGGTAATGTTTATGTCTCTCATCTTTTCTTGTCTTTATCATCATTTTAATTAGGGCTGAGTGATATTGGCAAAAAAAATTTTTTCTTCATATCAGTCAATATTGATAATTATCACAATAGATGTAAAATCTTTATTTCTTTCAAGTCTAAAGGCAGATTTTTGCTCCAAAGTGAAAGTTGTAGAAACCAGACCATTCATTTTCCTTAACAAAATAAATATCTAAATAGAAAAATGTATTTCTTAGTTTCTGCATGTTCTAATGAGTGATATTGTTTCAAATCAAGAAACAGGTCTGGGTTGCCCGATAATATTAATATTAATAATAATAATAATAATATCACTTTTTGTCTCTTAGAAATGCACATTTAATAGTAGCTTGAGTTAGGATGAAGAGGTATATTTTTGCTCATTATCACAATCAGTAACATCTGTAAAAATGGTAGCAACCTCATTTTTTAATGGTTACATTTATTCTGACCAAATTTTTTATTTATTTATTTGTTTGTTTTTTAATTAAGCATTAGTCTCCCATAGAAGCATACATTTATGTAAATCATGATAAACACCTAATCATGATCAACCTAATGTATAAAAAACAGTAGTCTAAAAACATTCAGTATAAATGCACACATTCTATCGCTTAATCACAAATACATACTACAATATATACTATTACTCCTGTAATAAAATTCAGTGTGAATATCCCAAATTTCTGCCACAATACCATAGTGCAGTGAGTGTTACCATAGTAAATCCATGGTAAATGATGGCAGCGTGTAGACTGAATGGTTATCGTTATCGAATTATCACCCAGCCTTAATTTTTATCCATCTTGTAGATGTCCTGGGAACTAAGGATCACTTAAATTGGGAACTAAACATCTTTTCCAACTTGAGAACTATATTCAGTCACAAAGAATTGTAATTAACACAGAATCTGTACCAGTGTCGTGGACCATAATTATTTAAGCAAAACTTTTGAGTGTAGTTTTGGCTCCTAATCAATGCATCCTATAAATGTTGTCAAGTCTTGCACACATCTAGTCTGTTTTTCTTCATTAGTAACATGAAATTATATAGGAGGTGGTGAATTTTACCTTTATCTCCTTGCATTCTATCTTATGTCAACAGGTTAAGTAAAAATATGAATATGCTATATAGCACATACATTTTGCAAAATGTTCCTATTTATAGTTATTTTATCAGGCTGGCTAATGAGATTATGGACACCGAATGGTTATTCTTTGTTATATTGTGATTATGGTTAGCGAAATGTTGTTCTTTGGTTGGTTTTTTATAGGTTGATGTTTTATAGTTTGAAGTTTAGATTTTTTTTTCCAACCTTTTGATGTCCATTCTTGATTTTCGTATGGAGTAAAAGAAAGCTGAAAGTTCATGTGCTGGCGCTAAAGCTATCGCTCATACCACATTAAAGAGTGCCAAAATGGCATTTATTGTTTGTTTCGTTATGTATTTCGTTTTCGTATTTGGCAGAATTTTAAAGCTGATACTTTGTTTATAAAATGTAACAAAGCACAAAGCTTAATGCGATTATTGGACCGCAAGCGCGCTAAAAATAATATGAAGCTCACGCATTAACAGAACATAGCTAATAAAATGTAATTATTAATGCGATTTATTGTTTTTAATGGATTTTTATATTGCTAAGTCCACACAGCTGACAGCTTTTCTTCATGCACTTCACATGGTACCGCTCTCTCATGCCGCCACAAAAGCTGCTTTTAGCAGGTATTCTTAATTCGATACAGGTGGTATCTTTTTTTCATTTTTCCACTAAAACTTTGATGTGCATCGTCACAGTTTATTACATCAACATAACAAAAGATGTGATCGTAAAACAAAAAGAAGAAGAAAAAAAAGTCATCACATGCAAATTTTAAATCATAATTACATAATATAAATCATGTAAATTTTTTCTTGTTGGTAGTGGAGACATTAGCAAAAACTTATTGAAGTTGTTACATTTTTTTTTTTAGTTTGTAACGTACTAACATTAGTTGTTCCTGTTTACTTATCTACACAACATACATGAAGTAATGTTCCTCAATGCTGCAGGCTAGTAAACATGGTAACTTTCCTGCAACACCAGTTAAACAAGATTATGCTAAACAAAGACCAAACTGAGAATGTAAGCACAAATAGCAGGTTTTGTCAAGTATGGTAACTTTCCTGCATTTGGTTTTTAGATAGATTATTTTAATTTAAGATCTATGGGAATTTTTTTTTTTTAGTTATTTTTAATTTTTTATGTCTTAGAAAAGGTTTGATGGTTTAGAAATTTGTAATTTGTCAAACAATTTAAACTTTATCATTTTCTTTCGCAATAGTGATATTAATATTAACACCACTATAAATTACCATTATAAACTGGCATCCATCAAGGGTGACTTTGGGAGAGTCTAACAGCATGTCACTGCCTCAAACCCGAGCTCTGAGGCAATATCTGACATTCTGTGAGGATCAGGACATTATGTAAGAAACAGATCCTAGGCAAGGTTAATGAGGGAAATCGCCAGATATGCCAGCTGGGGCTCCTACAAGGAGGAGAACGGCGCAGTGCCACGTGGAATTACATAAATGTATTTCTGCTAAGAGCTTTTTGATTTTCTACATTTATAGGTTTCATTTTTGTTTTAATATTTTTGTTATGTGCTTTTGTCATTTTTATTATTATTTTTTAAATATTTATATTTCACTATTTTTTAGCTTTAGTAATTTTAATAATTCAGGTTAAAATGATTTTAAGTTAACTGTCACGGTAGCACTAATGCGAGGAGTGAGGAACGAGGAGATGTAGGAGAAATCACTACACAAGTCTTTAATAATCCAGGAACAAGGAGTACAAGGCAGGTAGGAACACATAGGAAGCACAATGGGGAATGACGATTAGAAGTATAAGACCCGACAAGAAAACATGGGGCAGACTACACCTTAAATACACAACTTAAAAAGGTCACTGACAAGACACACCTGGGAGCAATGAACAATCAAACACAAGGGACAACTAGGTCATGGAGCACAATGGGAGGAAAACAAACACACTGACAGTCCATATTCCAAACATTACCAAAGCAATATTCCTTTTTTTTCTGTTTTCTCAAAGTTTTTCTTTAATATAACATATACATTTTATTTCTGCTTTATTTCAATTATCAAAAATTATTTTAAATGGTTTAAGCTTGATTTGGTTAACAATAACAACACTGCTGTAAATGGTTTGGAAATGCATGCTCAAGTATTCAGTTACTGACAGCCTTTTAGGAAGAAGCCATAAGGACAATGTTTGGACAACAAAATCAAGCACACAGGTTCCACTAAACGCTAAAAAAAGACAGCAAGGCTCTCTTTTTAACTATGCAACACTCTAAATTGATTTAATCACTGCTTTTTGATCAGGGAACTGGTGGGAGCTTCTAAAAAGGCTACTAAAATGCACTAGCTAGTCCTCATACCTCCAGCTCTTAGGTGAGACAGACGGGCTTTAAATACAGCTGCATCTGAGGAGTCAAAAAGCATCACATCAATGCCCTCTGTGTGGACATGGCCAGTGTTACAAACCTATTTTTGTTTTAACGGTCATACCACGTCATGACCTGAAAAGAACTGAACCTGTGAGGTGTTCTGAAAAAAGCACTAAGCGAAGCATTTCCACTGAATGAAACATAGAACAATGCAGCGCTGGAAAACTCACTCATCCCATATAGTGCACTTTAAAAACCCTACCGTCAATACACTACTGACTGAGGTCTCACTAGTACTGGATGCTATTGACAATCAGCCTGCCACTGATAAAGGCTCTAAAATATCAAGCTTTGCTATTGCCTTGTTTTTTATTCAAATTTTGCTTAAGTAGAACATTGTACTGCCAAAACACATTTTCATAATTAGCAATTTTGTCTTGTTTTCAAGTAAAATAAATCTAAACTACTAAGTTTTTTTTTATTATTATTATTTCAATGGCAGGCTGATTTTTCTTGCTGTAAGCAAGAGAAAATTTACTGAGGTTTATGCTTAAAACAAAGAACATTTTCTAGTGGAGTAAGAAAAATCTACTTCATTTGAGATTTTTTTTTTTGTTTTTTTTATTTATTTTGTATTTATTTTTTTTTATTAAGTGCATCTCTTTTTAATGGTGTTTCAATATTTATACTGTAAAAAAAAAAATACTAAGGAAAATTTATTTGCAGGGTGAGTAATGATGATAATTAAATAAATCACACATCTTTTTTACAAATATTCATGACACAAGAAACCTGAAGATCAGGAATCACAACTTTTGATGGGCTACTTTGAGTTTGTATGGGGCATTCTGATGGTTCAGATTTCCCAAATTGTTGTGTTGACTGTTCTAATGATAAACTAACCACAATCTTCCTAAGCAAGCTGACTGTGTACGCGAGGCTTGTCTCTTGCTTCCAATTATCCATGCTGAATGTGTGCATGCAGATAAACCTCTACAAAAGGTATGTGCTCAATACAATGAGAAATAAAGCAAATGCTATTCACAGCATTCAGAAAAGCCTACAGCATAGGCGTTACCAGTGCAATAAAAGAGCCACTGTAAGAGGATATGAAAATGGCAATCTGCAGAGAAAAAGAGGAACTACAACATGACACTAGATGAGACAAGTATTTCACTGACAAGCCGACACTTTTGAGGTCAAGAATGATGTTTACAAAGACATCAGGTAACATAATTTACAATGGGCAAAGCCAGGGGACTGCATATGATAATGTAAAAACTTAATTTGGCACCATTATTTGGCATCAGAGATCTATTTCAAATAGTAGGCAGCACAATAGTCTACTCAAATGTCATACATACACTATGTTCAAAAGTTTTTGGTCAGTAATTTTGTACATTTACAGTGGAAATCAAAATTAGAGAACAACCTACAATTTTCTAAATTTCAAGGTCACTGTTTAGTTCTATTTGAAGTTATCATAACAGGAGTAGAAGGGCAGTTTTTAAGCATATTTCATAAATTAATTGTATTCTGAAGCACAGTATAAAAAAACTTAAATGAGATTTTTGAAAAATAAAATGATCAAAATTAGAGAAAACTTACAGATACCTCCAAGTTATTGTTGTTAATCTGGCACCTGGTGCTAATTTCCTTAATTATATGACAAACCCTATTTAACTGGCAATATTCCTCTAATTTTCACTGAGATTGTAAAATGGCAGCTCTAAACTGACTGAAACCATGCAACAGGAGGTTGTCTGGATGAAGGCCAAAGGGACGACCCTTTTAGCCTCTGCATGAGATGTTTGAATCTCTGTGAAAATCTGTGATTTTTAGTATATTGCAGCTTTACAATGACACTAATTCATTCAAGTCCCCACAAACAGGCTGGTTGTCCACATAAGACAAATGCAAGGGAAGACAGGATAATGCAGAGACTCTCAATCAGTTTAACACTGCAGCTGGAATTGCTCGCGAGCTCAGCGCTGAACAGGGTAAGGATCTGTCTCAGCACATTTAAGAAAAGTCTAAATGAAAGCACACTTTGCAGTGACAAAGCCTCTCATCAGCAGAAATAATCAAAAGGCTAGGCTCACCTTTGCTGATGAGCATGTTGTGTGAACAGAAGAGAACTGGTCCAAAGTTCACTTTAGTGATGAGAGAGAGTGATTTATTTGGGACTCATGGGAAAGATTTTGTTTGGCATCAAACGGAGGAAGACTGAAGCCCAAGTGCATAAAGAAGTCAGTGAAAGCTGGAGGAGGAAGTGTTATGGTTTAGGGGATGTTTTGTGCAGCAGGTGTTGGGCCTCTTAAACACAGACATGGCTGGTGAATGCAAATGTTTATCAGAACCTCCTTCAGCAACATGCGGCTAGAATCTCCCAATCAGCCTGCAAGTTTCATGCAGGACAAAGCAGTTCCTTGAAGTTAAGAACATTGAAATAATGAAATGGCTGGCCCAGGGTCCTGACAGCTGTAACCCTCCAAAACTTTAAATGTAATCTTTTGAGCTACAGTGGTTACTGTTCTCTAATTATGATCACTGTTTTCTCCACAAAATAAAGGTTTTTGTTGAAATGCCTTGGTTATTTTGTCAAACATGTTAGGAACAGTGGTATACCCACAGCTGATAATCCTTCAAACTTTGAGCAATGGAGATTAACAATGTTTTAAAAAAATCAAGTATTTATAGATTTTTCTCTAATTTTGATCTCTAATGTATATGTATATTTGTTTTCAGAAAGGACGCATTAAATTGATCAAAAGTGACATTTTTATTGTTATAAAGATTTATATTTTAAATAAATGCTTTCTATTTATAAAAGAATCCTGAAGATGCTGTATTGTGGTTTCCACAAAAAAATATTAAGTATTACAATTGTTTTCTACATTGATAACATTAAGCAATGTTTCTTGAGCAAATCAGCATTTCAGATTGATTTCTGAAGGATCATGTTAAACTGAAGTTTGGAGTAATAATGCAAAAAATTCAGCTTTGCATAACATAAATAAATTACATTTTAAAATATATTCAAATAGAGACCAAGTATTTTAAATTGTAATAATATTTCACAATATTATTGTTTTTACTGTATTTTTGATCAAATAAATGCAGCCTTGGAGAGCAGAAATTCTTCTTACGAAAAAATCTTACAGATCCCAAACTCTTGAGTATAGACTCAAAAATCCTATTAATTAAATGTGCAATTTCACTTAATAATTGTGTGTGCTATATGTATTTTTGGACTTATTAGAGTATTCATATGTCTATTGTAATCAACTGATCATTGGCAGCTAGGTTTGAAACAAGGCCATCAACTCCAGTATCACCCATTTCCCAAGCAATGTTTATATTATGTTGAACCTGCACACAAACAACACTAACCCCTGAGTGTGCTTGTATTTTACCCATTGCAAATATCCAGACAGGTCTGGACAACATGCATGCTTCAGGTAAGGAAGGACAGCACAAAAATAAGCCATGCCACCTAAAAAGATTAAATCATTCTCCAACGCCTGATCAAAACCTCACCAAGTTTACCAGAAGATGTGATTATATCTGCCGGGACGTACGAATCAAGATCTGCATCCATAATTCCCAGAGGATCCAGCTGTGCAACGTGGTGCCCTCGAATCTGCAGGGAGTTCCAGAAAAAACACGTACAGACAGAAAAAGAAAAAGAGGAGAAGGTAGGACAGTAACCCAAAGAAAAGCAGTTAAGGAGGTAAGATTTGGACAGAGCGAGTGTGAAAGCCACCAGAGAGATGACAGAAGAACAGGGATAGAAGGACAGAGCAATGTTAACACAATAAATAAGCATGCCCCCAATCACACTGAACACCACAAGCAGTTCTCACCGGACTGATGGGACCCGATAGAAAGTGTGGCATTGTCAAAATTTACACAACTGATGCCCAAAGGGTCGAGTTTGGCTATATGATGACCTCTGACCTGTAAACAAGGCAACAGCACTTACAAGCTAACAGAGGAGATCACAGATCACAGATAACATTCTTTACTAAGGCACTTATATTTTATATTGAAAGGGTCCTAGCTTTTTAATTAATCAAATTATCCAAGATAATCAATTTTTAAAATATGCCAGGTGTGATGATATATTTAAATCAATTCTGTGGAGATTTGCAGATAAAGATTACATGTCGAAAAGATGCTCATGTATGAGGAACGGGGATAATATGAGGTCCTCATTTACTTTATCCAACATATTGGACCAGCAATATATGCTTGAAACTTGGAAAATTTGGAGGTAAGGGTAATATGTTTAGTCAGTACAATACCAGCAAAAATGAATGATGACTTGTTTTTTAATCTTGTACAGAGTAAAGTCACCAAAACAATGAAATAACTTAAATATGCACTTATGTTCAAAAGTCTGGGGTTGGTAAGATTTAAAAAATATATATTTTTGAAAGAAGTCTTGCAGGCTCACCTAAGCTGCATTAATTTGAATAAAATACAGTAAATATTGTGCAATATTATTACAATTTAAAATAAATATTTTCTATTTGAATATATTTTAAAGCATAATTTACTAATGTGATGCAGAGCTGAATTTTAAGCATCATTAGTCCAGTCTTCAGTGTCACGTGATCCTTCAGAAATTATTCTAATATGCTGATTTGTTGTTCAAGAAACATTTCTTATTATTATCAATGTTGAAAACATTTTTAATGTTAAATATTTTTGTGGAAACTGTAACACATTTTTGATAAATAGAAATTTTAAATGAATTGCATTAATTTAAAATAGAAATCTTTTGTAAAATTAAAAATGTCTTTATTGTAACTTTTGATCAATTTAATGCATCCTAGCTGGAATAAAGTTCTCATTTATAAAAATAAAAATAAAAAATAAAAAATCTTACTGACCACAAACTTTTGAACAGTACTGTAAATACAGGAATCATTATTAGTACAACAATATGAAGAGGGGAAAACAGCAGCAGTAGAGTCCTCTCCTCCAAACTTCCAAGATTTTAGCCTTCATACCTGGTAGGCACGGATGAGGGACTGCACGGCAAGGTGGTCTTCCACCAGTTTTTCCACATTAGGCTGAGCTCCAACCAGTGCCTGGGCCTGAGACAGTCCTGAGATACTCACCCCCACTGGAGGTGGACTTTGGTAGGCAGAGCCAGGGGGGGCACCTTCATTGGCATTACGGAAAAAGATATCCCAAGACTGTTGAGAAAGGAGAAAATAAATTGCAGTAGAAGAAAAATTATTCTTCAAGTTCTGTGCACTAAACACATTTTAAAAAAAGATTATTTTTAATGTGTTAATATACATCCACTAGGACTGGGAAAATAAATCGCAAATCGAGAAATGATTCAGCATCGATTATGAGATTTTCAGAATGCATCACTATTCTTTCTCAAGTCGATTCTGAGCTTACATATCCAGTGTAGACAGCATCACTTATTATAATGAGTTCTATAGTATTTTGTTCCGCCGCGCTGCTCGCGTCTGGTGTAGACACTGTGTTAGTTTTGAACAGCAGATGGCGCTGCATGCTTTAGAAACAGTTGTACTCTGCTCGTTTCCAAATCCTAACACACACTTGAACCTAAAATAATCATTCATAAAATTCGAAAAGGTTAGAACGAATTACAAGGGTGTTGACAGTGGGGTGTGTTTACATTAATCTTGCATCATAAAAGCATTCTGACACGAGGTGAAATTAAACGTCTCAGCTGAACGCACAAGCGCTCTTCAGCACTCTTCTTCATGAGCATGTGAGTGTGCGGATAAAAACTAGATTAGAGCACCATCTGCTGTTAAAATCTTATCTCGGAATTGATTCCAGAGAGAATCGCGATGCATTCGGAAGATCTCAGAATCGATCCATGAATAATAACATCCCTAACATCCACTGACTTACACAAGTTATTCTGCATTATTAAAATAAAATGTTAAATAGCAATTTCAATTTTTTTGTTTTGTTTTGTTATTTGACATATTTTAATTTCACAAGAATTGTGCAGCATTTTGTCCAAACAAAATTAAAGGATACCTTTTCATTTACAAATTGTCTTAAATCTAATTTTGTTGAAAAAAAAAAAAATAAATGAAAATTGTGAGAAAATCATGAAATCAGTATTGCGAATCGTATTGCATCATGAGCTGAGTGTATCATTACATCCGTACTGCCGACCAGCAGAACTGGTGTCTTGCATCATCACACAGGAATTATTCTGAATTATGAACTTTGCTTCATCATCCGAAGTTTCCAATACAGATGTGGTCTGTGGTCAAATCTGAGTAAACTGTGGGAAGGGGTCAAATTTCAGTAAACTGCTTTTCCGAGCAGCAAAACTTCACTGGATAAGCTGGATGTTTGATTGCATAACCAAAGACATTTGATGCAATCATCCGAAAAGCTTTAGGTTCATGCAAGGACAGAAAGAAGAGCAGTTTGAACCCTAGACCATGTCTGACCTTGTTCTGGGCATAAGGGCTTGCTTACCTACGTCGGGTCACTGTGACTCAATGACACATCACACAGGACCTCATACTAACCTGATAAATGTCTAATAGGCTTTAAGGAGCTAAAGAGCTCAGTGAGTTAAATTGAGAGCGCCAATGCCGTATCATCGCACAGCAGGGAAGTCTGTATTATGCACTTCCTTCATAATTGTCCTCAACAATTTAGTTATTATTTATTACTTCGGTCTACAATAGTCTGTATGTTGTTTTTATTTATGGCTGCTCATCGGAGGATTCACTTGCGTACTTTTTCTGTGGCTCAAGACGAATGAAACACTCCAAGGTCAAAAGAGTTAAAGCTAATTTATATAAATGTGTATAAATATGTATAGCAATATATAAATGCACAGATAGACAGTATTGACTGTTCATCTAAAGGTATGCTTAAGTGTGTTGTTCAAAGAAATAAATAATAATAATAATAAAAAAATATAGAACTAAATGAAAGGGTGATGCAGCAGGTTTGTCCACTGCACTTGACTTAGTGTGTTTCAGTATGATACATTCTTCACAGTTTCTCAGAAAACATTTTGTTCTAGTTTGAAAACATCCTGGCTGGAAGCATACAAAGGCACATGAAATGGAAAAGAAAAGTCTTACATAACAGCCCTGCAAAGCTAAGCCTACTGTCAGAGAGGGGAAACAAATTTGAGTTATGGATTTATGTGTGTTGTTTGGGATGGTCTTGTAGAATTATGAAGTTTGTATGTACTAAAGAATAAATTTGTTTCATAAAAGAATCATTCTAACTGCCATGGGAACTGAATCAACTGATTCAGTTCACAAAGATGTGACTCAAAAGGATGTTTCATTCACAAATCAAGATGTCGCTACCTCTTACATGAACCTGTCTAGAAGATTTATGGCTGATATCAAGATTTTTAGAAGATAACAACTTCTACAAAAGTTATATGGGTGCTTTCTGCATTAAGTCTTCAAAGATTCACTTACATACTGTATATTATATGGGTCAATAATAAAATTGAAGTAAGTAAATGATGACAGAGTTGTCATTTTGTGTGGACTGCTCTTTCAACATTCAAACAATTACCAATTTAACTTTTTAAATCAAACCTGAAGACTAAAAAAAGGAAAGTCATTAGAGTAAGTTATTAAGTTGTGATGAAAGATAACGTATAATTTTTTTCTGTCGTATAGCATCCACTGATTAATCTTCCACAATATGAACAGGATCGTGTTGTGAAAGTAAAGGGTGAATTTTGATTTCACATGGATTTTAAGCGTTGTAACTGTTGTATTGCAGCAAAGCAGCTAGGATTTTCGCAAAATGCTCTACGCTGAGAGCTGACATCTTACCTTGTGCACACTCTTGGGGTTCTCCAGCCATGCGTAGTACATCTCCTCCACATAGTTGGAGCTCGTCCCATTGAGAAAAGGCTCAGCGGCAACAGGGGCCGTGTAGCACCGAAAGGGCTGAAACGTCCTTAGGGCCCCAGGTGTCACCGCTGTCCTCTGTTGTGAGAAACTTGTAGCATTCTGAGAAGCTGTGAGCGGCCTTAGCCGTACAACGCAAGTCCTTAAGCGATGCATCGCAGTCTATAAACCAGCTCCACCGCTTCTCCAAACCAACCACGAGAACTAAAGCTCCACGCAGCACTGAATCCAACAGATTCTGGATGTGTTCTTTTAATAAAGGTGCTTGTCCTCCTACTCCTCCGCTCAAGGTCTATTCGATTGAAGTCCCAGGAAACTGAAAGAAACACCAGCATGTCAATAAATAAGATTAATAAAATGACATTGCGGCAACAGTAAATGTTTAGGAATGAACAGCATGTTTTTGTGCCTGCCCTACAAGGTCTGTTTTGCTCAGAAGTCTTACAAAGGATTCTTCCCGAGCATGAGACAGTTGCACATGCGTGCTGCCCTTTAATTTATGAAAATGACTGATTATATGCATGCGGAACAACATTTTTAAACCATTTTTAAACACTCTAAATGAGATCCGGTGTTCTGTCGATGTAGCATACTTTATCAGAATAGCATACCGGAAGTTGAGTTTTATGGGGGTATGCTGTTTTGATAGCCCCTGGTTTAATAAAAATACAGTTTATAAAGGCGTATGCTGTTTTGATAGCCCCTGATTTAATAAAAATACAGTTTTTTTAAATTAAATTCCACCAATTTCACTGCTGCGCATGCGCATTAACCGAAAGCATCCCATTCTGATGGGTATGGTGTTCCGTAAGGACACCGGACCATATCTCAAAACAGCCGGTATTTCTGCAATAAGAAGTTCAAACACTGTAACGTTATAGCTTACATCAGGGCTGCTGAACCTGTAATGGTTACAACAAATCACTGGACACCAAAACCTCGTCGAGCATGAAATATGACATTAAACTTTTCAACAGTGGGTGAAAAATAATAATCTCTTAGCAGCAGCGAAGGTCTCGTGAGTAACGGTCCACACCGGCTAGCTTCAGCTAACACCAGCTAATACAAAACTCTCCATAAAACCATCAAACGTCTGTTTAAATTGACAGTGTCTCAATAGAAGAGGATAAAATATCACATTATATAACTCTTACAACAAACAAACCATTAAATGTGTCTATTTACAGAGTTTTCTCTTCAGGGTTGCTGACAGACGCAGAAGTGACTCGCTAACGCCTCACTGACAGAAGCATTAAACATCAAAAGCGCTGCGAAAGCCGATACAAAGCGATTCAAATACTTACTCTTAGAGCGAGAACTGTGCTGTGCTGTTCAGTTTAATGTCGTGAAACAAATAAATTAAAGAGAAAGAGTGGGATATCAGGAGAGGATGAGTCTCTCAGCGGCTTGTTTCTAGGCAGCGCGAGCAGCGGCTCCGAGACAAGAGCGCGCATGACGTCAACCTCACGGCACGTGGAGCTGCATGAACTTTTTTTCCCTGCACTTCTTGTATGTAAATCATGGGCGAGGCCAGAAGTTTCCGATCTATAAATCCATCACCCGCAGGTGCTCTGGCTTCATTTGTGAGTTAGACGGTTCGGATTCAGTGCTAATACTTAGTTGCAATTGGGATATTCAATATACTTTTTAAAGAATACATCTATTTTGAAAAGTACCAACTTCTCAATATTTATTTTTATTAGGAAAATATTTAAGAAGGAGCTGGCTCTTTG
Organism: Cyprinus carpio; assembly: GCF_018340385.1. Classification (NCBI taxonomy): domain Eukaryota; kingdom Metazoa; phylum Chordata; class Actinopteri; order Cypriniformes; family Cyprinidae; genus Cyprinus; species Cyprinus carpio. The sequence goes on along the minus strand of NC_056581.1, from coordinate 17,040,966 downwards.
CAAACCAAATTACATTTTATAAAAAAAACTTAATTCATCAGCATAGTAAATATTAAAGAACCACGGTAATTACTGTACCGTGTGATCACCACATACTTTGGAGAGGTTTATGAGCATCTTATTCTGCAATTTTGTTCCTAAAAAACACACAAATATAGACAAATTAAAGATTAATATTTCAGTTTCTGGAAGACTTCAGGAAGAATCATGGATCAGGACAGTTTTTTTTTTTATGTTTAAACTCTTAAAAATAATTATTTTGTCCTTGTGTGTGTTTATAAACTAATATAACAGCATATACAATCAGATCCTGTTTATTAAGACAGGATGAGAAGTTTTGTATGCACAAGACTGCATAACCATAAAATAATAGCCATAACTTTTCCTTTAGGATGAGCATGTAAACAGCCATTGTTGATTCCTCTGGACAGAGTACTGGACAGACTGTGCAAAGAACTGACTGTAATATGCATTTACACCTGAACACAAATCATTTTTAGTGACTCAGCACTGACAAGTACACACAGCTGTGAAATAAATTCACATGCTGCTTTCTCATATCTTATCAGCTTTCAGTGGTCATTCAGATAAACCCCTTACATTTGTTAACAACATCTCCACGTCAGCAGACAAGCATTTTGTTTAATATACAGCAGATACAGTATAAGAAACACACCATGGGTTTTAACATAGTCTTTTTATTGATAATACTGATAACATCTTAATACATTTCCTATAGCACACATTGAGAGAAAAAGAGGGAGAACACATTGGAAGAACAGATATGAATATTAATAAGAATTAGGAGAAACAAATATTTCAAAATAATTATTTTTTTCAGAACTGAATAAAATCCACATCTTCCCATTTTAGATTATATACAAAAAACTTGCAAAGTTGGAAGGCTGATGTTCAGATTTAAGCAAAAGATTACAAAAGACATTGGGAAAAAATGTGAATACTACAAATAGAAATCGACTTGATGTTGTAAGAGCTGCAACGCGTCACCAATAGAGAAACACAACACTGATTCACTCTTTCACATGTGTGTAACACACTCAGAGAAACTCAGACACACACCAGCTTCCTATTAGTGGCCTGATTAAAATATCATCACAAATCACTTCAACTATTTCAAGCTCATTATGTTTGGAGAAGAATCCAGTTGATAACAGATTAAAAACTCTTTTGGTGGTTATTATCTAAAAAACATTTAGGTTTCATTAACACAGTTTGTTAGTGCATTAAGATTGTGTTTCTGTGTTTAAGCAGAAAAGTGAGTGAATTCTTGGAAATCTTAACATTATGCAGTTTTGTCTAACTAGAACAGTGTGGTAAAGAGCGCCCCCTAAAGGATTAGACAGCATTTGAGCAAAGCACAATGAAGGTTGTTGATTAAATGGCATTGAACACAGACATAATTCGAGGTCCCTTTTGTAGACTGGCAGCCAAAGCACGATCCATTCCGTAATAAAACACATGCATAATGTGAACTAATGTGAACTAGTGTGACAGCGGCAAACACTGCGATTGACCCACACTAATAAACACACTGTTCATTATTTCACATTTTCTGTGGGTTCAACCAACACTGCTCAAACAACAAATGCCTTTACAAAAGCATGCCGTACAATCAGAATAGCTGTTTTACCATGATAGTCATCATCATCATCTTTAGACAAAAATAGTTATATGCACTTACAAAGCTTAAAAATAGATAGAATCACCAGCATTCAGTATAAAATAAACAGAATGAAACAAAAAAGTCACCAAAATGTATTATCGTGAAGTTGAAGTTCATGCAAATAGTTTCCACTGTTAAGATAAGTTAGCACTATGCAGCGGTAGTTTTACAAGATAGCTATTTGTTGATTTGTCTGCAATACTAAACACACATAAGAAAGGAATATCACCGGTTTGTCGACATGCAGACTGCTGTTTGCGGCGGATGTTGTATTTGTCACTATTTACATAGAGTTTGAAATTCTCAAATTGAGCTACAAAAATACGAGTCACATTTCAGATCGAAATTAAAGGAATAGTTCACCTATAAATTAAATTTTGTTGAAAATGGTCTCTTGCTCAGGCCATCCAAGATGTAGATGAGTTTCTTCATCAGAACGGATTTTGAGAAATTTGGCTTTACATCGCTTGCTCATTACTAGAGGCTCTGCAGTGAATGGGTGCCGTCAGAATGAGAGTCCAAACAGCTGATAAAAACATCACAATAATCCACACCACTCCACTCCATCAACATTTTGTGAAGCAAAAAGCTGTGCGTTTGCAAGAAACAAATCCATCAAGACATTTTAACTTTAAACTATTGCTTCTGGCTAAAATGCGAGTCCGTAATACATAATGGATTATGAAAAAGTGAAAAAGTCTATCTCCTGTTGTCCTCTCACATCAAAATCCACCAACATATTTGTTTAGAGCCGTTTTTGCTTGTAAATGGTACTCGATTTGCACATATTTGTCTCCTGATACAGTCAAAATGACTATTTCACTGGAAAAAACAATATTATGGATTGAAGACTCTATTTTGGCTGGAAACAAGGCTAGAAGTTAAAAACCTCTTGATGGATTTGTTAATTGATGGATTGGTGTCGTGCTGATTACTTGTGGATTATTGTGATGTTGTTATCAGCTGTTTGGACTCTCATTCTGACGGCACCCATTCACTGCAGAGGATCCATTGGTGAGCAAGTGATGTAATGCTGAATTTCTCCAAATCTGTTACAATGATGAAACTCATCTACATCTTGGATGACCTGAGGGTGAGTACATTTTCAGAAAATCTTCATTTTGGGTGATCTATTCCTTTAAAAGCAACATAAACACAACAAGTAGCCTCAACAAAGGTTGTGTGATTACAGAAATCTTTTGACAGGACGTCAAAAACGAACAGTACCAGTTGTTAGGAAGCCCCCTAATCTATCCACATAAGACTGTCTTCCAGTTCTGCTAGACAGAAAGACAACACTAACAAAAACATCCTTACAAATCCGCCAAAAATTCTCACTCTGTGTGTTATGGCTTTCAACACTTTAATATAGTGACGATGCTTTCACATTCAGGATATCAGTGTCATTGTATTGTAAAACCACACACATACACACGCACACACACACGCTTAAAAAATAAAATACTGCCATAATTACACCACATAAATGATATATAAAAAGTTCCTGCATGTACAGAACAAAAAAGAAAAAAAAAACGAATGAACTGTAGGTGCCTGAGTCGAGGTGAATCACAACGTTCCTGTGACCCCTTAAAATTCACAGGTTTCTTATCACCGTGGGATCCAGAATGGCTATTTAAATCTTGAACACACTTGGCCAGCGAACTTCCTGCTGCTTTACAATAAAGGCCCTTAAAAACAACATGCTGTACTCTCTCGAAACATCCTACTAGATCCCTAGAGAAAAAGAAGACAAGCTTCAACAGACATTCCTAGTCTCACATACCACCAAAACGCAAATAAAACCAGATCAGCGTTGATTGTCAATAAGAAGGACACATCAGCTGCTGGTCATCAAGGGCCAATACAGATACAGATAGAGATTATGCTCTGATTTAGAGACAGACAGCTCCTTTTGAAGGAATTCAACTTGGCAACCTGCAGATATACGAGGCCAATCTCAATGATGTGATGATGTCAGCTGCCTCCAAGAGATCTGATTGGTGATCTGATAATACGAACACTGATCACGGTGACAGAAAAACTGCGTGCCAACATATCCGTGAGAAAACTGACTACGAGTTTTGAATCTTAAAACCATGTGTGTGCTGCTGCTTTTAGATCGACTTCAGATTATTTGAACACCAAAAAATACTTAAAATCCATGCTTAAAAAAAAAAGTGTTTTAAAACAAAACATCAGTAATTTTACCATCAAATATACAATCTCAAGAACAACAGCAATACTTAGAATCCTGACCGAAGTAATAATCATATGTAATCAATAGTAGTAACAATAACAATAAATACAATGATAATAATAATGATGATATTTTTATTAAAACATGATCTACTGTATTTGGGAGTACCTGGGCACAGGGGGCATAAGGCCAGTGAAGACGAGCGCAAAGGCAATCGTGCGGGTTCTTATAACTCTAGAAGGGAACCTGGAGTCTATGATTGCTCTTGATGATTAATATATGCAGTGCTGCTCTTGCGTCGGGAGTGAGTCTTGGCATAGGAGTCGGAGGTGAGGGGGGTTCAGGACGCTGTGTTGAGAGCAGCCCAGCAGGTAGAGAGATAACTGTGGGTTTGCATGCAGGGGAGGACGGCTGTGTCCAGCGTTGGAAGGCTGGAGGTTTCGGAGCACTCCGACGCTGGACCTCTGCTGCCATTCTATCAGTCCTCCTTATCACTCGCATCTAATGTATCTGCTGCAGGGCCACTCTGAAATACACAAACACAGAAATGCTGTTTTTAATCAGCTCACACTGGAGTGAGTGTGTTCTAAAAATATTTAAAATATACATATATTTAAAAAAACTAAAAGAACAATTTAAATATCAATTTTCTGTTTTTATTAATGCTTATTAATTATATTAACAATTATAATATAATTAATATGAATTTATTCAAATTATTTATTTTAATTAATATAAATGACCTTAAACAAGGAATTTGTTGTATAAAATTATAATACGGTTTAAAAGTTTGAGGATGTTTTTAATGTTTTTAATGTTTCTGAAAGACTTTCTTTTTGAAAGTTTCTTATGTGTTATTTTAGTATAACTGAAATATTATTATAGTTTTTATTAATATTTTGAATTAATTATTATTTTATATTTTCTGTTTTATTTAAATTTTAGTTATTTAATTTAAAAATTTTTTTATATGTCTACATAATTTAATGTTTTGTTTATTTATTTCAGTTTTAGTTATTTTAGTATATCAAGTTAAACCAAATGAAAATGAGAAATGTTGCCTTGACAATAAGCTGAGATAAAAAAAGTTTATGTTTTTAATATTTTATCTTATTTCAGTTAATGTGTATTTTATTTCAGATAATGAAAATATTTTTATGGTTTTCATTTCAGTTAACTATAATTACCCAGAATCCATCTTGGCACCAACCAAAACTCTACTGTGAAACCGATTTGAATCCACACCAAAAGCTCTAGTGTGAAAATGAAAGTAAAAAGGTGCAGAAAATGGACAAATCCAAAGTGTCACCTTCACTGGAGAGGGGCAGCCGGTGCACCGGAGCAATGGAAATGAACGTTCTGCCATTTGGCGTCCCGACGGTGCCACACGCGGGTCTCCTCCGACTGGCTGCTGCGTGGCCGGCCCTGCCCATCCACAAACTGGGTCAGGCGGATGTAGGCGATGCAGGCGGCGTCTTCTCCGATCAGGTGCACGTGAGGGTTCAGGATGGTGGTGTGGATGGGCTTGCTGTTCTTAGAAAGCACTGCGGAGAACCAACAACACATGGAGAAAGATCATGTGCGTGGTGCTACTGATACTTCCTGTGATTTATACGACACATTAATGATTTAAATCATGCTAGTCTTTCTGCTTGAACACACTTACAGTTCTCAAAGTAGAATCTATGGAAGTCCATTCCCTCAACCAGGTTCCCCAAAGCCTCGGGTTCAAAGGAGGTCAGTCCAGGGTCACAGATTTTCCTGTTACAATGGTCCCATTGTGTATTATTATTCAGTACAATATAGTGTGTTTTGGGCCAAAGTGGTTTGTGTTTGCATGAAAGCATAAGGTAACATACGCATAGGCGTCAAAGTCCCCATTATTGATGGCTTCTATCAGCTGCTCCGTGATTTTAATGATCTCCTGTTTGCGTGCTGTAAGAGAAAACATGGACACAGGTGAATACACACATACCGTATGCTAAGTAGTCCCACTTTAGTTTAATCTTTTTTTCTTTACTCAAAATTATGACTATATAAAAAAAACAAAAACAAAAAAAAAAAACGTTTTACTTCAGGTATTGGAATATTTTAATCTTTTTTTTATTTATTTTTTTTTATTACAGAACAAAATAACAAGACAAGCTACAAACCCCCCACCCACCTCACCATGCATTCATACCACAACCACAATCATCCACACAGTGTTATGACAAAAAAGCAAAGTAAAACGAAGCACAAAGCAAACAAAGTTAATAACATAAGAAAATGAAAAATAAAATAAATCAATACTACTGGAATATTTTAATCTTTACGTTAAAAGACATTTGTGAATTAAAGACCCAATAAAATCAGAATGTAACTTTTGTGTCTATTAGTGGCTTAAAATGGACCAAAAAATAAACAAAATAATAAATAAAATAAAATAAAAATGGATAACTCATAGCCTTTATTAATCTTAGATAGGTGTCAGTAAACTTTTTTTTAAAAAATATAAATCTCTTATGCTGCATTTATTTGATAAAAATACAGTAAACAGTAATATTTTGAAATATTATTACAATTTAAAATAACTGTTTTCTATTTTAATGCATTTTAAAAAGCAATTTATTTCTGTGATCAAAGCTGAATTTTCAGCATCATTACTCCAGTCTTCAGTGTCACACGATCCTTCAGAAATCATTCTAATATGCTGATTTGCTGCTCAAGACACATTTCTTAAAAAGTTGTGCTATATATTTGTGGAAACATGATAAATTTTTTTCAGGATTCAGCATCCTTGCTGAATAAAAGGATGAATTTCTTTTGAAATCTTACTGACCCCAAACTTTTTAGCGCTAGTGCATGTTCCACCCCAACTTCCTGTCTCTACAGGAAATACATCGGCACAGGAAAGAAAATTGTGCATTCATGGATTTTTTTTAAAACTATAGACTGATAAAGCCAAAGCTAACTGTTCCTCTTTTTTTTTTTCGTAACATGAACAGACAAATTTCAACTTTAACCAAGAGTTAACGCTCTGAAACACTGGCAGAGGTCAGAAAGGTCGCGTCCTCCTGACTCCAGACCTGAGAGGCTGAGAGAGGTTTAACACACACCAGCTCCTGTGGACTTACCTAGCTTCTCAGTCATGATCTTCAGTCTAGACTCTCATCCATTCCTCCTCAATACTCTGACTGAACTCTCTCTTCTGATCAAGTTTGCACGCTCACACATGCACAGACTTCCAAAAACACTTTGCCTTCATCTAATCGACATCTCCACCAGTTTCCTCCTCCTCATCATCTTCTGTCTCTTCCTTGTTAACTGCATGGAGCTAGTTGAGCTATTCCTGGATCCTTAGATACGGCTTACTTCTCGTTTCCTCTCTCTCTCCCGCTCCCTCCCTTCACAGCTTCCTGCTCCACTTTAGAGGAGCTTAGTGGCCCCGACACGTCCTTCAGTTTCTCCTTGTCAATCTGACACCTCAGGTCTGATCTAAAGTCTCTGACTGTGGCTTCAGCTTTGATAAAAGTCCCACTTCCTCTAAGCGGATATGTACGGAAGTGCATCACAGTTCTGTCACAAACCAGACGCTGTTAATTTTATTTCAGATGCATAAATGCTGCATTTTTATCAGGAAAAACTGCCTCTTGCTACTTCCGTATGTCATATGTTGGTTACAGGGCCGTTATACTCACGGGGAAGTTCTTTTGCGTTCTTACCATTAAAGGGTCATGAACTGAGAAAACAAAATTCCCTTGATCTTGTGACATATAAGAGGTCATTGTAGTATAAAAACTTTCTGTAAATTTCAGAACTCAAAACATTCTCATTAGTCTAAATACAGCTTATATTGAAGCCAATCTGCTAAAATGACACTTTATGACGTGAAGTGGCTAAACCCCGCCTCCGCAGAAGTAGTTCAACACCTGCTTCTACATCACTGCCTGTTAAGCTCCACCCACAGATTTGCATATGTAGTACTGTGTAGGTAAATAATGCAAGAGGAAAACACAGAAACCAAATGGTTAAGTTGGCTCTGAAGAAAACTAAACACTGTGCAGTGCCAAGTTGTGCATTGCCTTCCTTCTGATCCTAACATTAGGAAAAAGTGGATGAACTTTATTTTTTAATGAATAAAGGCCTTTAAAGTCATTAAAGTGCAATGTGGACTTGACCTTATGCTAAAAGCACACACACTATATACTCACTCTGTACAGACACAGAGGGGGGCAGGGTTGGGGGGGAGGAGGTTTGGGGAGGGGGGACAGAGGTTCGAGAGGAAGGCGACTCCGTCTGAGGCTGCGGGACAGGTACGCGCCCCACACTGCTCACCAGATCTGTGAACCGGGCTGAGTGGATTGGGAAAGGGAGGAATGCATTAACCCACCATAAGAGAGAGAGATGGACAACATGTGAAGAGATGAAAAGGCAGCAACATCAGAGAAATAAGAAGATGCATGGGGCAGTCGTGTCTGATTGAACAGGAAATGCATCAATAACAAGGGTCAACGGTCCACACTTGCGCCAACAGATGGTGCATGAACAGGGTCCTACTGTACATTAAAAGTGCATGTTTTCCCTGTTAAACACCTAAGGAAATGAGTAATACTGTACATCATGTACATTCACTTTATAATTTTATCAGTGGCCTAGAAAAAACTGTTTTAATAGACATGGAGGGGGTCGGCTCATGGGGCCTGACATATTAATATCATACAGCTTAATATATCACATACTAGCTGAATACTACTCACTATATCTTAATAACTCCCCTGTTATTGGAAACTTGGTAAACAGCATAATACATTGTCCAAATTGCAAAGTAAGCACTGTCGCTCACAGCTTAATAATTACTTTATTATTAAATTGATCTGTTTAATACTTGAATACATTTAATATTAAATTAATAAATTAATAGTTAATATTATTAAGTGTTAAACTAAATGATTATGTCAAATTATTAAGCTAATTTGTTAATTAATAATGAGCTAATTATTAGTTTAATTGAATAAACTGAATTATTAATTATTAAACCATTAAAATGAATATATATTACAAAGTAACTACTTTAATGACAAACGTATTGCAGGACATTATTAACTTATTCAATTAAGTTACTTTATTTAAAACTTACATTTAAGAATAAAATATTAAATTAGTTATAAAGTCAATTAAAATATATTATTAATATTATTATTTTTAAATTAAGTTGCTTTAACACTTTAAAATAAAAATTATATAAAATATAAAACTTTTACAAATTAGAAATAATTAAATTAAAACTGATCATTAATATTATTATTATTAATTATTCAATTATTAACATTAACAATTTATACAAACTTATCACAAAAACATTTCAACAAATTGTTTTAAGTCATTATTTAATAAAGTTACTTAGATACTTTAGTATTAAATTAATAATTGAAATATACTGTTATTAATATTTATTAAAATTAATAACTCAATTAATTAAAATGGATCATTAATATTATTATTAATTATTGAATTACTGAAATTAATAATTCATTGTCAAAAACTAATTACTTTAATGACAAAAACAAAACTACATAATGTGCTAGCCAAAAACATTCACGGCACTGTGCATGAGCGCCTGTGCTTAGGTCTGCAGGGGGCGCTATACTCACTCTGCATGATGGGGGTCTGTGGAGGGGATTGTGTGGAGTGGGCAGCTGCTTCACTATCAGGCGCTGCCGGGGGCCCCGAGCCCCTACGGGTGCAGCCCAGGATGTCGGTCAGCTTGGTGGCTGTTTACACATGAGGGTGGGGGGGGGGTAATGATGACTGATGGTGGGAGCAAGATGACAGAGATTTATCCAAACTGGGTGTTGGTTAGCTTGGTGGGTGTTTGCAGAGCAGAAGCAGCGCGTGACAGAGATTTATCTGAGAGCGTTCACAAACGCAGAGGCTGCGCGGCAGAGCGTTGCAGGAGCAGAGCAGAGCAGCAGTGCTGCGATCGTTTTCGGCGCTGGGTCCTATTTTTGCTGCGCTGCTGACGCTCAGTTAAAGGAAGTACACCTTTGATGGTACCAAAATAAATAGGATTTCACACAAAAAAGTGCTCTAAATGCACAAAAGAAGCACATCTAATGTGTTTAATAAGAACTGGAGTATGTTAGGAAAGAAAAATTAATATTAAAAATATGGGATAAAGTGACAATGATCATGGGCAAAATACACATGTGACACGAAAAACAAAGTAATTTCCCCAAAATTTGCATTAATGATATCTACTGTGTTTTTAGCAAATTCCATTAAAAATGTATGATATTTAAATTCACATATTTTTCTATTTTTTTATTATTAATATATAAAATCTGTCAAAGTACTTACAGTTCTATCCAAAAATAAACTTTTTGGCCGAAATATAAAAACAACTTTAAATAATTTATACTGCTAGTTTAGCCTTAGAGATTTATTTATTATTAGTAGTAGTAGTCGTATTCTTATAACTAGGCCTATATATTGACAGAAGAACGGATGTTCAGCAGCTCTTTGCAGATGGTAAGTAATCATTTTATAGTGTTTTTGATGCTTTTCACTGGCACCACGGCAAACAACTCAATATAGATTGCCTAGCACACTACTATAATGATCTGTGGCTTAGTTTGCTAATTTACACTGTCTCCGTTGTTTTGTCGTATACATTTATGAATTATTTATAAGCCAGGATTGTCGGTAATGTAATTTGATGTGTCAGATATTCTGTTTCAAACAGAAAAGAGGTGGAGGTAATAGCTAATATAATAAATATAACTCGGATATATATATACATTTTCCTCTAATACCTGGAATGTTCAGCAGAAAACATGTGTTGGCTACATAAAACCAATGTGGTGAAATTGTAGAATTATTGTTCTTTTCAAGAAAAAACAAAATTGATTCAATTGGAACCAATTGACAGTAGCTACTCTGTCCAAAAAATGCCGGTGTGAAAGCAAAATCGCGCGCTGCTTCCGCTCTGCCTACCTGCTGCTAATGCGCTGCTTCTGCTCTGCTGCAGCTTGCGGTGTGAACCCGGCCTTATGCGTCTCAAAGTGATGTGTGCATGCCATTCCATTAACAGCCATAGGTGGGCAGCACACGCAACAACAGCAGGGAGTTGATCAGTAAGAGAAAGTGGTTTTTAATTGAAGGGTTTTTTTTTTTTTAAGATTAGCCAAAACCCTCTCCTGCTAGGCTTCAGGAAAACCATGCTTTCACTGCACTTGAATGGACTTCTCTGTTAAAGGCATACTTCAGTCATTTGTCCACATTTATTATTGGTTAAAGAGCATGTTCACCCAAAAGAAAAATTCTGTTATTATTTACACACCCTTATGTCACTCTCCGAGTCAAATTTATTTCTTTTTTTCTGCTGTTTTGGTTCCCATTGACTTCCACTGTATTTTTTGTTCATTTAATGAACCAAAACTATGTGGCTACCAGCATTCTTCAAAATGTCTTATTTTCCGTCATACAAAAAGTCAATCTGAACCAAAAATGTTTGGTTACCCACATTCTTCAAAATATCCTTCGTCTTCCGCAGAAGAAAGAAACGGTTTGGAATAACATTCAACAAATGACTGAATTTTCATTTTGGGGTGAACTATCCAGTAATTAATATTGACAGCTCATGTTTGAAATGGGTATTGCAGTCCAAATTCAAAATATCAGAGAGTTGTTCCCCTTAACAGTCTGTTATTAGCCAAATCAACCCATTCACACTTGTAAGTCACCTCAAGAAGAGCAAAAACTCAAGGGAAGCTGGTTATTTTTTTAGGGATTTAGGGCTGATCAATGCCGTGCAGCCAGGCCAAACCAAACGAGTGCAGACCAGACTTACAGAAGATGGCAGGGACGGAACCCGGAGGTGATTGGCTGACTTCAGATGGGGCTTTAACTGAACTGCTATATAGGCTTTTCCCTATTGAGTGGGAAGGAAATGGTGGGAAGAGACTGGAAAGATGAGACTGAGAATGAAGGACATGCAAAGATGGAACATGGCACAGTATTTAACCTATTATTGAGGCTGAGAGATTTACATGGAAGGGTGGTAAACCGTCCCGCCCACTTCTGTCACTTTAGAGCACGACACTTCCACACAACGAAATAAGTGCAAGTTGAACCTACATTAACCCGTGTGAATAAAACACACACATACGCAGAGCCTTAGCCCACTTCTCTCACATTTCTAGTGGTCCTACAGATAAAAATACACTGAAGGTGTCCTGAAACACGTGTCCCAGAAGAGCAGGATGGCAAAGCGCAGAATTAAGCCAACACTTCTTACGAACCTTACAAAGAAAGTCAAAAGGCCACAACATATATATATAAAATAAATAATAAAAAATATTTTTAATTGGTGTTCTTTTTTATATTTTTTATTACTATTGTTATTATTTTTCAAAAAGCAATAAGCCATGTGAGGCAGCATAACATAGTGATTTTACTATGATTAATGGGGTTTTAGTTATAACATGAAGCAAAGCAAGTTCCATCACACAATATACACTACTGTTCAGAAGTTTGGGGTTGTACGATTTTTAAAGGAGTCATGCCTTTTTTTTTGTACTGTTCTCTAGGTCCAATTATTATGTTATCAAAATTTTTACATCAAAAAACAATTTAGACTTAATAGGCTATTTTCTGTCCTGTTTTCTTCGATATAAGCTGTTTTTAGACTAACAAGAAAGTTCTGAAACTTACAGGATGTTTTCACAGTACAATGACCTCTTATATGTATATATACCTATATACCTGTATATATACCTACAGTATATATATATATATATATATATATATATACGTCAAAAGATCAAGGGGATTTTGATTTCTCAGTTCATGACCCCCTTTAAGAGGTCTCTTAAAGATCAATCGCTTATATGTCAAAAGATCAAGGGGATTTAAAATAACTGTTTTCTATTTGAATATATTTTAATAATTTTACAGTCTTCAGTATCACATGATCGTTCAGAAATCATTCTAATATGCTGATTAACTGCTCAGGAAACATTTCTGATTATTATCAGTGTTGAAAACGGTTGTACTACTAAATATGTTTGTGGAATCCATGATACATTTTCTTTAAGGATTCTTTGGTGAATAGAAAGTTGAAAAAAAAACAGCATTTATTTGAAAACATTTGTAACATTATACCTTATTTTTCAGTCACTTTTGATCAATTTAATGCATCCTCGCTGAATAAACGTATTAATTTATTTTTTTAAAAATATTACTGCAATTAAATTTTTGAGCAATACTGTATTTCTGAGTGACACAGGATGCTGAAGAAGAAAAAATACACTTGATTTTATCCATCAGCAATTAACTGGATTGTGAAAAGTGTTCTTATAGGGCTTGGTGATGTCTTCAGAACTGGAAAGTCCTTGGTAAAATCACCACAGATCACACTGTTAAAAAAAAATGCAACAAAAACAGAAGCCGCTCACCTTTGACATCTTCATCCTCAATGGTGGTGTTGCTGCTGTCTGAAGATTCCTGCAAGACAGACAAAAGCAGTCATTGTCTGACCTCACACCTTCACTAACACACACACCAACAAAACATTTATTCAACAAACAGCGACTAACTCCAATAAAGCACGACCAGTACTACCACTGAGACAGATGGGATAATCATCATCACAAATGAAGTCATACATATTCCACTTCTAGTGACTGACATTGCCAACAGTAGTGTTGACAGTCGCGGGCTCTAGATCCATCCTGACAGGAAGAGAAGGTTTAATCTCAGGCTCAGCCACCTGGTGAGGCTATAACACAGTCATTCAATGAAACCCAACTCCTGTGTTGTGCATCTCCACGTCTCTTCCCCAGATGGCAGCATTGAGAACACAGCTGCAGTCGCCTGCACCCTCCCCTCTGTATATGCATGTAACCACCCACACACACACACACACACACACACACACACACACACACACACACACACACACACACAAAGGCATTTAGTAGTTTGATTTTTGGTTTTTACCTTTTGCAAATGCAAATGACTGAGCCCCCGTCTGCTCGTATTTCTCTCTACAGGTTCCCGTGGGCGAGTTATCAGCCCACCGCAGGCACCTTGAGGGTCTGAGCCACAGACAAACGGACTGTCAGACGTCAGCCAGCTGTGGCCATGCATATGGGGACGGGAGGCCAGAGAGGGAGAGGAGCATCATGGAGGCAGGATAGGAAACATTTTTGATCTGAATCAAGTCTGATTGGATGATTTCAAACAGTGGTCTTTAATAAGGCAGAAATCAATAACAGTATGAAATATTTGTTTAAAAATTTAATAAACAGTCTTAATTTCAGTTAAAGTTTTAGTAATTTTGTTGCATGTTTCTGTATTTTTTAGTAGGCTTTTTTTTCAGTTTTATTTTGGTAAATCGAGTTTAACTAAATTAAAATGAGAAGAGTTGTCTTGACTATTAGCTGAAATATATAGTTTTTTTATATTTTATTTTATTTTATTTCAGGTAATGTTCATTTTATTTCACGTAATGAAATTTTTATTTTATTTTTTAGTTTCATTTTAAGTTTTAATTAACTATACACTCAGAAAAAAGGTACAAAAGCTGTCACTGGGGTAGTACACTTTTGTACCTTTTAGGTACTACTATGTACACTTTAGGTACTTATATTATCTTTAAGGTACCAATATGGACTCTTTAGGTACAAAGGTGTGCCTTTTAAAAAGGTACCGCCCCAGTGACAGCTTTTGTACCTTTTTTTCTGAGATTGATAACCCTTATTTTAATATAATACATTTATTTAGCTATGAAAATAGCAAAATAATATTTTTAAAATAATAATAACTCAATCACACTCTTGAAGTCAACATGTAATAATAATAATAATAATAATAATAATAATAATAATAATAATAATAATAATAATAATAATAATAATAATAATAAAATCTAACTATTTGATGGAATTAAAACAACTTTTTGGCAGACTTCAAGATCCAATCAACTGACTTGTTACTGAGCTTACCTTACTGACCAATCATACCTTAGTTACTGTTGCCATGTGCCATTTTCTACATTTACACATATGGCAGATGCTTTTTTTTCAAAGCAACTTATATTGCATTTAGGATACACATTTTTTATTATTTTATTTTTCTCGGATAAGCTATGGTTAGTTTTAAACACAATTTAATGAAAATTATCCAACAATATGTTTTTTTTAATAATTATGTTATGGCATAATTTAACAATTTCTTTAAAAAAAAGTGGTAGATAAAATGCTTTGCAATGTCAAACCATTCCAACCCACATTAAACAATATCCAAACAATTTTTACCACTTTATGAGCACATTTTTCTCACCATCAAGTTAGCAACAGTAACAATTATTTTAAATTGTAAAAAATTTCATAATTGTACTATTTTTACTGTATTTTTAGACTTCTTTTTTAAAAAACATAAAAACTCTTACCAACCCAAAACCTTTCAAAAGCAGTGCATTTTTTTTTCTTGTTGACTAAATGGTTTAATTTTGCAAATATGTCATATTACTGAAGTAAAACGCTCTCATGTTGAAATTCAACTAATTTCTGCATGTGTGTATTGACTATCAAGGGTCAAAAGAACACTGTGTCATAGTTTAACCTGAAATAATTAACACTGAACACTGTACCAAACACCACACACTTTCCCATCCTAATGCAACCACTCACAATCCCAAAACAACATCCTCGCTCGCACCACAGAATCAAGAGACTGGCAGCAGACGACAGAAACAGAGAGAGGAGGAGAGGAAAGTGGAGGATGAAAGAGAAGAGGATGCGGAGGGAGGTGCAGAAGGATATACCTTGATCCCATCCACTGGGTTATGGATAACAGTGGTCTGAGGCTCCTAAAGAGAAAGAGAGAGAAGAGGAAGAAGAGGAGACAGCAAGATAGAGAGGGAAAAAACAGGAGCAAAATGAGATGGAGGTGAGAGATGGCAAGAATAAAACAAGTGTTAGCAAAAAAAGACGAGAGATGGAGAGAGAGCAGTCTCAGAGTGAGAGAGAGAGAGAGAGAGAGAGAGGAAGAGGAAGAGGAAGTCGATGGAGGTTATTAGTCGCTCTGGTTAAAAGCAGAGGACAGCTGAAGGTCAAAGCCCAACTTCTGAAGCCAATCCAGAGATGTGAACGCATCTAATCCCAGCATAAACACTGCAAATGTACAACGTTTTAAAGAACTTTTGAATACTAAGTTCTTTCATTTAAAAACAAAATGCATAGAAATCACAAAGACATTGTTTGAGGGTAAAATAAGCTTAAAGGACTGTGAAATGTGCTTAACAAAATATGATTATCTCTATCAGAATATCAAAATAGTTCTTACTAACGATGTGTTAACACAACAATGTTCAAGAGAAGTTTTGCTCTTTAAACAATATAAAATGTTGCAATATAAAACCTGCAGCTGAAGCATCCAAAATGGTCCAAAAACGTAACTGAACACTCAAGTCGCACTTAAAATGATATCTGAATATGATTGCATTAGATCAGCGTTTCCCAAACTGGGGTTCATAAAGGAACTTTGTGAGTTTATGAAAAGCTAATCAATTAAATCACAAAAAAGGTCAAATTAAATAAATTAAAGATAAAATAAATAAAAATAAAACGTACAAAAAAAAAGAAGATATAAAATCATCATATGAATATGTTGGAGAACTGTGAACTTTTTAAAGTTTTGTTAAATTATAGAAATGTTAACTTTAAATATCAGTGTATTTATCAACTTAATATTTTAGATCAGCTGACAAATAGTTTGGGAATCCCTGCATTAAGTTTCTAAACTAAACTAAACTAAACTAAACTAAAATAAAATAATATTAAATTAAATAATAAAATAAAATTAAAAACAAAAAATAAAAATAAAACAAAAAAAATATATTAAGTTAAACTAAAAATAATAAAATACATGTTTCAATCTAATGCAATGACATGTAATTTAAATGTGACTCAAATGGCTAAATGCTTTTTGGATCACTGTATCTATCATAAAAAAATTTAATTGTGAGGCTCCGAATAGTTATTTCAAACTAATTTTAACTTACAATAAGGAATCTGGGTTTTCTTAGATGATATAGTACTGGTTTACATCAGACGAGATTAATTACAATAATATAATAGTATAATATTACATAAAAACAAGCAAAAATGCACAGAGACGTACACACAAACACATATATTTAATGAAACATTATAACGGTCATAATGAGATACTAAAATCGTTTAAACACATAGAGCCAACATCTAAGTTTGGTTGGTCTGCCATTGATCCAAACAATGAAAAACACAATGTTCATGCACACACTCAGCACACATCTTTGTGAAAACATGAAACTATCTGACGTTCAAAGCATCACAATTCTTCAAATCTGGATTATAAAAATCATCCACCGTAACATTGACATTGTTTCGATGACAAAGATGAAGATGCGCTTGGACTCAAGTTGCTGACAGACACACAGCATCTACAACAGGTGGCCTGAGACGCTGACACAGACAGACATGTGTGAGACAGGAGAAGGAAGCCAAAGCGACAGACGAGTCGGACGAGAAGATGGAGCGAGAGAGAACAGAGAGGAACAAGGAGGTAAATACCAGAGCAGGAGAAGGGACGTTTCCTTTGGGACTGGTGACTATGCTGTTTTTGGCACTGTTTGACTGTGGCTGTGCAGAACACAAAACAGTGTTAAAGGGTGTCAGTGGGTGTTTCAGGGCGAGATAAGAGAGAAATACAGAGAGAGAGCAGGAGTGATAATGTGTCTGGCAATGAGAGAGAACAGTTCAAAATTACAAAGAAAAACAATAAATAAGAAATTTTAAGAAAATTAGGCTTATTGTTGGGAGCAATCAAATTATTTGCCATATTGACAATTATTTTATGACAACTTAGCACATATCCCCGAAAATTTCGAATGACCATAATGTATCCAAATGTTTTCAGTTTTAATATTTTATTATTTTTAAATAATTATTTATTAAATAATTCATATTATTAAGTAACAGATTAGAAGATAGACCAACAGATAGATGAAACAATAGATTTTTTCCTTTTTTTATAATTGATATATTAACTTAATAATAAATACTGGTAAGTAACTGATTCATTAATTATTAATTTTAATAATAAACAGATCAACAGGATACATGTAGTTGAAACTATGTTTTTGTACTTCACATAATTTTCAAATTATGATTATCATTATCATCAAAAATTATATATATATGATGCAAAAAAAAAAAAAAGAATTACCAATGTGTACAAATAGTTAATTTATATTGTACTGCATTACAGTATTGATAAAAATGTCTTCATTTCTTTAAACAATATAACAACTTTTTTTTTTTTTTTTTTTGCCTGGACAATATCTTTGCAAATTTTGTGTGGTTCACTCTTTTAACATACAATAATTACAATTTATTGCATTGCACTGCTGGAAAATCCAGTTAAAACCAGTGTCTGATAGCTGGTTTCACATGATTTCTATGTGATCCAAGCTTCTCATTTGCTAATCCAGATGGTTACGATAAAGTTGACTTGCTAGGCTGTGTTCATAAAGCTAGTTAATCACCCTGGACCAGCAAAAACCAGCTTTTCTTTTTTGATGATCCAGATGGTTACGGTATAAGTTGAATTGATATGAATAAGCAAACAGAAGTAAGCAAACAGTTCAGAAAACCTCTGCTTGGTCCATTGTTTTTTTTAGAGATAGTTGCAGTAGGAAAGCAGAACTAGAGGAGAGTCCTTATGGATCTACATTGAGTACATTCACAGACAACAGCAGACAGACACACAGACACAAGAAGCAACCACGAAAAGCCCAATACAAAAGACATTTCACACCACAGTCTAAAACCAACACAACAGTCAACACTGACTCGCTACAACCCTACAATAACGTCAAACCCAAAAACACTCCGACCCTCACCTGCGTCTGAGGAGTCATTTAGTGCCATCTGACCCTTTAAATCAACCGCTTGACAATTGAGCAAGAGAAGAATCAATATAGATCATTACAGAGGAAGAGCAGATTTATTTGACATTGCGCATTAAATGACATAAAACCCCAACAAGATGAGCAAATGAATGAATGAGTAAACAAGAGTGCGTTGAGAAAGGGACGGAGGGATAAAGAGATTAGGAATAAATATCATTCTCACCATGTACTGAACGGTGGAGCTGGATTTCCGTTTCTGGGTGGAAAGTGAGTGATGAAGGGATGGAATGAGAGTTAAAATACATGTTATGATGAAGGCTGTGATGAACATTAAACACAGAATCGCAGGCAGGAAGGTTGAGAGAAGGTGCGCGTGTGGGTTTTTGCCAAGAAAGTGAGTTTGTCTGGTGGATAAA
Organism: Cyprinus carpio; assembly: GCF_018340385.1. NCBI lineage: Eukaryota > Metazoa > Chordata > Actinopteri > Cypriniformes > Cyprinidae > Cyprinus > Cyprinus carpio. The sequence continues at coordinate 17,021,728 of NC_056581.1, read as the reverse complement.
AGAGTTTTGATGTGGTTTAATGTACAGAACAGTCCTTAAGTCCTGACAGATAAAATGATTGATAGATAGATTTCTAATTCTACTTCCTGTCCCTTTATTCATCTGTTGTTTCTTTCGCCCTGAGCATGTGTTTGTAAGTGTCTGTAAGAGTTAAATCACACTCATCCACGCGTCCCCTCACAATTCCTCCTGCCGTGATGCTCTTCATCGCACTGCAGCACGAAAGGCAGGACAGTGAGAATACCGGAGCGTGGAAAAGAGAGGGAAATATCAGAATGAAGGAGTGTGGCGAGCCAGTTGCTAAGCAATGAGTGAGGCTTAGTGGAAGCGTCTATTTCTGTCTCCCGGCTCCCTGGGTTCAAACCGCCAGCTATTTTTGGGGCGAGAGCAACATTCTCTCCTGTCGCTGCTCTCACTCACACTCACACTCTGGATCGGGATGATGTAGTGGATCCAGAGCGAGGCGTGGGTGGAGGAATCATGGAATGATTGGCGATGAGAGACAGAAAGTGTCTCATTAGTGCGGCTGACAATCACAGGGCCGATGAAACATCACACCTGCCGGAGCGGCTAATGAGAGTGCCAGATAAAATTAACGATTCCCACTGCAGGTGCAGTTTTGAGTGAACTTGTGGAGGAGATCCTCTCAGCGGCTGACAGGAAGTGAACTCAGCTGAGGACGAGAACACAGTCTGACTGAAATACTGATGTGGGCGGCGCGCCTTGCTGATTCAGACTCAACCGCAGTCAGATACTGAGAGAAAATACAATATGAATGCATATTGGTCACTAAACTACTGTTCAAAACTCTGGGGTCAATAAGATTTTTTTTTTTTTAAAGAAATGCATACTTCTACTCAGCAGAAAGGCATTAAACTGATCAAAAGTGACAGTAAATGTATTTATAATGTTACAAAATATTTCTATTTCAAATAAATTATTTCAGTTAGTGGCCAAGGCAACATTTCAAATTTGAATTCAGTTTAAATTGATGTACTGAAATAAACTGGAAAAACTATTATCAATAAAAAAAAAATTATTTGTGTGTGTGTATATATATATATATATATATATATATAGTATATATATATATATATATATATAATATATATGTGTGTGTGTATGTGTGTGTATATACAAAATAACAAATAACTACCAACCGGGGAAACAAAAATGATTAAAAATTTAACAAAAAAGTATGTATATCAATGCCACATATTTGAGTGTTTTGTGTGCAATTTAAACATTTCTTACCAGCCCCACAACTTTTGCAGTATGCATATGCAGATATTGGTGTTTTTAATCTTTCAATATGAAAGTTATCAGATTTTTTTAATCTTTCTATATGGTAAAGTACTTCTACTTATCATATCAGATTTTTTAATCTTTCTATGAAGTTACAAAAGTAGTAAAACTTCCTAAAAATTAAAATTGATGGCTAGAAAGTGAAAGAAATCTGAAGAGGCTGTGAAGCGAGATCACTCTGCTGCACAAATTTAAAGCATCGTCTTTGAGACTTGGAAACATCCGCATTTATTCAGAACTAAATGTTAGAAACGCGGCATCAGCGCAGGACAGAGTTGCAGGATTTTCCTTGGAGTGCTTTTTAGCGTCGACCTCATAAAAACCTGCACGCTAAAAGATTACTTAACGTATGATTAATACTCAGAGTGGAGGGGATTATTCTCTAGATTAGACTCCATATCCAATCCCTAATAGAGAGCAGTCACAGTTTCATTTCTAATTCTGCGGTGCAACAGAGGTGAAAGCCGACCTTTTTACTCTCTGTCTGTCTGTCTGAGAGGATTATATGTTATCAGAACAAATGAACCTGCAAGTGCACTCTCTCTAACAGCTCATTATGGGTCGGAGGTCAACATCTGTGCGCGTTCACCTGATGCCGCGTGGCACACACCGGGCGGAACCGAGTGCCGGAATGTTCTGATTGCAATGACTGAGCCACTATGGGAAAACTATACAGAGATAATAATCAGATAAGATGCAGATCAGAAATTAAAGAAAGCGCACAAGCTTATACTAGGGCTGGGCGGTGTGACGCAGTAATGGAAGGAATGGGTGAAGTAGTAAAAATTTTGCTAAACTGTGGTGCAATTTGTAAAAAAATCTACATTAGTAACACTGTGGTGCAATTTGTAAAAAATCTGATTTGTGTAATTGTTTTAGTAATGGGTTTGAAAAAGAGAAAAAATTGTATGTATTGTAGTCTAACTGAAAAAGCTGAAGTACTAAAATTACTAAAACTTAAACTGAAATAAAATATAAGCAAAAATATTTTTTAAAGGAAAGGTAATACTGAATAAAATTGAGGAATTAATTTAATGTAACTGTAAATTTCTAAAACTAAAACAAAAAATAAACTAAACTTAACAGAAACTAAAAGACTATTAAATGAAAATTAAAAATTAAAAATAAAATAAGTTAAAGTCAAAGTACTACAATTTAAAAAACCCTAAATATAAATATTTAGAAAGACAAAAACAAATATGAATGACAAAAGCACATAAAATTACTAAAATTTAAACTAAAATATAAAAATAAAAAAATAAAAATAAAATAAATACTATGATAGCTTTTAAATTAAAAATAAATATAAAATCTAACTCATTCAATTATTTATAAATGCAATGACAGACTATAAATTATACTAAAATAACACTGGTTGCAGCATCACAAATAGTCACAGTTGTTCCTAAAAAGGTTATTTTACACCATGTATGGCTCATCCAATCATATTTAAATGCATTACTGGTTTAAATGGTTTCATAATCTTTTAAAAAACTCCATTCACTGAGTTGCAAAAAAACAAATTAGATTCCTTGTAAACCATTTTATTCACTGAATAATCCAAAAATAGGTATTAGTAAGTAGTTATATAATACATAAAACATTTTTGTATTGAATTTCGGGAAAAATGGCTATACTGTGATATACATTGTGTCTGTAATATAATATTATCATGTTATGAAATAAGATTACTATACCGCCCACCACCAGCTTACTTAGTGAAGAACCAATGAATCTAATCTCACAGAATACACACAAACACACACTGCTAGAAAGGACAGAACATGGAGACAAACACTGCAAACGCAAACACACAGATCTGCTTCAGATCAGACACACAGTGGACACCAGAACTTCCAACAAAGGACAAGAAATGTTCAGGAATCTCTCCTCTATCAGAAACTGTGCTTGGCGAATGTGAACAGAAAGAGAAGAAGGTATGAGAAAGGGAGGAAGAAAAAGGAATTAGAGGGGTCTTACCTTGACATCGGCCTTCCTGTTGAGCAGGCTCTTGGCTGCTGCAGACGGGGAGAGAGGAAACGCAAACATCAGCACGTTGGGATGGGAGCAACAGTCAACATTACCGGAGCAATAATGGTGCTCGGCCAAACATGTCACATAACCATCCGAGACAGCTGGGGAAATCCCTCCCGCCCCACATCCAGAGGATTACAGCTGTCTTAAACACTACATGCGGAGTGCATGTCCGCACACGCATCACCACAGGAGCATGGTGCGTTTTGGCGTATGCACGGTGTGGCCCACACTGAAACCTGGTAGAATTAATCATGAAATATGATTGAAATCGAAACTTCTCGTCCAGGAGTGAGGGGTTAGTGACTGCCATGCACACGCAATGCTGGTACACATGCAGAAGAGTGCAAACACACACACACACACACACACACACGGTTACTTAGCTAAATTGAGATATAGCATAGACTTCTGTTGTTTTTATATGATGCAAATTAATAGCTAATAAATATCCATAAAGCAAGGTCAATTTACTTGAAGAGCCAAATTGCATTAGATATTAAGATAATTTTGATTTTTGTTTTGTTTTAAGCATAAATCAAACAAAATTACAAAAAATTACAAAATTGTTTTATGCTTAAAGCAGGATAAAAATGTAAATAAAATAAATATATATGGAAACAGGTCTTCATGTATAGTTATTAAGAATGTTTAATGTTTTATTTATTTATTTATTTATTTATTTTACATCAAATCAAGACAAAAATATGGATTCTTTTTTGAAAAAGTTAAAAACTAGTGTTAAACTAACCTAAACCCTAATTCTGTCCCTAATCCCCCCTCCCACCCCATTTTTAGGATTGAAAAACATTTACACGATTATTACAGTTTTAAATAATTGCCTTTTATTTGAAAATATATTTTGAAATATTTTTAAATTATTTCTATGATTAAGATTTCTGTTATTTTCATATAAAACAAATTCATAACTAGTAAATATCCATAAAACAAATCAATTTACTTAAAAAGTCAAACTGCATTAGTTAAAGTATTCTGTTTTTTTTCCTTTGTTTTTAAGCATAGACCTAGCAAAATTACATGAGCTTTATGCTCAGAATAAGATAAAAATATATTATACAATATTTACGTTTATTTTAATTTAATTTAATGCATGCTTGCTGAAAGAAAGTATTAATTTATTTTAAAAAAACAACTAACCACAAACATTTTAACGGTAGTGTATATTAGTCACTTTATTTATAAATATTTTTTTTCTACCTCCAAAAGGCAGGTTGTGTCAGATTTAGCTGAACAAAGCCACAAACACACACACACTGCAGTTAAAGCAGGATACATTCAAATATTCTGTTCATGTGGCGGCAAGGACCTGCACAATGCTGCATTTTCTTGCCACAAATGAGAATGTTGATGTTTGTCAAAGTGAATAAAAACCGTCCAAGACAACTTCTCAAATGAAATGAAGCCTGCAAATACTATATGAACTTTAAATCTTCTCTGCAATGGCAACACAGAAAGAAATATTCTTAGCGTTTCTATGCGTTAAAGTCCCCTGACTTTATTCATCCGTGCAGATAAGGGCAAGGTGTTGTGTGCAGGAAGGATTGAGAAAGAGAGAAAAAGAGAGAGAATCTTACCTTGACACAAATGTTAGAGGCAGAGAAGAATGGAGAGAAGGAAAGATTAAGAAAGAATAGATTAAGAGACAGAGATCAGCACGGCTTCATCTGGAGTGTGTTTGTCTGGACGAGGGCAGGGGGTTCAAATGTGTGTTTCTTAACTGATGTATAACAAAGATTATGTTCCCTCTTTGGTTTTATTTTTCAAATCATCATCTTGTGCCATTTTCAAGCCTTTTCCTCCATGACACAATTGTAGTGACACCTAGAGGTGGCAACAAACTTGATTCACCTAAAACACCTGAGACACACACACAAAACACTGCAAAGGCACGGAGGAGAAATGCAGAGACAGGCATCTGTGGGGAATAAAAAAAAGAATCTACAAAACTTTCAGAAAAATTCTGACCGCTAGGAATTAATTTAACATTGTGAAGCAGTGCACTATGGGTAAACCAGGTCACAAGTGTTACAGAAGCACTGCTGTCCAATGCGTTATAATAATTATCAATCAAAATCTCACACAAGTATAAACAGACTAGACTAGTCTTGGACTGAAATGAAAGTGCCTTACTTAAGGAATATTGGAGGCTATATTTATTTTAATGTTCGTGGATCGTATTTGAAGCATGCTGTTGATTTTGCTACAAAAAAAGTTTACCCTCAATGTGAATAAATGGTTACAAAATGTGGTTACAGAAAATAATGGTATAGTTTACCCAAAAATGTATATTCTGTCATCATTTACTCAACCTCATGTTGTTCCAAACATGTAAGCATTTCTTTGTTCTGTTCAACACAAAAGACGATATTTTGAAGAATGCTTTTCATTTTCAGTTTCAGGTCCCATTGACTTCCATTGTATGGACAAAAAAATACTATAGAAGTCAATGGAACCCAAAACTCTTTTATGTTCCACAGAAGAAAGAGTCATACAGTTTGGAATGACATGGGAGTGAGTATTTTTGAATGGACTACCTAGAAAATAATCTGTGGCAATCAACAAGAGTCCACAGGCATTAAGCTCAAAATATGCTAATAATATTAATTCAATCATCACTGAAAACCTGCTGCATGCATGCTGGAATCAGCCAAGAGTACAAGTGCCAGATCACTGCAAACAATCCTAGAATCTAGTGCTGAAAGGACATTGAACCCCCTTTCCTGAACACACAGGTTTAAGACACATGCACTCGGATCGGATCAGATCACATCAGGCTTCTCCTGCGCCAGGAGACATGCGTGTGCTCTCGTGCAATGTTCAGTCATCAGCAGGCAGGCAAGAGAAAGAGAGAGAAACCTACAATTAAGAAATCTGACACACAAAAGAAACCCAAGGGGAGAAGAAAGAGGCAGAACACTGAAGGATGGATGGATGGATGGATGGAGCAAGCGGAGATGTAGAGGAGAGAGAAAGTGAGTGCAAATAGAAAGAAGAAGAGACAGAAGGAGAAGGAGAGAGAGAGAGAGAGAGAGAGAGAGAGAATAAAGGGACCCTGTCGGAAAATCCAACTAAAACCAGCTGCTGATATTGGCACTTTGAATCTGATGGGCCGTCTGCTGCGCTATTTATGTTCAGGAAGCATCGATTTTAGATTTACCTGCACATAAACATCACATTACACCAAAATGAGCTGTGGCAGATGGTCTTTTTCTATCTAAATCTGCAGTCACACTAGACTTTGTGCCCTATTCACTTCTATTCATATCCACGTGAGATGAGAAACCATGAAAGTTCAGTTTAAACAACACTAGACCTGCATATAATCAACATAGAGAGACTATATTGGCCTAAGCTTGACATTAAATGACATCTGCTTGTTTATATGTTTGGTGGGGCCTGGTTTTGATCTGGTGGATGATTATGGTCAAGCTGGTTAGAACTGGTAACCGCTTTAGCCTGACAACATGCCAGTGACCACATTCGAAAACCCCCAGCTTGACTGCCTTAAACTGATATGACCTGTTTTTTTCCAGCAGGGGAGAGATGATTTTGTGGGGTGTTTTCACACTGATCATGATTTGCAGCAAAATGAGGAGAAGTCATTTATTTTTTATTAAAATCTGACGATTTCAGTAGAAACTAATTGCGATGTGATCTGGCCATATTTAGTGATGAAAAAAAGCTATTTTTACTTAATGCAAATAAGAGTAGCAATTACTAATAGAAGCGAGTAATTCCACCATTTATCATACAGTAATATTGTGAAATACTTTTTACAATTTAAAATAACTGGTTTCTGTTTGAATATATTGTAAAATGTAATTTATTTCTGTGACGTAAAGCTGGATTTCCAGCATCATTACTCCAGTCTTCAATGTCACATGATCCTTCAGAAATCATTTGAATATGCTGATTTGCTGCTTAAGAAACATTTCATATTATTAACAATGTTGAAGTTTGTTTCATGCATTAATAATCATTAATCTTGTTTTTGATTTGATGGATTATGCACTGCTGCAATTACAACAGTTTGAACGACTCCACAATCAACAATACGGCTGGTGACCTGCAGCGACCTGCACAAGGTGACCTGCAGCGATGCATATCACAGCCAGTGTGAACGGGGCTTTAAGAAAACCGCAAGAGAGAGAGAGATGGAGAGGAAAAAGAGAGCTAGAAATAAAGAGAAAAGGGAGATCTAACGGCCATTCTCAAAGTCAGCCAGCGGCGTCTACAGCGCTGAACATGAGACCGCTGTAACTGTGTCATGCTCCAAGCTCCATGCTGAATATGAATCATGAGAAGTAGAACATGGAGCAGAGAGGATGATGGATGGAGGATGGGGTGAGACGTGAGGGACGAGGGCTACCTTGTTCCACCAGACTGGTGGTGGTACCGGCTGCAGCGGCGGCCGCAGAGACGCTGGCGGGTGCCGTGGTCTGCCTGCCCACTGCCAGACACACACAGACACACACATATGCCCATCGTGCCGTAGACTACTGGTTCTCAACTGGTATGCCAACACAGCATCAAAATTGTTTAGTGCACAAAAATGTCCTGAAAACATCTATGGCCTATTTCATCAAGCATGTTTCACACCCTAACCATCCTAACCACATACGACATTATACCGCGATTCACGATAAAAGGCATCTTTTCCATGTTTTTTGTCCTACCCAGCCGCTGGAACAACAGCATACAAACTATGACAATGATTATCTCAGGTACTGATCATGTGCTTTATTTAATATTAAAAGTGTGATTTTGAATATCATTTTGCATGATCTTTAAAGCCATACTAAAAGCAACAACGGTAATTTACCTCAGATCTTGACAATAGATGAAAGAACATAGAACATTAAACCTGTAAACTCAATGTAAATAAACAAATGTTTTCCATGGCAAAGACTATCAGTCACTCAGTATGAATATTTAATGATGATAAACACTAATATTTATTAATTAGTTTATGTATCCATTTCATCGTGAGAGCAGTACACTTGCAGAGAGACTATGCTACTTGACATCGATTACAAATCCTGCTGATGCATATGAATCAGTCTTGAAACATGGATTTTTTTTAAACCAAAGATTCATATTTGTTATATTTAGTTTATATATATATATATATACACTGCATTACACATAAGAAATTATATATATCTATATCTATATATATATACATTTTAAAACTGCTAAACTCACGTGTTTTCTTTTAAACTCTTTGTGAACCTGTATAAATTATTAATTAAAGAAATTCAATTGATTCACTTGCATTAATATAGTCAGATATTTTCTTTCAGCTGCCTTTTCACTCTGAATTTGAAACTCTGAATTAACCCCTTAGATGACAAAGAATGTTTTTGGTGAACCTGCTAAACTAAACTGGGTTGGATTTGGTTGTTTTTGTCAACTCTTCTGTGAAACTCAGAGCAGGTGATACGCAACCTGTCTAATTTTAACTTCTACCAAGTGACATGAATTTTAACCAAAATAACGCCAACCTTTTACATTGCATTAAATTTTAGGTCATGGCCCACCAGTTGAGAACCACTGCTGTAGACATTGAGGGAGAAACCAAAGGATAGAGCAGTCTGTTAGCATGGAGAGAGTTAGCCAGAAACACAAGCCGCTGTCTGCAACCAGAGAGGGATTCTGAGAGTCCATAACAGTAGGTGGCATAATCATATAATAAGGTTTCCCCTGTCACTCTGGAATAAAGAAAAGGCTCATTTTCTTGTCAAGCTCTCCTCGGGAAGCCACTTTCTCCTATCAGCGGGGAACACGCCGCTTTCGCCAGCGCCAATCTACACCATGGCAAAACAGAGCAAAGTTATTTGGGGGTTGGAGTTTTGATGTTGTGAGAAGGCAGCAGAAATACAGAGGGGGAAAAAATATAGAATAGGTGATAAAAAGGACAAACAGAAAAAAAGCTCTCATCAAACATTAAAGGGGCTATATCGCAGAAAACATGAATTTACTTGTTCTTCTTAAATTAAAAAAATGGTCAATCTGCAAAAACATTCACCCACATTTACTCTATTCAAACAAACATACAGCACAAACAATATTCTCAGATTCACAAACAAATGGCTCACTGAGTTACTGGTCTGAATCAGTCTAATGAGTTGTATTCATCAGAGCGGTTACTAAAATAATACTGGAGTATTTTACTTAAGGGATGTTTATATGATGTGTAGTTAAAGACGTATGCTAACAAAACAGTTCAAAACTGTATTTTACTTTAACAAAAAATAGGTACCAAGGAATATTTGTTGATTATAACTGTCTTAATAACAGAACTTGGCAATTTCATAGTAGAGAAGAGAAAAAAAAATAATATTTAATTTTAATATTTAACTTTATAATATAATTTATATATTTATTTTATTTTATATAAATAAATAAAAATATATTTTGTGTATTATAATATAAAATACAAATATAAAAATGATAGAAAATATATATAAAAATATGAAAGGATGTAAATATCTTAATATAATGGATTTAAAAAGGCAATTCAAATTTTTTATTTATTTTATTATTTTTTAATCATAGTGAATTTCTCTACTTAAACGTTTTCTACCATGAAATAGCCAAGGCGGACAACTGAAGTGTGTCCTTTTTTGATAATACATTTTTTCCCCCTATCCAAACACCCCATAAAGGGCACCTTCAAAATGACCTAAATAAATACATAAAAATAAAGACATTACTACATTGAGAAATTTTAAGTGTGAATGCCTAACTTGGATGGGGCATTGTTGAAGAGGGTATTAAATAGTCATGAAAAATTAAATTACTTCAAAAAGAAAAAAGAAAATGTCCCTTTTAAAAAAGAGGCCTAATAAAGAATAAGGGAATGACATACGAGGGCAAGTGCGTGGAGTGATGCTCGGACACTCCCACGCCTCCTCTACCACTGAGTCACCCTGCGGGACGAGGTAATTACAGTAATGAGAGCAGAGAGAGGACGGCTGACGAGCACATCTAAAACGCTCCTCAAACAGGAACACTGTTGCTTCCGCCCACCAGCCTGCTGTTGAAGTGCGAGCGAGTGAGAGTGTGTGTGTGTGTGTGTGTGTCGGGATGTGAGAGAGCAGATGCTTCAATACAGCAGAAATAAATCACATGTTATTATAAACACCAGTTCTCACACGTGGCGTTTGGCACAGGAGCAAACATCCAGAATTCTTGTTCCCTCCAGACAAGCCGTACGCGGCCCGCTGTTCACAAACACCACACACTTCCTATAGAACCGCTCGTCTCTGAATCAATCTGTCAGGACACTCTGAATGTCCAGCTGCTCTTAAAATCAAACTGTCCGATAAGAAACAGCATATCGCTCCCTTAGCTGTGACATTTCTTGTCTGATGCTTCAAAGCATAAAGCAGAATTTATTAATAGAATTAATATTTAGCTTTGAGATCACTTAAAGAGAGAGTTCACCTAAAAATGACAACCCCGTCAGCATTTGCTCAGCCTCATGCTGAACCAAACCGTATGATTTCTTTCCCATCATCAAACACAGAAGATGTCACGCAGAATACTGAATGTGCTCTTTTTAAAAAAGTGAATGGTGATCATCTGTCAAGGTCCAATAACAATACAATAAAAGCACCATAACAGCACTTCATTTGACTTGTGCACTATATTTCAAGTCTTTTGAATCCATATAATAGCTTGTGTTAGGAAAAAAGCTTTTACTCTCACACAAAGCAATCGTTTGGCTTCAAAAGTTGTATGGACTAATTTTATGGAGTTCTGTAATCAGTCACCATTCACTTGCATTTTATGGAAATTGCATCATTATATGGAAGAAAAAGAACCATACTGGTTTGGTATGACATGATGGAGAGTCAGTGTTGTTAACTAAAACTATTAAAAATTGTTTTCAGTAATTAAAACAAAACAGGAAAAAAAGAAAAAGTAAATATTAGACAAAAAAAATCTTAAAACTTAAAAAAACTTGAAAATTTAAATTAAAAAAGCTTAAGTATAATAACTGAAATAAAAATAAATTAAAGCTAAAAAGAAATAAAAACAAAAATCAATAAAAATGACAAAAGCACAAAATTACTAAATCATAAACTAAAATTACTAAATTATAAACCAAATTTAAAAATGAAAACTGAAAATATAAAAATAAATGCTATAATACTTTAATAGTACATGAATAATACTAAAATATCACTGTTAAGAGTTTGTGTTGATGCTTTTAGAATAAAAGTCTGATTCATTTAATGATTGGTGGTTTTGATTACTCTACTCAAGAAGTCAAAGAGTTCAGCATATCTTTGATTTGTCTTTCAAGACAGTGTCTATGCAAAGAGTTTGACGTGAACTTACCAGAGAAATTGCGCGACACCAGCATGGTGGTCAATATCGCACCCTAAATGCAAGAAAAAGATGGTAACGTGAACAGATGCATCAAGCGGTGGGTTTCAGACACATACAGATGAAATGACTCCAGTTGCAAGTATAACGACTTTTAAAAGAGACATCAGCAGACCTTGAGTTTCCTTCTTGCGTTGAACTTCTTCAGGCACTCGACTGTTTCCTGTCTGTGCATCATGGACGCCACAGTGGAGCGTTGCTGCAGGAAAGAGAGGAATCAGATTATTGATAGTATAGTGTTGTTTTGATGCTAAGTCAATATGAAACTAAAACCGATCCTATTTACATTTTTACTTATTGTGAACAGGTATATTTAAAAGAAAGGGGGGAATAATGAAGCTCTGCCACATTTTATATTGTGAACATTTTGTTTTATCATGAAACATATCATCATGGGTCACAAACGTCCTTTCATTTTGACTTGTTGAAGTGTATGTGATCTAGTGTATGTTGGTATTTTGGGCTGGTAATACTTACGCAGACCCACGGGTGTTTAAGAGCCTCCTGGGCCGTGATTCTCTTGGCTGGATTGATGGTCAACATCTGATTGATGAGGTTTTTGGCCTCAGGGGTGACCGTGTCCCACTCTGGCGAGGGGAACTACAGGAAACATGGGAACACGGTTATATTTTGACTCAAGTTGTGCTGTAAGAGTGAAATCACAAGGGGACTCACGTCATAAGCCCCGGCTTTGATCTGCTGGTAGAGTTTGTGCTGGTCTTCATCCCAAAACGGAGGATATCCCACCAGCAGAATATACAGGATGACTCCTGCAATCACATTATAGACGTCTCACTTCTAACAGATTCCATGCCGTTCTTTGTGTGTCTAAAGCAGACATTTAAATGCAATAATAAATGTAATAATAAATGCACATATAAAAGAAACATATGCATGCATACATAAACACAAACACAAAATTCTATTATATAAAAAATATAAACTTAAATACCAAATGTTATCAAAACAGCTACACTTTCAATGATGTCCAAGTTTATTTCTTTATAGAATTTATCTCATATAATTTCCACAATTTATAATTTATAAAATAATATAAATCTATTTTAATAAACAACATATAAATAATATAAATATATATAAAAAATGTCAATTGTATTGTTTAATTATATAGAGAAACATACTATAAATATAAACTAAAATGGCAAAAGTTATCAAAACAGCTGAAATCGCTTAGCACACTTGACTTGAAGTCTAATTTGTAAATAAATAATTGTTTTGAGCTGGTTCTTTGTAATAACACAAAATACACAACCGCTCAAAAGTTTGGGGTCAGTACTTTTTTTTTCTTTCTTTCTTGATGTGTTAAATTGCTAAAAGTGATAATGAAGACTTATATTGTTAGAAAAGACTTTGATTTTAAATAAATGCTTTTTTCAGTACTTCTTTTTATTCATCAATAAATGTTTAGTGGAAAAAATTTTTAAGTTTTTAAAATAATTATTAAGCAGTATTAGTGTTTTTATAATTTATAATTATTCTGTATGTTTTTTAATAATTTTAATTGATTAATTATATTGAGAAGTAATGAACTGGTTCAAATGAATAATTCATTCACAAACTAGAGTTGAATGAATCATTCTTTAAATGAGTTCTTTGTTATAACTCAGCATTTGTGAATCATCTGACTGTAAGACAGAAATTTGTTTTCAGATTAAAACTGCCAGGTGGGTTCAAGATTGCTGCTAAAAGTCACAGGGCATGGTGAAAAATAGTTTAAATGAACTAAACATTTATTTTGTGACAACAAACATAAAATGGCGAACAATTTTGAGTGTTGCATTTTGAGAATGACTCGTATGAATCCATGAACTGCTTCACTGATATACAAACAATCCTAATGAAGCACTTAGTCAAAATGAATCAGAATTTCCAACCCAGACAAAAAACACCATCCCACCTACTGACCTGCAAAGTAATTAAACCGCTCAACTAGCGATACTCTAGAGAAAGTGGATGTGAAACACGACGGTGGCGGCTGAACCGGTGAAAGCGCGGTTAGGCAACAACCTCTTGACAAAACCTGCTGGAGAAGAACTCTCCACATCTGAGAGCTGATGTGTCTGAATATGTGCGAGCGATAGAGAAAGAAAATAGAAATAGATGCAAAGAACTCTATCGGGAGGGAGCGTGTGACTCACCACATGCCCAAATGTCCACAGGTTTCCCATAAGCCTCCTTTCGTAGCACTTCGGGGGAAAGGTAACCTGGCGTTCCAGCAAACCCTGCATTGGAATGCAAAAATACACATCTAAAATCCAACATCCAGGCTCTTTATCAGTGTTTGTATGCCAGAGAAAACCATTTGGTTGCCAGATTAGGTGCTTGGAAGTAGCAAAATTAAACAAATAAAGCAAACCAGTTCTTTGGGAGAGTTTGAAGTGACCACGTACCAAACCAGGCCTGCTGGTCTCCCTGCACTTCAATGGCCAGGCCAAAGTCGGCCAACTTGACGGCGGCGTTCTTGCATTTACTGGCCAAGAGCAGGTTTTCTGGCTGAAGGGGAGATCAGGGGTGCACTCATATTACTTCTTAACCAAAATCTGATACATGTCACCTTTTAACACTTAACACATAACATACAACCACAGCTGCGCAAGAGATACAGCATACAAACTGAATCAGCTCCCAAAATATAAGCTGTGCTGGGCACCGCTAGAGTTCACTAGAAGCACATTGTCAGTTTGATTTAAACTCAAAATCATGTCTAACTGGCAAATTTCCTGTGATGTACTACTGCTTTCCATTTAAAACCACATGTTAGCTTGATATCTATGACTTTAGATCATCCAAATGCTCTGGAAACAAAATGGTCAACTGTCAAGAAAAATGTCTCCTAACAACAAAAATACAGGTGATAAATGATGCTAAACCATTGTTTCACAACCAGGTACATTACCGGTCAAAAGTTTGAAATCAGTAAGACTTGTAATGTTTTTTAAAGAAGTCTCTTCTGCTTATCAAGGCTGCATTTATTTGATTAAAAATACAGAAAAAAAACAGTAATCTTGCAAAATGTATTTATAATGTAAAATAATGGTTTCTATTTTAATATCCTTTAAAATATCATTTATTTCTGTGACGCAAAGCTGAATTTCCATCAGCCATTACTCCAGTATAAAGTGTCACTTGATCCTTAAGAAATCATTTTAATATGCTGATTTATTATTAGAATTATCAGTTAACAGTTAACAGTTGTGCTGCCAAATATTTATTTGGAAACTGCGATACTTTTCTCAGGATTCTTCGATGAATACAAAGTTAAAAAGGACAGCATTTATATAAAAATATTTTCTAACAATATAAATCTTTGCTATCACTTCTTAGCTGAATAAAAGTTCATTTCTTTCAAAAAAAGGAAAGAATACAAATTTACTGACCCCAAACTTTTTAACTGTAATATATATTGTTAGAAAAGATTTTTATTTTAAATAAATGCTCTTCTTTTTAACTTTTTATTCATCAAAGAATCCTGAAAAAAAAAAGTATCACAGGTTTTAAAAAAATATGAAGCAGAACAACCAGCACTGATAATAAATCAGCATATTACAATAATTTCTGAAGGCTCATGTGACACTGAAGACTGGAGTAATGATGCTGAAAATTCAGCTTTACATCACAGGAATACATTAAATTTTAATGTATATTAAAATGGAATTTTTTTATTTTACATCATAATAATATTTCAAAATATTACATTTTTTCCCTGTATTTTCAATCAAATAAATGCAGTCTTGATGAGCATAAGAAACTCCTGTAAAAAAATATTAAATATTAAAAAATATTAAAAATCGTTCTGATTCCAAACTTTTGACCGGTAGTGAAGCTGGGACCGGTCTTGTTTTAATATTATATATATATATATGTTATTATAGTTTTAATTAATATCTTATTTATTAATTTGTTTAGTATTTTAATTTTTATTAAATTTGGTCATTTTGTTTTGTGCTTTTGACATTTTTATTTCTATTATTGTATATTTTTTAAGAATATTTTTTTTTTGTTATTTTTTTTTGTATTTTCTACCATTTTTTAATTTTCATCTAGGGCTTATGGTCTTTTAAGAATAACTATTTTGTTTATTTTTATTTCATCTATTAGTTTTTAATTTATTATTTTTGTATTAACTGCTTATAGAATTTAATTAAGATTCAATTGTATTAAAAGTCATTTTAAGAGGGAGATTTTAATTATTAAGATTAATTATATTAAAATTAACCATATCCTGTAATCACAAACAAAAAAAAAAAAAGGAGATTTTAAAAACAATTTTAAAATTGTGTAAGTTCAAGAAACAAGTAGCTCTGTAATTACATCAGAAATATCTCCACCTATAAACATGGCCTTTGAATACTTTTTGGACAATGGGAAGCCTTGGAGCCAAAAAGGTTGAGAACCACTGATTTTACACACCTGAGTGTGCAAACATTTGATAAATTAGCTCTAGGTAACGTTAGTCTACATTAGCTTGCTATTGAGTTCATTAATACAGGATGTAGTAGTATTATGCAGAGTAGTGTTATTCATCCTGAAAAGCATCTTTAAAGTTCCTTACAGCACATTCCTCTGAGACCAGACTGGATTATCTTTAGCTTAACACTGTCGATTTGACTGACAGGTCGCACTCTCAGTGATCCCACTGATGTTTGATTAAGATTTCAGGAAAATAGCTTCGTTTTTATCTTTCAAGTCAACATGAAACAGCATTCACAATTTACCACCAATGATATTTACACAGAACACTGACAACATTAACAAAGGACACTAGGGTTGATTTTGATTTCATGTTGAAAAAAAATAAATAAATGCACATACCTAAACATTGAAAAATCTATTTTGATTTCATTTTCTCACGTAATATACTGTCACTGGTTTAGACATATGGGTTAATAATACATCATCCCACTTAACACACACATTCACACTTCCACATAGCGTTCAGCATGAGTGTGAGAGTGTGTGTGTGTGTGTGTGTGTGAGGTTATTAAGTAGGTTATGTTCCCTCTGCTCTGGTAAAAGTTGATCCAGGTGGGAAATCGGGTCCAGAGGAGCAAAGAATCATGGGAAGCTTATTCAGTCTCAATCTCTGATCTCTTTCTTCCTGTCGTCCTCACTCGCGCTACAGATGTCATCTGAAAAGAGACGAACGGTCTCTGTGTTCTGACGCTCAGCCGCCGTTGCCATCTGCTGGAGCTATTCGTGGAGCTCAGATGGCATCTCTACGTTTCGGGCTCATGGTTTGAAAAGTGTTCTGATTGAGAATCTGTAGGATGGTGTGAGATGCTCAATGACCTTGAGCCACATCCGGGGAAAACGACGCTGGAAACGCATCCAGACTGAGATTTGCACACCCTGATTCTTTCAAATATAAAGAGCGACTTCTGAACTGAAGCAGGATTAGAAAAAGAAGCAACATGAAATCAAAACCGACCCTATTTACTTTATTTCTAGATGTTGCTGATCATATTGTAACGATTTATTGGCGAGTTATTCCATTCTAGTTCAGAATCAACCTGTGTGAAAAGACTTCAAAAGAAATAACATATCACTTGACATGAAATAAATAATAAAGAATAAATCTGAAATAACTGCACAATTTAAGAGTTTTATGCCAGACATAGACATCCATGCACGCAAAACGTCATGCCAAATCGGATCGCGAGAATTAAAGGGTCAGTTCACACAAAAATGAAAATTCTGACATCATTTACTCACCCCCAGGTTGTTCATTCTGTATGAGTTTTTGAAGAATGCAGATAACCAAACACTACTATGTAAGTCAATGGATACCAGAAACTGAGTTGGTTACCAACATTCTTCAAAATTTCTTTTCTTGTGTTCAGCAGAAGAAAGAAATCCATACAGGTTTTGAATGACATGCGGGTTTTGAAGGACCCTACACATGAAGGTGTGTAGATGATGGAATTTTAATTTTTGGTTGGACTCTCCCTTTAAGCCATTCCTTCTACTGATTATCAATCGAATCTCATCATAATTGCACATCGCACATCACACGTATCATATCTGTACATAAAAGCATGCACAACACACACAGATGAACAAATCTCCTATCACTCACCTTGAGATCTCGGTGCACCACACCCATTTGATGGCAATGAAGCACCGCCTCCAGGATCTGCTGGATGCAGTGACTGCATGCAAACACCAGGGGGCGCATGTTAGTCTGAGCAATGCCATTTTCTCATGCACAGCCACAGGCAAGAAAAGCAGGGCAATCACAGGGATAATAAACTATAACAGTACATCTTCCTCCTAAATTAATGTCAAAGACTGATGCCAAGCATAAATAAAAATATTTTTAATGACTCACTCTTCCAAAAAAACGGTCTAGTAAATTTTCATAAAAGTGTGGCAAAGAGTTTTATCTATAGAAAAAGTATAGAGTATAAAAGTATAAAAGTATAGAGTTTTATCTATAGAATGAATCTCCCTACATCATGTCCACATCAAATTTCACCCCAAATCAAAAAAATAAAAAAAAAAAAAAAAAAAAATATATATATATAATAATAATAATAATAATAATACTAATAATAATATAATAATAATAATATATATATATATATATATATATATGCATTTTTGTGATATTATTTAGCATATTTTACCTCCCAAATCAAATGAAAAAATTATTTAATTTATTTATTTTATAAATTCAATTTTAATTGTGAGACATTATTTTCATTATAAACAATTAATTTCAAAATGTGTTTTATTATGAAAATACTGTCACAAAATAAAAATTTTTCCTAACATTTAAAATATCCCCAAATTTTAACTGTTGTAATCAAGGGGTCAGAGTTCGGCTAATTAATTCTTTCTTTTGACTTGAGGGTAAAATATGACGTAGACATATTTCATGAGATTCACCCTTGGATTTATCTTATCTGCAAAGAAAACTGAAGGGTTAGCATTCAAACTAAAAGACTACAAGTAACTCAGAACTTGAGAAAGACAACCACTGTTGCCCAAAACAAAGACTCTTGACAGGTAAAGAGAGACACAATAATGGATGAAATAAAGGCTACTACTTGATGCTAAACTCTGTTCAGTCCACAGAAGTGGTCACATGCATCAAAGTCTTTTAAAACAGCATACACAATGCTTTTCCTGCATACAGAAACCCTGTCTTACTGTCACAGGAAGCTCTAGCTGACACTACACACTTAAAAACGCTCTCAAGGGTGAGACGATCTCGCCACCCACGACGAGAGCGAGCATCAGGAGAGACACAGAGAAGGTGAAAGAGAAAGTCTGAGCCTGAGACGAGAAAGAAGAGAGGTGAGACTGGCAGGCGGCCCTGGAAAGGCTGCGGCGCTGCAGTGGACTGGAGTGTGTTTTTTGGCAGTTGTGTGGTGAGATAGGCTGGAGGAAATGTACCGGTGTGTGAGGAGAGGGAGGTGGACGGCGTGAGTCAGCCTGTGTAGGCGTGTGCTGCTGATTTACTGAGAGTAAACGAGTGTGTGTGTGTGTGTGTGTGTTCATGTTGTAAAACTGGAACATACAAAGCTGTTTTCTAGTTCTTCCACACTAAGACTCTTCAACTCCCTTGTTTTGGGGGCAAAACTGAAAGTGGACAAACACTTTCAGAATCATTACTATAGATGTGGACACTAAAATCTAATCTATACACCCTTAATAATGGGTTTACTTACATTAAAATAGTCAGATTTAAAAATCTAAAACGTCCTTTAAAAAAAATAACCTGACGTGACAAACTTTGATGTTGGCTTGACAAAATCAGGTTCTGAGAGTTCAAAACTACTTTGAAATACCAGAGAAAGTAAATAAAATGTCACTAACATGTTTTAACATGATTTAGCACATTGCTAGAATGTTTTAACAAATTGCTAACATGTTTTGGCAAGTTGCTAACATGTTTTAACATTTTGCTATGATGGTTTAACAAGTTGCTAGCACGTTTCTAACATGATTTAGCACACCACTAACATATTTTAGCATGTTTAACATCGCTAACATGCTTTAGCATGTTCCTAGCATTATTTAACATATCGCTAACAGCTATTTAAAGGGGTCATATGATGCTCTTTTAAAAGATCATTATTTTGTGTATTTGGTGTAACAGAATATGTTGACATGCTTTTCATAAAAGCATTTTCATATTTGATCATTTTTCAAATACTGTACATTATTGTAGGTCCTCTATGCCCCGCCTCTCTCAAACGACTCATTTTCTACAAAGTCCCTCCTTCTGACAAGCGCAGTCTGCTCTGATTGGCCAGCTGACCCAGTGCATTGTGATTGGCCGAACACCGCAAGCACATCTGAAATGTAGCGCCCCTTTCCATAATCGCAAGCTTCATCTTTCAAAATAAATGTAAAGACAGTTAATAATGTTCTTAGTTCTACCGTCAGTCCAAATCCAAAGGGGAACAGAGTGGTGTGACAGACACAGTGATGAAGCTCGTATGTGTTTGCAGTACACAAGCCACGGACGGCTAAGACAGCTGACTCCACTGTGGGACCCTGTCTCTCTCTCTCTCTCTCTCTCTCACACACACACACACACACACACACACACACACGCACGCACGCACGCACGCACGCACGCACAACACTCAAAACTATGCATTTGAACAGTCAATAGCAAACACTTAAACTAATAAGAAAACATACTTACAGTAGCTGATTCAGAAGCACCAGATTGTTTCCTAGGTTCACGAAACGGTCGTCCATAAAATGCTTTGCTGTTCTGTTGTAAGTTATCTTAAAGATTCCTAAATGCTTCTACTTTCGGAAGGACAAATAAAGTGCTTTTGCTTTCTCCTAGATACACACAGCATCTCCCTGACGGCTGCTTCAACACTAACTGCGGTTACTGAAACCACGCCTTCTTTCTTTGCGTGAAGATTTGGGCGCCATTACACAAATATTTCCACATAGTGATGTAGATATGTGGGGGTGTGTTAGAACAAGCCATTTTAGGGGGGCGTGGCAGAGTCTTAACTTTTATAAAGAATATCTCTTTGGGTTAGAGACTTTAGTCTTTGCAACTTTACAGATCTTCTTCATGCACCAAGAGCTTGTAACACTCCAAAGAGAAAGGAAAAATATAAATCACATCATATGACCCCTTTAACATGTTGCTAACATATTTTTTACTAATTCGAATTAACATGCTTCTAGCATGTTGTAACCTGCTTTGCACCGGGGTCCTGATCACCCTGTTGGGGGTTATTCTGCAATAACTACCGGCTGGATGTACATTATTCCGCTTATTACATTGCTACTTGCCACATAAGTATGAATTTTGAAATATTTAAATGCAAAGCTTCCATGAACACAGCAGTTGTGAGCAAGTTATTTTTTTGCTAGTAGGACATTTCACAAAATATGAATTCTGAAATATTTAAATGCAAAGCTTCCGTGTAATGATTTAAGACAAAACTGTTTTAAAATATGTTGGTTATCTTATAATCCATTACAATTAATGATTTAAGACAAAACTGTTTTAAAATATGTTCATAATTAAATAATGTAAATTAATATTGAATCGAGGTTTTCATATTTTATTAGCTAATCAAATGCTAAAACTGTTGATTTGCCATGATTGACTAAACACATCAGTTGTTTTCGAGGGATAACAAAACAAATAACATGAATTAATTATGTTGCTAACATGATTTGCCATGATTACTAACATCTTTAAACATGTTTCTGATATTTAAATAGAGCAAGTGCGATTCCCAGATATTTCAACAGATGATTTGATTTCATTTCATTATAACTTGATCTGATGATGAAATGAGCCACATCCGTTCAACTAACTTTCCTGTCATTTTTTCTTTGAAGGTTTAGTTTTCATCATCATTTGTTATCTCTACCAAATATGACACATTTCCTGTAATAGACGCAATCAAAAATGATGCACCTGTCTGAACCATAGACTGAACCTCCAGCTCTGCTCCAAATACAACCACTGAGTGCTGAATTCATCTCTGGTCGCACAGCAATTTCATCAATATCAATAGAAGGGCAATAAAAATGATTGATGGCTGATTTGGCCCACAGGCGGCCAGCTGAAGATCCCCTAGACTAACACAGTTTGGTTCACTAATATAACATAAAAAGATTTTCCAAGACAGAAAAATCACAGATGGGACCTCATTAAAGTAGTTACAGCAAGGAATCCAATTTTTCTTGATCTTTTGAGATATAAAAAGTTGAACTATGAAAACAAAGAGTTATTTCCAGAGCTCAAAACCTTTAGAATTTATTGGAGCCAAGCTGCAGAAATATCCAATTCTGAAATCCTAACAAATCTTAAACATACAATCACCAATTTTACACATCAAACAATACATACAATATTACAATATAATGCTTTTCAGAGCACATGACCCCAGTTGTTTCTCCTAGAGAGCAAATTGAGATTTCAAATCTCGATATGAACTGAAATATCAAATGATCTGAGCTATGCTAATGCATATTAATTCCTTACTGGAATTTTAGGACTACAACCTGAGACTAAGTTGGTTAAATGAAATCAATGAAAACTCAATTAAGCCTCTTAAACAATGGCCACATGCACATTGAAGCTAAATTCAGTTCACCTTTTAGTGCTTAATCTGGTTCAGTAATTTATATGCAGAAGTGACAACAGCATTCAACAACTGAATTGACTCCAGCAAAATTCAGGTAGTAACAACCACATTTGAAGAAATTCTATGCAGTGTCAATGGAACCTGTTTTTAATGGCATATTTAAACGTGTGTTAGAGTTGCAGTGCAAGAAATCACAGTGAACGAGGTACATCTTGACTCAGTGTTGCCATATCATGCTATAAAATACAGCAAATGAGAACAAGCCCATAACTAACTTAAATCAAACCATGTAATGTTGGAAATAAGCCACATACCAAAATATCATGACCTGCACCTGCCTACTTTATTATCTCCATAAAATGGATTGCTTTATGAGCTGAGCCCAAATAACAAGCCCAAAGATGCTTAATAACAATGAATAACAAGTCGTTTATAATAAGAGGACATGGCAACCCTTCAAGAGCGTGCTCTGCAAAGCGACCTTCCAAACATAAACAAAACACAACAGCAGTTTAGTTAAAAATCGCCGAACATAACGAGTCTTTGGTTGCTGTAATATTACTTGGTCAAAAACAGCAAAGATCAATCAATAGCACAGTATGGTTAAAACTGTGCTATGTTACAACTGCATCAGTCATCACAATTTCAAGAACAAGTTCTGTTCCGTACACAAACAAAACTATAATTTAGGGGATTCACTCCTGTATTTAAATGCAGTGTCACTCCTGAAATTTTAGTGTGTATGTGAATAAATAAAAAAGCAAATTCTGACTACTTTTTTTTCCTTCAGCAAGTCAAGAGGCAATATGAAATGCATCAACAGTAACCTTACATTTTACCATGATTTCCCCCTTAAAAAGAGTTGAGGTTTGTCTTACGTGTGGCCGAACAGAGCAGATCCTGTCAGCAGCTTTATTTGAGCCTCTGAATCAAGACCACAACAAGCTGCGAGACTCTGAAAGAGCCCTTCACTCAAGTGACTATTAAACAAAACAGCGGCACTCTGTCATCCTCAGTGCGAGGCTTGACTGAAACAATGCATTACACGCGCCCGAGAATTACCCAATTGCAAAGATAAATGACACTGTTTTGAAACAACAGAGAGAAAGGAAGACAGTGAGACAAGAAACAAAGAGAGAGCAGAAGACAGAGAGGGTGAGGAGACACTCTCAGTGCATCAAGAGCAGTTCAGCTGTTTTCACAACAGAGCGTTTGGTGCAGAGCCGTTAAATATACCTTTTCTATGAATATTAGTGAATATTAGTACCTCAAAGGGATAGTTCACCCAAAAATTTACTCAAAGTCATGTCATTCCAATCCTGACCTTCTTTCATCTGTGGAATGAAGATAATTTGAAGAATGTTTGGGTCAGTGGGTTGGTATAACTAAAAAATTAAAGGCGTCATATGATGTGATTTAAACTTTTCCTTTCTCTTTGGAGTGTTACAAGCTCTTGGTGCATGATGAAGATTTATAAAGTTGCAAAGACTAAAGTCTTAAACCCAAAGAGATATTCTTTATAAAAGTTAAGAGTCAAACAAACCCTCCTAAAACGGCTCGTTCTAACACGCCCCACGTCCACGTCAAAATGTGGGAAGATTTGCATAACGCTGCCCAAATGTTCACGCAAAGAAAGAAGGTGTAACTTTTATTCTGCTGTTGCTGCCGCCGCTGCCATGTTGTGGAGACGCTGTGTGTTTCGTTGTGAAAGCGAAACTACTTTCTTTGGCCTTCCAAAAGGGGACACAACTAGAAATCAGGGGTTAAGTTGTATTTACAACACTGTTCCAAAACAGTTCCACCCAAATATACAGATGTGTGCAGTGCATTTTAAGGAGGACGAGGACTGTTTCCTAGGAGAGTAGCCTACAATGCTGGTGTCTGTTTCGATAAATTGGGGCAGTCCAAACTTTGCATGGACAGTCTGGTGCTTCTGACTCACAGTCTGTAAGTACGTTTTCATATTTTAAAGAATTTGCCACTGAGGATTCAAACGCAAGTTTTGAGCAGTGTAGAGTAGGCTTGTTGTTTGTCGTTTCTCCGATCACAAATGCAGACATGGTTTTATGTTTATGCGGCGCGATACGCAACGCAACGCGTAAAAAGACAGTAAAAGTCATTATAATCAGTAATTATGTCCCCACTGGATGCAACAAATGCCTCATTTATAAGGTTTTTTGTTTGTTTGTTTTTTTGTGTTCTGACCGGGACACACATCACATTATGTAAAGGGCCATAACATTTCTATCACATGCTTGAGGAATTCGGCCAATCACAACACACTGGACAGCGGGCCAATCAGCATACACCTCGGTTTTCAGAACGATGAGCTTTGTAAAAATCAATGCATTTCAGAAAGGCGGGGCATAGAGGAGCAACAATAATGTACATTATGAAATAATGTGTCTTTTGAACCTTAAACCACATAAACACATTGCATTACACCAAATACACAAAATAATGTTTAAAATTTTCTTTAATTGAAAGAAAGCTGAAATAAAATATAAATAAATTGAGAGCAAACTGATTTTGAGTATGCAAGTCTCACTAAGAACTCAAACACCAAATTCTCACATGACCACATGATTTGATATATGCTATCCATATTACTTTTATAATTTTATACTCTTACTAGAATTTTAAGAAAACAACCTGAGACAACGTTGATGGTTAAATGAGAACCCAATTAAGTCTCCTGTGCAAAAAAAGAGCAACCCCTGAACATTTTCAGCAAGTCGAAAGCTAAAATAAAATAAAATAAAATATTCAACAGGCTGAAATGAAATATAAATATTAGATGAAACTTATAAATGAAAATGAGAAATGTTGCCTTGGCAATTAACTGAAATAAATACGTTGAAGCAAAATGACAAAAACTAAAACTGAAATAAAAGTTAATTAATCTATACTATAATTATAATAAAAATAAATATAATAAAATACAATAAATAAGCATATTAATTAAAAATAATAATTACAGTGACAAAAGCACAGAAATAACTTTAGCTAAAATGAAAATGAAAACTGAACAAATAAAAATAAAAGCTAATTCAAAATATTATTAATACTACAACAACTGTATATAAATAATACTAAAATAACACTGGTTTGGGTCAAAACAACAGATCCCACTTACTTTCACTAAATGAACAATAAATGACAATCAGAAAAGCTAGTCGTGCAGGTTTGGAAACCCAAAAGTTGGTTAAATAAAGACAGACACCATTATTTTTGGTTGAACTATTTGGTTGCAAATTGCTACTTTAAGAAGAAAGCAATAAAGCCTAATTTCTTTCTTTTCTGTCTTTCCTTTCACTGCTAATTCGAAATTGTCTTCACAGATGCTTTTCTGTACACATCTCTTTACAACAAAACGGCTCCATGAATCAGAGCCAAATAACACAACACGAAAACTGACCTGTGGAGGAATTCAGACCAAACTATGCGCATGCTTCTCATCTCTCGCAATTCATCCACAATGCCCTGTGCATTTTAAACTTTGATAGTAAAACCACCACCACCACAACAAAAAAACATGTTTTCAATTTTTAGGCCATCTCCTACACTCTTTTCTAGCTATAATGGTTAAAAAAAAAAAAAGCTGCAGGTGCTCGGAATTCTCATTAACCCTGTAAATCCTGACATATTTAATAATATTAAGAATTTTTTTAACAGTTAAAGAGTATATTAAACCTTTAGACAAAATCTTTAAAAAAAAAAAAAAAAAAAAAAAATTCTAAAAAAGTCAAAAATCCAAAGGGTTTGTGTTTACCATATTACCAAGTTGTGAGTACCATATTTGATACATCAGGCTTTTATAGTGCATTTAGTATAAGTGCCGCCAAACGATTAATCGTGATTAATCGCATCCAAAATAAAAGTTTTTATTTACATAATATACTGTATGTGCGTGTGCAATGTATATTTATTATGTATATATAAATACACACACATGCACACAAATTATATTAATATAAATATATACATGTAAATATTTTCAAATATATACTGTATGTCTGTGCGTTTATATATACATAATAAATATACATAGTACACACATATATTATATGAACAGAATTTTTTATTTTGGATGCGATTAATTGCGATTAATCGTTTGGCAGCACTATTTAGTATATTATAGTGAGAATATGGAGATCATACTTGAGGAAAAAAACACCTACATTTTATTCAAAGGCCCAAAAGGAGCAAAAATATGAAATTTGATACAGTTGCTGATATTCATATGGCCAAAAAATAAGATGAAATTCTGATAGCTTGCAATGTAAATCAATGAGATCTGTGTAGCAGATACTTACATAAAATGCATATAAATATCAGCTGCCACTCTATATCTCCCAATAATATCTCTTAGTAAGATGATATTTAAATACTTAGTTAAGATCCTGTAAGGCGTTATAAATTTGTGTATCAAATATGTAACAGTAGGCTTTATAGAGTTAAGTATGGAAAGCCACTGCAAATTGTAGCCAAATAACACAATGTAAAAAGTGACCTTCAGGGTCAACAAAAAGGGAATCGAACTCGGGTTCAAACCAAACAATCAAACCGAGTGTGAAAACAGCCAGCGAATGCAGAAACACACCAAAGTTCCCAGAAGAACAATTCAAGACAGACACATGGGCGGCTCGAAACAGGTAAGAGTCACATGACACATGCAGTGGGCCAGTGCACTTCCCATACTGACCTTCAAGTCCCTGTGCACTATGTCATGATGGTGAATGTGATTGACACTCTCTAGAATCTGATGGATACAATGACTGCAAAGACAAGCGAGAGCGGAGAGGACAGAAGGGGAAGAAAAAGAAAAAGAAAGGATGAGGGACGAGAGCCGTGACGGAGGTGGTGAGTTAGTCACAGGGAGACGAGCGCATGAAAGGAACGGCTTAGATAAGAGAGACTGTTTGATAAGAGTGTTGAAATGAGATGAGTGATAACAGTGAAAGCCCTGATGTTACACAACGCTGAACAATAGCAGCATAGCCCGACGCATCATTTCCTGTGAGGCTGCCGATCACACGTGGGATGGAGAAATGGAGGGAAGAGTGGATGAATCAAACAGAGTAGAGCTGAAGATATGGAAATGATCCGTGTATGTGTGCGTCTGGGTGTTTGAGAGAGAGTACGGCTGGTTTCTGAGATGCTAACGGTGTTTTTAACACACATATCTAATACAGGCTCAACTGTAAAGATGTCCCGCTGACCCGGGAACAGTGTGAGCGTTTTGGGCCAGTTGGGGGAAAAGTCACTTTACATTTAGGACGGTGTCACACTGCCACTGAAAAACATTTGTTGATTTTGTATTCAATTTTAAGCTGAAACATTTGGTTTTCGGTCATGTTTTCTACATTTTTGTTGCCGATTTTGTTGATTTCTCACTAAAATATGTAGCTACTTAACAGATTATAGATGCTTTATGATGACTAAAAAAAGTCTCGGAAGAATTATTGAAAATTACAAACCTATCAGTAATGTGCTTTCTATTCATCAAAGAATATCTGAATAAAAAGTATCATGGTTTCCACAGAAATATGAAGCAACATAACCGTTTTCAATATTGATAAGACAGGAGTAATGATGCTGAAAATTCAGCTTTGCATCATAGGAATAAATTAAAATTTACACTATATACAAATAGAAAACAGCTCTTTTAAATTGTAAAAACATTTCACAATTTTTCTATTTTTACTGCATTTTTAATAAAATAAATGCAGCCATGGTGAGCATTAGGAGCTTTTAAAATGTATTTAAATAAATATAGCTATAAATAAACATTGATAAAAAATTTATTCATGTGTCTTTAAAGCAATCAATCAGACTTGTAAACAATCAAACGGCAGAGACTTTTTAGTTAGGCAATTACCTAGCAACCACCTTAGCAACAGCATATTAATGTGAAGAAAACAGTAATTTTCTTCAGAAAGTGTGAAAATCCAGTTTCTGTCAGGGATTTCTAGTGCTGTGGAAACAGATCACACTCTAATAAAGCGAGTGTGCAGGTTTGCAGCACGTGCGGCGCTGAATATGAGCTGACACTGTAATTACGTGTGTTAATTAGAGACCTACTTTCAGCCATTGCTCTAGTGGAGGCAGGTGGAGGGGCTATGGCCCTCGGAGACGAATACATTTCACCGTCCTGACGGCGGGCGGGCAGCAACGTGACACATTTCTACCCACGAATATGGCTGATGAGCTCATGGATTCCAGCAGTTTCACCGCTCGCCAGCTCCTGTGTTTCCTCCCTCTGTAAGTATCTCTTGTTCTGTTTCTCGCTGTATATCTCTCTCCCACATGCATACCCACACAGTCAAATTGATTAAAGCTTTTCTCCTGAGGGTGACTGCAGTGTGTGTGTGTGTGTGTGTGTGTGTGTCTGTGAGAAGATCTGATGCAGAGAGGAAAACATGAAAAGATGGAATGGAGAAAAAGAAGCCGATGGGAAAGGGACCTGCAGAAGTAGACGCACAGAGAGAGCTGCCGCCCACGCTTGCCGCCTCAGCGAGACACTGCCTCAAACATTTAACAAGCCTCTGAAACAAAACTCATCACTCATATAATGTGGACAAAACTGGTACTCACATATTATACTAGAAAGTGCACAAAACACACGTTTATCTGGTTAAAATGCATGTAAAAAGAGAAGAACAAAGAAGTGTGAAAGGGGAGGATGGAGAGGAAATGGCCGTGGTGAGGGTCTGGACAGGACAACAGGAGGAAATGGAGATGCTGTTTTACCTGGCGTCAGCTTCACTGTAATATTCTCTGGCTACGATGTCTTCAAACAGCTCTCCACCCGTCACACTACAGGACAGAGAGAAGATATCACTACCACGGTCACCATATTCACATTTATTCTGTGATTCTTCAACTTCAGTTTGGTGTGCTTTACACCAGCAGAGCAAAATCTGTGCATTCATATTACAAAAGCATTCGCAGCATGGCTGGGTACAATGAAATGGAGCAAATTAAAGAAAAGTAAAAAATAAGAATGCAAACAAAATGAAACAAAACTTTAAAAAATAAATAAATACATTTTAAATAATGGATTGAAAAAAATTAAATCTAAAATTAAATATTAATAAAATAAAATGTAAAAATGGTTACAAAATAAAATAATTTACAAATGTACTACTAATGAAATTAATAAAATAAACTAATGCTACATAAATACATTAATTAATTAAATTAATTAATATATGTTAATATTTTTAATTAAATATTTTTGGATGCAATAAACAAATATTATAAAATAAAATAAATGAAAAAGCTGTTTAATTAAATATTTAAAATTAAATTAATAATAAAAAGAATAAAACTAACAATAAACAGCTAATAAATAAATGACAATAAATATATACAAAATTGTATATAAATTAAAATATTATATATAAAAATAAATTATAAATGTAAAACATAACTACTTATAAAACTAATAATATAATTATATAAAAAATTATATTAATTAAATTAATAATCAAATCAACATTTTTTATTAAATATTTTTCATTGAATAAACAAGTATTAATAAAATAATAATAATAATAATAATAATAATAATAATAATAAAATAAGAATCAATGAAGTAGCAATTTAACCAAAAATAATAAATGAAATAAATTAAAGGTGATTTGCGTTAATCAGTACCTTTTATTTTTAATTTTTTTACAATTACTAGCATAAAAAAATACTTTGGTTAGGTCTGGTTTGGTTGATTCCCCAAAAGTGAAAACAGCATGAGTACAGATTGACACAGCAACACTAGCTCAACCAATGGCGCAGTATTTAGTTGTACTGCAGAGACAGCATACTTCAGTTTGCAAGTAAACTAAAGTGCACATTTTTGTATCAAAAGTAGCAAATAATGTATCAAGAATGTATAAATGAATAAAGCAGCATTTATTAAACATGTACAGTTAAGGAAGATAAACTAAAGATAGCAGTATTGATCTAGTGTGGTTGTGCATGAGCGAGAGAGAGAGAGAGAGAGAGAGAGAGCGAGAGAGAGAGAGAGAGCGAGAGAGAGAGAGAGAGAGAGAGAGAGAGAGAGCAGTATGGATGGGGGAATCCTCTAGAAGAGAGAACACTGGGGCTTCGGGGGGGAAACCCCTGCTGCAGGATTTCTCTTCGGCTGGGCAGCCCAGCTCTGTTGCTATGGAAACTGGCTCTCGAGCGAGCGGAGGAGAGAGAGAGCGAGCGAGAGATAAAGAGAGATGCTAGGGGAAGGTAGAGTGAGTGGGCGTCTATTGAAGCGCACTGTGCACAAACAAAGCAGAGAGATAGAGATATAATCCGCCATATTATATGGAAGCACTTACAGGTCAAATAAGAGGTAATGGAAGCCTTCCTCTGATATACTGTCATGGAGCCGCACTGCATTTAAGAGAAAGAGAGTAAGAATTTCACGACGTACTTTCATTTGCCATTCACTCAAACTCAAACAGCACAATTTGAAGAGCGGTTTTCATGGGCTGGAAAGATATGCTTTCTATATTAATGCCCCTCGAGATCCCTTACGCTCATTCAAACCAGACTGTGTGGCACCTGCATCCTTAAAGACGGATTTCACACTGATTTCGTCATGAACGGAGACGTTTGGGTATATTTGTGAAGCTGACTCACCGATATTGGGATGTTTGAGCAGACGGCAGATACGGGCTTCCCGTTCCAGTTTCTGGTGATCTGGGAAAAGAATTGGGACTGTGTTAAGCCTCATGTAATGGAGAAATTGCAGATGTAGCATTTAAATGTTAAAAAAGCTTTTTATCTTTTTTAACCAATTAACAGTTCATATCAGAAATCTTTTGTGGAAGTTGATGAACTTTGAGGAAGTTTAGCTACTAGAAAACCATGTAAGCCCTTTCAGTTTCACATGAATTTTAGTGAACCGCAAGTTAACTAACCAACATATGTCAGATTATCAAGTATTACAGCAAATCAGGGTTATTATCGTTAACTAAAACCATAAAAAACTACAAAATAACTAAAATAATTTCAGCTATCTGCAAAGGCAACGTTTCTCATTTTCGTTTTGTTTTAGCTCAAACTACTAAAAATAACTCAAACTAAATACTAACTAAAACTAATAAAAAATATACAGACAAAATTACTAAAACTTGCAAATTAAAATCAATCAGAAAATATAAAAATAAAATGTAATCTGATATATTACCAAAAACTACAACAGTATACCAATAACACTAAAATAACACCACTGCAGTAGATTCAGACTGTTAGAAAATCACGCTGATGCAAATACACTACACTGAAATCATGTCTGACACTAAAACATGAATAGTAAGTTGGCACTGTTTAATCCACAGGGTTTTGGTTTGATCGTGACAATTGATTATCGTCATTGTTTTTCCTCACCCACACATCCTTCTTCCATCAGCAGAGGTGGAGAAAGCCATTGCATTAGGAAGAAAGATTATGAAAACCAATGAACCATGCACAATAAGACCATGAATATTTATGAAGACAGTAAAGGGGAAGGGTTTGCATTCTCGCTGTGAAAAGTGTCATTAAAAGTGTTGTATCTGAAAGAAGTCTCTTATGCTCACCATCATTTAATTGTTCAAAGAAATAAAGTAAAATGAATAGTAAAATTATTAAATATAATTACAATTAATAACAGCTGTTTTTTATTTGAATATATTGTAAAATGTAATTTATTCCTGTGATGTGCAGCTGAATTTTCAGCATCATTACTCCAGTCTTCAGTGTCACATGATCCTTCAGAAATCATTCTAATATGCTGATTTGCTGCTCAAGGAACATTTCTGATTATTATCAATGTTGAAAACAGTTGTGCTGCTTCGTATTTTTTTGTGGAAACCATTACACCTTTTTTTTCAGGATCCTTTGATGAATAGAAAATAATTTACTACTATCAAATAATTTATTAGCATTTATTTACTATAGATATTTATAACATTATAAATGTCTTTATTGTCACTTTTGAACTATTCAATACATCCTTGATGAACTGAAGGATTTCTTTCTTTAAAAATCTATCAATCAATCAATCAATCAATCAATCAATCTTACTTTTATGCCTTTTTCGTAGATGGATTGTTCAAAAATGACACCAAGGCTGCATTTACACTGAAAGTTATCACCTCATTGCTAGTGAAACTGTTGTGTTTATAAAATTCACGGGGCAGAGGCTGAAAACCAGCCCCTGAATGTGCAATTTTTTAAATAAAATGCGAGCGCATATATCTTTATGGGCAAACATGTCACCCTCGCATTGGGAGTTCTGCGGGAAATTGGATATGTGTGTTTAGATGGAGGTCAGATGTCCAGATATCAGATATGTATCTGATTTAAAACCACATTTGGAAACAGCTCAGATCGGATGCGAAATTTGTGGATTTTTGTGTTTGCACACGTGCATCAAATTTTGATCTGTGTCAGATGTGGGCAAAAAAACTGTTTTTTCTGCCAGTGTAAACGCAGCCCAATATCCTGGAAAATACTTGCATTTAACTTGTCATCACAGGATGAGATGTATAATGCTGGTGTTTAAAAATAGAAAAACCTTAATAATTAATTTCACATCTTTTTAACAAAACATACAAGCTTTTTTTCAATTCTGAAGGACCATGATATTTGTTTTTCTCTCCAGTCAAACAGTTCCTGCTCAATTCACACTGATCTCAGATCAGATCTTTTTAAACGTGCACATTTAAAGCGGTCTGCACACCACTTCAAACATGGCAGCGAAGGTCAGACCACAGGGTCCACTGTAAACCACGCAGCCAACCAGTGGCTGGAGATCATGCAACCTCTATTAGTTTGAGTGTGGAGCACACGCTCGACTCAAACGAATCTGCGTGATACGGAGAGACAGATGAGCGCAGCCGAGAGGCCTGGACTGCTCCAGCACACCCCACAGAGGAAGCCTGCTGTCTGCCATGCATGAGTCATACGGGAAAGAGGACAGCAGGGAAAGAGGCCACAGATCATCTACAGCGCTTCACGATTCAGAGTCCTGCTAGAAACACACACGGCTGGCTGTCCATCATCCCAGCATCACTGAGTGCTCCCAAATGGACTAATATGGATCGCAGCTATTATTAAAAGTCTGACTGAAATCAAGACAACACAAGAAATCAAATTTTCTTTTTGATGTACTATAAAAACAAACATTTCTTCTGAGCTGCAAATAGAACACGTATCAAAACCCAATTGTATGCATTTTCTAGAGGGACATCTATCACCGTTGCACTCGCATCTCACATAAGAGAACCGCATATTTAGAAAGTAGGGGTGGGCACTATATCAGTATGAAAGTAAGGCTGAACGATTAATTGCATTTGCGATAATATCGCAATATGAAAAAACAAGATTTTTCAATCGCAGAGGCTACGATTACACAGTCACATGACACGCGAGAGTAAAGAGGTGTGTTCGACTGGACTTGAAGATCGATCGGTGTATGACATCAAAGTACGGTGAGAGAGAGCATAAGGATACGTTTCCACTCTTATAGCTCTCACTGTACTTTGATGACACGAACCCATCGGTCTAATCAGCGCTGCTTCAAGTCGAACACATCTAAGCAGTCTTCAGAGGAAGCATCAAGCTGGCACGCTACAGTGTTGCCAAGTCTGCGGTTTGGGGAACCCCTCCATAAAAAAAGTGTATTTTATCGCCTGGAATACTGGTGGCCCCCCCTCGAAATGCGATTGGGCTAGTTTTGAGTAGGAATTGGGCGAGTTTTGTTGTGAAAACCTGGCAACCCTGGCACACTACACGCGGAAATGTTTGATAGCGTATATAATATGTTTGAAAGTATATAATGATAACTTTGATTACTCAAGCAGTTAAAGTGTTTAGTTGAATTTGGTTAATTGAGGTTTCTCAAGCAGTAACAGTGTGCATTTAAGGTAATATATATATATTCTTATTTAATATTTATTTTTTTAATACATATTTTTAATACGGATCGGTTTGTGAAAGGGAAGAGATGATGTCGCACAAACATAGACAGGTACCGGTCATTCAAAAGCTAAATGCAGAAAATATGTCGAGGCATATCTTGCTCTCGGCTTCACTCACTGTGTCTATACTGGACACTACAGTTGTTATAGACGATAACAACCCTCCCAAACACACACACACACACAACAGCTCATGAAGTTGTCACATCGAGCAGTGTGAGTGGTGCGAAGCTGTGAGAATGCTGACACCCAAACACCACAAAACGCCTCTGCAGCAAAGAGCATCAGACCCTGCCGAGACGAGAGAGAAAGACTCATCTGATCCCATCTCATCACCAGACAGCCGTAATGAAGCACACTTGTGTACATCACTCACATAACAGTCCCATTCTACAACTATCAAGCATTTCAGTTATTTCTCTGAAGTTCACTTACAGTCAAACACACTCACAAATGTCTAAGATTTCAAATTAAATAAATGTTACTGCAGCTCTAAGACATTTGTAAACTACCTCCTGAATCCCATCAATATGTAAATTACCTCATGAAATGGCATTCCCAACTCATTTACCATAATGCGACATATTTCATAAGGGTGGCACAATTTGGGGACTCATTGTGGTTTTTTTTATGTGTTTTTTAAAGAAAAAATATTGCAATTGCAATTTAAAAATGGCAAATAAATTTGTAAAAAAAAAATATATATATAAACACCTCCAGATTTTACTGAAAAAAAAAAGATTATATATCACTTTAACGTCATTATTATTATTATTAAAATATTAAACTAAATTCCTATTAAACATTACAAATATTACTATTGTAATATTTTACTGTAAAATAAAAAAAGAAAGAATTATTTATTTTACAATAAAACTGTAAATTACAGCACTAATGTTTATTTGTGATCTTAATTTTCAAACATTAAACTCAAATCAAGCTTTTATTTTGTCAGAAAAATATGAAATATTACTTTTGTAATATTCTACTGTAAAATAAGCATGTTTTATGAAAAAACAATTGTATTTTATAGCAAAACTGTAAAATTATAATACTTACATTTATTGTTGTCTTAATTTCTTCATTTTCAAATGTTAAACTATCAAACTTATATTTTAGCAGAAAAAAGAAAGATTACTTCTGTTATATTTTACTGTAAAATAAACATGTTTTCTGAAAAAAAAATTGGCAGTAAAACTGTAAAATTACAATACTAACATTTATTGTTCTCTTCAAGCTTTTATTTCCGCAGAAAAATTGCCTATTGTTACTATTGTAATACTTTACTGTAAAATAAAAAACAAGTACTTATGAAAAAAATATTTTACAGCAAAACTGTAAAATTACAATACTAACTTTTAAGGTTGTCTTCATTTCAAACATTACACTATCAAACTTTTATTTTGTCACAAAACAAATACTTCAGCAAGCTGCAAAAATAACACCAATCAACTTCTAAAACTCATACAGAGTGTGTAAAATGGCAATTAAAAGCTAACTTATGACTGTTTATTATTATTGTTAAAATTATTTGATAGTTATTGATATTTAATCTCAAAAATCTTTGCCCAAATTATGCAGCCAAATTTACTTTAATAGTGCTGATATTCAACCATAAAAAAAACATAGACCAGGACTTAAGTTTTTCTATTGGGAATTGATTCATTGCACATTTAGCAGATGCTGTTATCCAAAGGGACAATTCATTCATCATAGGCAAAGAATATTTTCCAACAAAATGCCCAAGGCAAATAAATACAGGCAATTTTGATGCAAACAAATCTCCCAGGAGGTAAACTAAAGATAATCAATGTTTATTTGAGACCAACTGTACACAATCAAATGCAACTGTGCTCATGTCTGCATGGCAGGATAACAGGACTGGCAGGAACAATTCCAGCTCAAATAATCGCTTTTATTGCTATTTATCCCAGCGGTAAGCCGTTATAATTGGAAACAATCACCGAGTCGTTTGCACTGATCAATCTAGTTGTTTCACTCCTGTGCTGCATGTATGTGTGTGACACTTTGGGTAAATCCAGGTCAACTCTATACTGCATTGCAGGTGCTGTAATTATGCACATAAAGTATTCAAAGCAAATCACAACTTCCCCAAAGCAGCTCTTGTTGTATAATAATAGACTCCTTGCTGAGGAAGGGGCTGCGTCGCCATTGGCTACACTCGGTGTCAATCACTCCACTCAGGCCCCGCCCTCTCACATTTGTTCCAGTTTACACTTACCACATTAACTCTTTCAGCACTGGCACTGCCTTCACATGAAATCGAAACACTGTTTCTGTAGCAAAACCGCAATAATATGAATGTACCCTGATGTCTGAGTAAAAGCGAATCTTCGCATGGGCGTCAGGGGAGAGCGAGGTGTCAGATGTGGTCATAAGCTGAGTCAAAACAACAGCAGCGATGACGAAGCGCCAATCTAATCTTTTTCCACTTGAAGTGTGGCCTGGCTTTGTTTCAGAAGCACAGCATCAAACAAAAACCCTGGTGTTTGAGTACTTGAAGCCATGGGTCTGTGTTCGAGCGTGTACACGAGTCCCGTGCTCTTGGCATGTTGGCCGGACTGACACGCTGTCAGCGGTGTGCCAAATGGTCAGGCTGCCCGTGATGACCTGCAGACTGTATGATTGGCCCAAGTGCGCCAACACTTCCCAAAACACACACACACACAGACCCGTTCACCCAAAATATCACAGAGCACCACAACAAACAAGTCAATTACAAGCGCTGACATCTTTATATTCACCTAGTCATTTAAAGTGACCATATTATGCTCATTTATAAGTTTATAATTTCATTTTTGGGGTCTGCTACAATTAGCATTAAAGGGATAATTAACAA
Source organism: Cyprinus carpio (assembly GCF_018340385.1). Taxonomy (NCBI): domain Eukaryota; kingdom Metazoa; phylum Chordata; class Actinopteri; order Cypriniformes; family Cyprinidae; genus Cyprinus; species Cyprinus carpio. The sequence continues at coordinate 16,984,544 of NC_056581.1, read as the reverse complement.
AATAAGATATTTTGAAGAATATGTGTAACCAAACAGTTGCTGGTAACCATTGTCTTCCATAGTATTAAAAAAAAAAAAAAAAAAAAAAAACATTTTTCAAAATATCTTCTTTTGTGTTCAGCAGAACTAAGAAAGTCCTATCAGAATTATTGCACTTTTCTTTTTTTTTCGTCAGAAGCTAGATTTACTACGGTAATTTTTCTGTTCATACTTTTTTAGAATACACAACCTTTCAAAAGTTTGGGCTCAGTAAGGTTTTTTGTTTTGAAAGAAATTAATAATTTTATTCAGCAAAGATGCATTAAACTGTGTCTTGGTTTTTTACAAAAATATGAAGCAGCACATTTGTTTTCAACATTGATAATAATCAGAAATGTTTCTTGAGCAGTAAATCAGCATATTAGAATGATTTCTGAAGGATCATGAGACACTGAAGACTGGAGTAATGATGATGAAAATTCAGCTTTGATCAAAGGAAAGAAATAAATTACATTTTTAAATATATTAAAATTGAAACCAGTTATTTTCAACTACAATAATATTTCACAACATTACTATTTTTACTGTATTTTTGATCAACTAAATGAAGCCTTGGTGAAATCTTTCAAGAATCTTACCATCCCCAAAGTTCTGAATGGTAGTGTACTTTAAATAAAAGAATATTAAAAAAAACTGTGTTCCAAAAATTGTCATTTTAAATAATTTCAATTTGTTTGCTTGAAACAAAACCATTATTTTCAGCCATTTCAGACCACTGTACATAAATACTAAGGTATGCATCAAATATCTGTAAAAGACCCAAAATAACCACAGGTTTTTTAGCCATAACATCCATCTCAAAGTTCAAACCAATCCTCTTTTTCCAGTCCAAAAACATTTTCCAGCCATCATGATTTACCTCTTGCTGAGAGCTTTTTGGTGTTGATGATTTTGGCAGCATACTCTTGGCCCGTGCACAGCTTGACACAACGTCGCACGACTGAGAAGGCCCCCCTGAAGAAACAGACAGGGAAGAAAACCCAAAAAATCAGTTTAAAACCCTTCAGAAATGGCTTAAAGGGACACTTCTGTTCTCTGTTAGTGTTCCATGCAAGCAAATGTTGTATTTTGGGGTGAACTGTTAAGAAGTACAGCAGTTATGCACATCTAGCTCTTTACTAAAAGCATCAACAGAGCCAGATCAGAAATGAAAACAACACGCAGGTGTTTAATTTGATATTCACACGGGAACAAAATGTAGAACACACTCTGTCTTTCAAAAGCCTCCTTGAGTCTATTTTCAGCAAGACCTGCGTTATGAAAATCACTTGAGACAGTAATGATAACGGTCTGATGTCATTCCTTACTGGCTAAATTTAGCACACCTTGTTACAGTTACACAATACACTCGGCATGTCTCAAGCAGCCGCTCCGGATCCGTGACTTCGCGCCCCTCACTGACAGGCTCAGATGCCCTCGGAAACACCCATGTGATGATAACATGTGATAAAAACAGACCATATGCCCCTCTGTGACCTCAGGCAAATCACCTGCGCACGATACGCTTGGCTAGCGGACTAGAAGAAACGAAGCCTGGGAGATCATGGGCATCATTAGATACAGATCATCATTCAAAACATCATGCAACATCATCTAAATGTCAATCATGCACTTTCAAAAAGTGACTTTTTGGATATGGTAACATGGTAGAACTAAGTTAGGTCATACCATGTAACTTAGTGATGAATACTTAAATTCTAGCTAATGCCAATGCGCATATAATCATTTAATCGTCTGACCAATAACCAGGGTTAATAGAGTTAACTAAAACTGAAATAAAAATTTGTTAGTGTTGTTTAATAATGATGTAATAATTATTAAAATAATAAAATTGTTGTTTGTTGTAATATTATTATTAATATATTTTTTTTTTTCTTATTTTTTTTTTTTTGTTTTAGGCTGGGCGATATAAATAAAACGATTCAATGATCGTTATGCGCATCTAGTCACTAAATACTGGTTCCCTGATTACCACTAAATCGCCATCACCTGCTTAAAAACCTGGAGCAAGCATTTTAGTTAATAGACAGATTACAGTACAAAAATTGGATCAGCTGACAAGTTAACGCAATATCTATATATACGTATCATTATATTGTATTTAAGATGAATACGCCTTCGATAATCACAGCGATATTGCGTAGCTTGTCAGTGAACTATACGGCTCTGTCTGAAATTAAATGCCGCTCCATTCACAAAGCAGGTTTGGCGACAGCTTTAGCGCAAGCATACACAACGCTGGAACCGGCTTTGTGTGAATATGCTAAAAAAAAATCCTTTTGGTAATGCACGTGACAGTATGGTGCCCATAAGGTGACATATCACTTAGTTTTGTTGTGGCCCTAACTCGGAACGTGCCTTATGTCGATGCTTTTTGTTGAGAGAACGACATATTTTTCTCATGGCCACGAGTTTAATGTGTAAACAAACATGCGTGACCATAGCAACAGGATTATTAAACATTTAATTTAATACTTGTATATTATTATTATTATTATTATTATTATTACATTAACTTATTAGGGCTATATTTTTATATTTATTGTTATCCTATATATGCTTATTTCCCCTTTCAATTTGTGTATCTCTTTACCTAGTTAACATTTTGTATAATTGTGCTAGCATTTGCTAGCCTACTAAATATTTTGTAAATCAACGCCAGACAATTATGCCAATAAAGTTTTGACTTTATGATTGTACTTATGCCCATGTGTGATGATAAATGAGTGTGTTGTTTTTATTTACAAATGAAACTATGTGAATGATTAATTCCTCAACGAAACACTATTTTATTTATATTTACGGTCTATTAATTAGCCAAAATAAAATAAGTTTGAAATCTGTTAAATTCAAACTGCATTTTAGCAAAAATTGCATTCAGCATAATCAAAGCTTTATTGGCATGTCGAGCATTTACAGTAGGCTATTATTTACAAAAGTATTCAGAACGTTAATTATAGATATTTTATTTAAGGGTAAAAAATTAATATTATGTTATTATAAAAAATAAGCAATAATAATAGGCTAATAATAATAATATACAGATATTACGGGAAAAAGACGATCAGTTAATGGACTTACAAGACTGTAGGATGGATTAAAATGTTTTCTGGTAGGCCTATTTTATATTATGCACTTTATGAAACATTTATTCATGATAAATTTCACTTGAATGCTGACAACGGCACGTAATACAGCCCGGTAGCCAAGGCCTACATGGTTAATATAATATAATAATTTCTAGAATAAATAATATAATAATTTCTTAATTCAAAATAAAATATTAACAAATCCATCTCTGATAATCCCGGGTTGCTATGGTCACGCAGGTTTGTTTACGCATTAAACTCGTGGCCACGAGAAAAATATGTCGTTCCCTCAACATAACATCACGAATGATCTCTTTACCACGACATAATATCACGTTCCCACGAGTTAATATCACACTCCCTCAAATTAATATCTTGTGGCCACAACATATTATCATGTTCCCACGAGTTATGATGTCATGGCCATGACAAAACTTAGTGAACCGAACATGTCACCTTATGGGCACCGTATAAAAGATCTCAGAGCTGTTCAAATAAAAGTCCCGCTTGTGACATTTATCAACCAAAAATAAAAGATTTTCACCCAATGCCGATAATTAAACAATTCCAAATATCAGCCAATAAACTCAGTCAACCACTACCATCATGTATTATAATCAAAGAAATCAAATATTGCTTGGCAGTGTGAGGGAAACTTCTCAACTAATAAAACAGAAGGTCAATCGTCACAACCATGAGCTGTCCGCCCTTGACCGGGTGGAGGCCTGGAGCCAGTGAGGCCAGAGAGCCGTCTGTCTGTTAGTAAACGTGTCGGTTCATTAGTGTCTGAGCGTCTCAGCGGAGACATTGAGCTGATGTACCGCTGTCAGGAAGACCAACCCACCAAACCACCGAGCTGCGGGCTGCTGAGGTGTTTAGGATAAACTTGCACACAGCAGCAGAAAACACGTTCACAAACACCCCCAACACAACCCCCCCCCCCCACACACACACACACAAAAACTACAGCAACATTGTTCTGACAAGTAATAACCCTAAGTATAACTGTTAAATTATAAAATGTTACTTGATTCATAATACATTAAAATACAGTTAAAATAGTATTAATGTGAAATATTATTACAATTCAAAACAAGATTTCCTATTAAAATATGTTTTTTAATGTAATTTATTTCTGTAATGGCAAAGCAGATGGTCTAAACATTTTAATATTCTGATTTGGTGATCAAGAAATATTTCTTGAAGGTTTGAGGTCATTAATAGTTTGATATATATATGTGTGTGTGTGTGTGTGTGTGTGTAAAATTTTATAAAAAAAATGGATGTGCATATATAAATATATTTTATGTATATTTACTTATCTAGTATATTTATTAAATACATTTACTTATTTATAAAAAATGTGTGTATGTGTATATGTACATATGTACACACACACACACACACATATATATATATATATATATATATATATATATAATATATAAAACATTGTAAATAAATATATATTTATAGTTTTATGTATATTTATTTACAGTATGCTTTGTGTACAGTTATCTAAACCAAAATGCTGTTAAGAAAAGGCTAAAATGCATGTCTCCACCACAAACTGAGGATGTGGTCAAATATTCAGTTCTGTTTGGTGAAGATCTGCTGAAATGTCACACATAAAAAAAACGTTCAAAAAGTTGTAAATGTCTATTTCTCCTCAGTGAGCGGGAATAATACACTACGTTGAGAATTTACTGAAAATGAAACCCAGAGAGTATTTATTAAAACGAGAAGTTTAAAAAGTTATGAAACAGCTTCTAAGAGAAGTCTGTCGACTACTACTGTGTGTTTTTATGATTGTGGGTGATGCACAGGGGGTCATTCAGTAATTCAGTAGAAAAAGGTGATAAAGAAACGCAATACTGACTGACTGGAGGAGAAGAGGGGCTGAGAGAGTAAAATAATTTCCTAACGTCAGGCCACAGGCATGTCACACACACACACACACACACACACACACACACACACACACACACACACACACACACACACACACAGTCAGATTACAGACAGCAAACAGCCGCCCGGGAAAGCTCTCACAGCTCCAAATGTCACAGGACAGAACAAACACAATGTAGCGACCCTTTACAGCTGCCCAGAGTTTATGATACATTGTAACATCCGTTCATTATAGAACTCTTGATACATTGTATCAACCCTTCACATAGACTCTCAGAAAAAAGATACAAAACTGTCAAATGTACTAATATGTACACTTTAGATACTAACATATACTTTTAAAGTACTAATGTGTATTTTAAGGTACTAATATGTTACACTTAGGGGTGAATACTGTACCTTTCAGATCTTTTACTTTAGGATCCCACCCCAGCGACAGCTTTGTAGGTTTTTTCAGTGTAGAGATACAAGGTAGCAACCTATTGGCCTGATTAAACTCTCAAATGTACCAACCTGAACATAACCTCCAAGTAACTGATAATTATGATGAGACATGAAATATACTAACTGTCGCTCTAATGTTTCCTGATAGCTCCTCTGAGCTTTCTGCATGAAATGCACCATGAAGTATTCTAATTATGTTAAATACGTCCATACATATTAATGCAACTCCCATGCGCATTCTAGATATGCAATATCTCTAGATCAACATGCAATATCATTTAAATGAACCCCTGAGTGTTCATATTTTATCTTTGATTCAATACAGTCACTATAACAGCTCATTGATAAAAGCATTTCAGTGCAACTCCCCACTATTTTGCCAGACAGCATATAAAAAGCATGCAACATCCTCAGATTTAACACCAGCATGCTCATTTTTAGAATCAGAAACTGTATGCACATAAATATTCACTGTAATATGCACAGTGGTGGGTGTATTTAAATGCAACTGCCCTCAAATGTTTCCTGACAGCTCCTCTGAGCTTTCTGCATGACATGCACCAGAGGGGCCACAAAACATGCAAGATCCAAAAACTTAACCCCTGACGGCTTATATTTATGAGCACACACATGACAGCTAAAATAAACACAGTAGTGGGAGTATTTGAATGCAACTCCTTCTGATGTGTCCTGACAGCTCTTTTGTGCATCCTGCGCGAGATGCAACGAGTTCAAACGTGCCAAAAAGCATATAATGTGCATATAGTAAATAAGTAAACATTCACTTCAACATGCATGACATCACAATATTTAAATGCAACACGCCTTTAGGATTCCCCAGAGACACTCAATGCATTTCTGAAGCCAAAAAGCAGGAAACATTCTCAAAATGATCACCAGATCGCTGTTTATCAGCATACACTCTCTATATAGTTAAATAATGGACTGAGTATTTGAACGCAAACTCCCTCTAATGTTTCCTGACAACTCCTCTGGGCTTTTCCATATGAATTTACATTCAAGAAATGTGTGATATCGATACAAGATACTCGGTATACACACAAACCCCAGCAGAGAAGGCAAATCTTACTTTCCAAGTTCTTCATACAGCTGGTACTCGTCGGTGAAGCGCGTGCAAGTTGTCGTTGCCATATCTCAGCCTTCAGCGTTCGCGGCAATATCCGAGCTGTGTGTCCAGCACCACGATTATTCTGCCGTGCCGACGACTTGCGGGATTTTTGAGGACAAAACTTAAACGTGTGTCCGGATTCGAGTGAGGGAGAGGTTCGCAGGCTCGACTGCTTTACAAACCTCTCACCGAATGCGCCGTTCAGCTGCAGTGCACTTGTTTTCCGCTGCGCGAGAGACGCACGCTGACAGTCGCCGCTGGAGGGCGCCGCGGAGCTTCTGTTTGTGGCGTTACACCTGCAACATCTTTCCGTTTCACACCTTTTTTAGCAAGTGTAAAGCGAGGTGATCTCATCATGAACGTAAAAACACACTAGAAATTAACTTTGTCCAATTTAGCTGATCAAGTGTATTATACAACTGACACACACAAGTGAATACCTATATAAATGAATACCTATAACAACATTAAATGCTTCATTAGACAATTTATATACAGTTCAGTATCGTTTATATATATATATATATATATATATATATATATATATATATATATATATATATATATATATATATATATAATATTTATATTGTCCATATACCACATTTAAAATGTAATTTTATATCCTCCTGAGGAAAAAAAAAACGTCTTGTAAATGTTGTTGTTTTATGTCATCACATTGGTTGGCGCATAAGAAACAAATGAAAAAAAAAAAATAAATAAATAAATATATATTATATATATATATATATATATATATATATATATATATATATATTATATATATATTATATATATATATATATATGAAAAAAATTACATGAAAAGACATGTATAGGAAAAAACAATGTTTTATTTTTTCATTCACTTATCAGTTTTTAGGTTTCATGCTATTTTTAACCAAACTTTGTACAGAGATGATTCTCAAATATGTTATGAAAGGAATGATTTGATATACTATTGTACTTTATGGAATATGTGTGTAAAATGTCCATAAATAGATATTCCCATTTTATACAATGTATACACATTGCATCTAATTTGCATATTCATGTGTTATTGAAGCAGAGCATAATAAAAAAAAGAAGTGTAATAATGGGAGTAATAACTTTGCAATTTTTTAATTTTTATTTATAATATTTAATATTTTTTTTGATTTTTAATTTATATTTTTTTTGACTTGTTGTGTCTCCCCAAAATGCCTGATTAACATGATGTTTGTCCCGGTGTCCTCTACAGAAGACATGTATGAAAATTATGCCGTTTCGTAACAAAAAGTCATATTCTGAATTGAATTTTTTTGAGATGTTTATTTATGACAAACAATTTGAAAAATAGCCAGATTTAAATGATAATTACAAAACATTATCATATTTCCCTTTGAGTGCTAAATTTGATCATTCTGTCAATATCAGTCATATTTACAGACCAAGGAGAGGGAGTGTTTATGATCAGACCTCCACACATACTGAAATTGACATCTCTTAAAAAAGCCCTGAATATGTGGTCTTCACTAAAATATCAAATCCTCTACAGAGGACATAAGTCTATGCCTGGCACCCGTGGTAAATATGAGCAAAGAAGACTGAAAATAAATCTGTATGGTTTATCCTTTTGATCTTTCATACAAATTTCTTATGAGTAAATTATCTCAAGTATATCCCATTCATATTTACATATTTTATTAGTGCACCAGGGTGACTAGAAACATGAAATTGTCCAGCCATGACTTTCTGTTTGACAGAAAGGTATAGATATGAGGTAACACAAGGGCCAAATTTCCATGATCATCCATCACAATGTATAAAACCAAAGAATATAGTTCTGACATGCAGCAAAAGATTGTTGAGCATAACAAATGAGAAAGTGGATGTAAAGCATTAAAAATGTCCTTTGTTACCATCAGGGCAAAAATTCAAGATCTTTAAATCAACAGATGTTACGATTCTGCGAGGAGGACAGTTTGAGTAAAGACTCTCTGAGGTTCACAGCCAAAGAACTGCAGAAATTAGTTTAATCCTGGGGACAGAAAACCTTAACAAAAAAAAAAAAAATCAAAACAGTGCCTTCATCACCACAAGTTGTTTGGGAGTGTTTCAAGAAAAATCTTCTGCTCTCATCCATTAACATATATATATATATAAACCTGTCTGCCTGTGCAAGAAATCTTATAATAGGCCATGGGACAATCATCCAAAACAAACATCAAAACACAAAATCTTATAATAGGCCATGGGACAATCATCCAATGAGTGGGGTGAACTGAGACCATTCTGAGCATGAAAGCTTGAAAAGTGTGCTTGTACCAGTACTTTGTTATCTAATACAGTGTGACAGCAATATAAAAAAATCAATCAATAAGAAAAAAAGGTTTTATTTGACTCAGGCAAAAAAATCTGATGCAAATGATGGAAACAAGTGAAAGAGGAATTTTCCTCCTGTGTGAACTCCAGCAATCTGCTTAAAGAAACAGCACATATCTGATGAAACTTTGTTTCACTGTTGCTATTGTAGATTACTGAAATAGTATGAAAATTAACAAACAGTAAGTCCTGAATACAGTCAGTAACTGGGCAAATTTAAGATCACAGACACATGAGGCCAAAGAAAATCGCATTTCATAAAACACTAAAAATTATAAATGATCATCGGCCCATTTTGCATGCCAAACCGTAACTAAACATGAGTCAATAATCAGTGTCAGTGAATCAGTTATATTGGCATTAGATGTGCAGAGCAGACACTGTTGATGTTCTTTTTGTAGAACTGCAAGAAACCGACACCATTACTGAACTTCAGTGTGTGTGTGTGTTACAGTAAGAGCTGACTCTGCATCTGGCACTGTCACGAGACCTCAAAACTGGACAGCGCTGGGTGGCACGTTGAACATGGAGGGGTCAAACTCTTGGCCTTTAAACGGAGATCCTTCAGCATTCCAGCCCATCTTCAGCATCTCATGCACTTTCTGTAACACAAAGTAAAACACTTTTTCAACACAATATCCAGTTTCTCACGCAAACAAGTGCCAAAGCTTTAAAAGGAATAATTCACTAAAAAATGAACATTTGCTGAGAATGTATTCATCTTCAGACTATTAAAGATGTAGAGGAGTTTGTTTCTTCATCAGAACAGATTTGGAGAAATTCAGCATAACATCACTTGCTCACCAATGGATGCTCTGCAGTGAATGGGTGCCGTCAGAATGAGAGTCCAAACAGATGATAAAAACATCACAATAATCCCCACCACTCCAGTCCATTAGTTCATTAGTTCATGTGATGAAGAAACAAACTCATCCATTTCTCTGACGGCCTAAGGGCGAGTACAGTTTTCATTTTTGGGTGAACTATTCTAACTATTCCAGAGCAGTAATGAAGCTACATAGAGAATAACAATTCCCATCGCTTGCTCACAATCTCATGGCTCTGTGGTTTCCCCTGGAGTTTTTGGTGGTAATCAAATGACAGGCGGTCCAGTACGGCATGCTCCTCTTCATCTACAGTTGCCATAGAGCGTTCCCGGTTGATCTGGTTCACATCGATCTCAGTCTCGCCCTTCAACACGGCGCTCCACCAGACCTCCCCGGTTTTACTGAGAGACAGCTGGAGGAAAAGCCCAAATGACCATCATGACTGTCTACAACTCCTCCTAACAAAATATATCAGACCTGTATCCAGCTTACACTGCCTCAAATTATTCAAATAATAATAATAATAATTACAATCCCACAGAGTATCTAAAAATAGAATACAGTGTATACAGAATACAATTTAATGACAGCAAATAAGATGTAAACAAAACAGGGTTGCTATTGCTAACTAGAGGGTTTCTGCAGGCTTTAAGAAGGCAAATTTAAGACCTTTTTAAGATCAATTAAATAATATGAAAATAACTTTTACTGTACCTACTGCTCACACTGCAAAAAAAGTGACGTCTTGCTTTTCAGTGCAAATGTCTAAAGATTCATAAATCAAGATACATTTACTCAAGAAGTCTTGTTTTCTGAGAAATTGATCAAAATGAATTGAGTTTGTGATTAAAAAAGAACAAATATTTGCCAAAGGGGTAAGAAAAATAAACTTCACAAGGAAAACAATTATACCCCAGTGACAGATTTGTTATTATTTTATAAATAAACTCAATTAATTTTGTTCAATATCTCAGAAAACAAGATTTTATTATATCAAATATTTATTGATTTAAAGATGTTTACATACTGTACTTATACTATATATACTTATACTTTTTTGCAGTGCATGCAACATTTAATGCAATGAATCTTATGACCTTTTAAAGACAATTACTCAATTAGTGTATACAGTAAGGGCAAACTAAGACTTTAAGACCCACAGAAACCCTGTAACTAAAACTACTAAAACATTTTGCTGAAATAAAATGAAATATAAAAATCAGATGAAAACACACTTTCTATTAGTTGCCAAGGCAACATTTCTAAACTTTTTTTATTTTTGTTTATTAAATTGTTATAATGTGAATAATATGAATGATATAAATGAATTTTAAATTATTATTTTGAGTTTACTATATTAGTTTATAAATATTAAAAAAATAACAGCAATACAAAATTGCTAAAATTGCATTTAAAATTCACAAAGATATTTGAAAACCAAGCACTTATCCACTGACAAGACTGTTAGTGAAATTTGAAACTGAACCTCGTTTAAGCAGACGCAGTCTCAAAATGGCTAATAATAGGCTGATACATCATTTCAGATGCACCATCCAAAAATAATGTGTACCAGAACGCAGTTGCCAGGCTCCAGACTCCACAGGGAATTTTCTGTGTTAATTTTGTGTGTGAGTTCGCCCTCCATCAGGACTCTCTGCGATCCTCCCTCGTTCAAGGCCACGCGGACCCTCCCCGGCTGCAGATCCACAGACACCTGCACACAGAGACGGAACGGAACGCAGACTGTTATCAAATTAGCATTGCAGTAATACAAGACAGCAAGAAAGAAAAAAATCACAATGAAGATTCTGCCAAACTGTAAGAAAGCAACACTGATCAAATCAGATGGCAACAGGTTACACTAACCTGTCGGCCTTTAACGATGTTAGGCTGCACATGCACTCGAACCTCCACATCCGTGTAATCCTGCGACCAGGTGTATTTTTCTCTAATGGCACCATTGTAACTGTCTGCATTCGACTGAAAGCGGTCTTGTCCGCTGGAAATGTGAAACAGAACTTATTAATAGGTCCAAACAGTGCACAAAAGTTTGAGGTTGGTAAGATTATTTTATGTTTTCGAAAGAAGTATTTTATGCTCACAAAGGCTGCATTTATTTGATCAAAAATACAACAAAAACTGAAATATTGTCAAAAATGATTACAATTTAAAATAACTGTTTTTTTATTTGAATATATTTTAAAATGTCATTTATTCCTGTGATGCAGCGCTGAATTTTCAGCATCGTTACTCCAGTCTTCAGGGTCATGTGATCCTTCAAAAATCATTCTGATATGCTGATTAACTGCTCAAGAAACATTTCTTACTATTATCAATGTTGAAAACAGCTGTGCTGCTTCATATTTTGTCAAGATCGTGATTTGTTGTTCTTTGAAACAGAAACCTTTTGTAATATTTATATCAGTGATCTCACTGACCCCAAACTTTTGAACAGTAGCGTCTTTCAGCATTCATATTTTTTGAGCAAATGCTCTAAAAGTCAAGCATACGCGCTTGCTGTGTTAGAATCAGAGTCTGATGGCGCTGCGGCTCCTGCTGGCTCAGCGGTGCTGCTCTGAGTCTCTCCGTGTGTCTCTGAGCTCAGTGCTGATGGTGCCGGGACAGCCGTGGGCTCTTCTGTGCTCCTCTTCTCCTCCACAGGAGCTTCAGCCTCCTGTTCTGACCGAACCTCCAGCTCCTGTACTGCAGGAGGAGCGGCTTTCTTCTCCTCCGCCAGCCTCGCTGCCCTCTCTCTGTCCTCCTCTGCAAGATTCTCAAATAACTTAAACGTCTGATGGGAAAAAAATGACAGAAAATACACTTACAGTAAATTCAATAGACTCTTCGGTTTATTACAGCAACTATATATACAATATATATATATATATATATATATATATATATATATACATATATATATATAAATATATATATATAATTATTTTTAATTTAATAAATTACTTTTTAATATAATAAATTCAAGACAGCAATTATAAAGTGGCATAACATAGTTAAAAACATTAATAACTTAAATATTTTAATTTAATATTTTTTAATAATTAATAAGACACTGTCACAGCAATTATAAAGTGGTAAAAAGAAATTATATCAAATATTTAAATGACTTGTTATAATAATATTTTTTTTTTTACCATATTTTGAACTAGTACCAAGACAGTAGTACCATGGTACTATCTGAAATATGTAAATATCACAGTATATTAATATAATAATCATTCAGTAGCTGCGGGTGTGTATTTACACGTCACGTCACTTTTTCCTCATGGTTTTCTCAGCTGATGCCGTCACTGCAATGCCGCATTTATACGTAACGTTATGTCTATCCAGTCAGTTTAATGGATAAAAGCTAAAGTCAGTTAGTACCTTGAACACCATTTTTTCAGCTGCTCCGGGCGGGAAGCCCATGCGGTCCTGCGGGCCGCTGAGGAGGCGGTAGAAGTCCGTCTTTCTGTAGAGGAACCCAAAATAGACCTGCAGAAAATTCTGAATGTTTCCAGCATGCTGCAGGATCCCCAACAGCGCGTTATCATACAGCTCAGTCATTTCTACCGGAGAAGACATGGCTGAGCGGCTCAGCGGGAACAAATCTGACTGAAAGCGGTTTAATTTCGAGGCTTGTTTGATGGAAAACAATCGTAAAGCAACAGCAGTGCAACAACAGATCTTTCGAGAGCAACTGCACGTCCTTCTTCTTCTTTTAATGGTGTTTATGGCGGTTCGCGAGCCAACTGGTGCACTACCGCCACCAACCGGATGGAGTGTAGCAGTGGAAAAAACCTCCCTTCTAATCCAGTTTCTTTAATAATTGCACTATATACTTCATTCTGTTCTGCATTTTCTTTCAAAAGGCTTTGCATACTAAATGTTTCTATTTTTTATTTATTTATTTTTTTTACAATTTATTAAAACATGCTCTATTGTTTCTGACAATTTTATTTTATTGCATATTATTGAATTGAACTCAATACTGTTAAAGTGTGCTAATATGTATATTATAATAATTAATGTTAAAATATTTGATATGCCCATAACGCGGTATTAAAATGTACATCCCGTGCGGCAGGTGGCAGTAATGCGCTCTTGAAGACTGACGGTCGCGTGCAGTGAACGAACAAAAACATGGCGACGTCCTTGGTCAGACAGACAAAATTGCTGTCGGTAAGATTTATTTAGACTTTTTTTTTGCTATTCTAACTAATAACACGTTTCTAATCGAGAGGATCTTCCATATTTTATGTAACTGACGTAGAAGCGGTCTGATAGATAGATATATAGATAGATAGAAACTGGCGCTGAATATTATGTGGGATGGAAATCACGATTTAGATTGATTAATTAATCAAATATTCTCTATTTTCTAGATTGTGACCAGCCAGTTAAGTTCTGCTGCATGTTTCAGGAACATTCACTGCACTGCAGCTTGTTTAAAGGTATGTGAACTCCAGTGTTTCGATCAGTTTAGAATTTGACTTTTGTGCATCTTGTTTATCCGAGCACATTTAATTTATTCTATCTTCTGTTTTGTCTATGTATAGTCAAGTGGGGTACATATGGTAAAAAAAGTATGAAAAAACATTAAAATGTTAACACACTTTACAGCTTTCTGTGTTATATATTGTTGAACTTCTACCTTTAAAATTAAAATTGCCCCATATTTACATTTATACATACTAAGCTAATAGAAATAGCAGACTAATTCAATAAGACATGTCATAAGTCAAATAACGAATAAAACAATTTCAAAACCCCAGAATGAATGAAAGCACATTTCTACATGTAAAGCACAAAATGTACAAAATATATCAATATTACAGGAAAATCTATTTACAAGACTGCAAGGGTATTATTTATGAGTCTGAAGAGTTTACAAGAAATTTTATTTGTGATTTAATATTCATGAACACCACAGGATCTGTTGGCTGTTGTGGTGGTCTAGCTACGGTGTTTAGGAACCGTTATCACTATCACTGTTTACAATTGTACAGCACTTGTATAAATACATTTTATAAATAAATGTGAACTTGATGTAGTTTTCAAATTTAATTCCACATCAGACCATCAACAGTCATTTCAAGATGTCACAGTAGTAGACAAAATCCCATTGGAACAAATCCTGGACAGATCTAATATTATATGAAGGGAGGCCAGAAACTGATTCGACCGCTTACAGTATCAGTATTTTTTTTTATCTGCGTTTTTAACCCAGAGGATCTGTCTCCTCTCTAACAGAACCGTGCAGCTCGTATTCGAGTGGGTAAAGGAGACAAGTCAGTGACTTATGAGCAGGCGTATCACCCTCATCACATCGGCCACAGGAAGGGCTGGCTCTCACAGCACACCAGTAAGTCACAATCTTTGTATAAGACCTGCTGGATTCCCAACATTACTGACACTGTAAGAGCTGGCGATCCAGTTACCTGTAGTATCTCTTAATGCCCAAATAACATTTTCTTTCATACGCTTCCTCGTCCCGTAGGTAATCTTCAGGGTGAAGATGGAGCGGCGGAGCGTGTGGTGGAGGACGTCTTCATCAGACGCTTCATGTACGGCACGTTTCACGGCTGTTTAGCGGATGAGATTGTGATCAAACGCAGAGGAAACCTCCTGGTCATCTGTGCTGTGATGATACAGAAACTCTTACCGTCCAAATTCTACTTTCTCATTGGTTACACAGAGGAACTGCTCTCGCATTTCTACAAATGTCCAGTTAAAATCGAGATGCAGACGGTAGAAGAAAAAGTAGTCTACAAGTATCTCTGAGGCCATGTGTTGTGGGTTTAGAAAATTGCTATTAAAGGGAGAAGCTTGAGGAATGTTTTTTCATTTATTTGGGAAATCACTAGTAAAAATATCCACACGATGGTGACGTGAAAGTGTCTTAGACTGTGTGTGCTTGTAAAGATTAAAATATTTCTTTATTGCTTCATGCCTTGGTTGGAAATTAATAGGAGTTTGGTGCAAATATGAACTTGGTGCTTGGATTAGTAACCGGTCATAACAAAGAAAATGTCTGATTGATTGAATTAATTGAATAAATACAAGTATTTACCATAAAAGATAACACAAATACATATAAGGAAATTCTAATTATGAAAGGGAAGGGGGTAAATATTGCCCCTTAATGAAAAAATAAATGTATTACCCTACTTCATACATTAAGTTTTTGTTGTTAATATTTTTTTTTTCACTCAAAAAGCAGTGAATTATGTATTTTGCATTTTTATTTTAAATTTATTTGACATTTTATAAATTGACCTGAGGATTAAAATCACTTTCTTTAATTCAGTCATCAATAATTCTGACTATATATTAAGAATATTATACATATTCTATAAAGTTCAGCATGCTCAGTTTCTTCATTTAATCAGTCTAGATGACTTTCAATCAGAAACATACATTCAAATAGATATTAAAATCCTTAAGAAGGAAAAGAATTAGCATGAAGTGGACACTGCAAAGCAAGCTTTTTTTCATAAATTTATTGATTATTCAAAATGAAACATTTGTATCATATAAAAGCACAAACACTGCTTTAGTGCAAAAGGGCACAATCATATTTCAGATTAAAATCAAAATAGGCAAAAGTCCCTTAAATATCAGACCTTTCCCTTTATCTTTTTAAAATAATCAGAACAGGATTTCCACGGAGGCACATGAGTATTTGCAGTTATGGATACGTATAAGGTTTAATTCACAGTATGAAAAATCTAAATAAAACAACCATGCATCACCGAAAATAAAGTTTAAACAGAAAAACAACTCCTAAAATGCAACTGGGGAATGTTTTGATGCTAGTATATTTAGCCAAACATGACGAGACTTGAATTAAACATTCATTCATCATAAAAGTGCTGAAAAAATTAGCAGTAGGAAGTAAGGCAAGACTGACGACAAGTGACCTTCAGTCGAACTGGTTCAAGCCCTTAGAAACTGTTCATGCAGCTGTATGACAGCATATGAACTAGAATCACATGGTAGATACATTCATATTTTAAGGAGGGAAGTGTGTGTGACTTCCCAGATCAGAATTAATGGGCGAGTTCATGCCAAATATTACATTTCTATAAATATCTACTCACCCTAATGTCATCTTTCTTTCTTGCATCAACTGCAAATCCATCCACTTTCATTGTATGGTAGAAATAAAAAAGTATAGGTTTGGAACACCATAAGAGTGAGTAAATACTGACAGGATATGAACTATCTCTTAAGAATTTCGGGAGATATGTGTGCAAGTCAAAACCCTGATACATCTTCACATTACTGAAGTTAGCGTTCACTGCTAGAGCTGGGGTCCGGCCCGCCCTCTGGCATGGTTTTATTTGACGTTTCGACAGCTGTCGCCTGTGCAGGACTCCAGCTTGATCAGCCTTTGGTTCATGATCTGCAGAAGCGCAGGATCGACCTTCTTCACGATGTTCTCCAGCTGATGGGGATCTGACGTCAGGTTGTAGACCTCTACGAATGACTGCAGGAGATCACAGGGGAAATTCATTGAGGTTCAGCATAAAGTCTGGTCCACAACTACCCAGCTGACTGACATGTGCTCACCTCGTTGTCTGCGAACTCGCAGTACTGCAGGTTTGCATCCTTCAGAGTTCTGACGCAGGCGTATGTGTTGTTGAAGGCATCTTCACATACGCAGTCTGGGAAGCATTCCTAGAAATGCAAATGCATCAACGCCATAGAACAATTTTCGGTTCCAAAAGAACCTTTCAGTGATCAGTTCTTAAAATAATCACTTTTTCTTGGTGTGAGGAACATTTTAATAATTTTCCACTGTAAAGAACCTTTTGCACAATTGAAAGATTCCATGGATGTTAAAGGCTCTTCATGTAACCATCAATGGAAATAAAGAAGCTTGTTTTTAAGAGTGTAGTAAATGATTCCTGAAACACTTACAGCTAGTCCAGGACCGAGTTTAGGGCAGCTGGGATCTTCAGAGGAATTCCCCTCACCGGTGTACTCAATCAGAAAGAAGGGCCGTTCGGTGCCGTTACGCAACGATGGTGCTTCAGGAGAACATTAGAAGAGAAAAGACACAGAGAAGACTTTCTTTCATTGTGACATTAGACAAAAAGCATTAATTGGTAGAATTCTCATTCATGTAATTTTCATTAGGACAATTTTTCTTGAAAATGAAAATTAACATGAACACTAAATGCAGACAATATTACCTTGATTATAATTGAATTTATATAGGGTCATAACAGTACTTTGTAGCTTTCTAGTCATGAGATTTGAGGGAAAAAGTGCTAAATTTTCACAATGCATAAAAATCTGAATGGTCCTAAAAAATGCTTAATTTTCCTTCATAGAAAATATTTTTCTCTTTTGATTTGGCCATGAAAAATGATGTGGACATCCTCCTGACAGGTTTTGTGAGAAACATACACTACTGTTTAAAGGTTTTTTTTTTTTTAATGTTTTTGAAAGAAGTCTCTTCTGCTCACCAAAGCTGCATTAATTCGATCAAAAATACAGTAAAATCAGTAATATTGTGAAATATTATTACTTAATAATAATAAATAAAAATAAAAAACAGTAAAATATGGTGTTATTTATTATTGTGATGCAAAGCTGAATTTTCAGCATCATTACTCCAGCCTTCAGTGTCACATGATCCTTCAGAAATCATTATGATATGCTGATTTGCTGCTCAAGGAACATTTCTGATTATTATCCATGTTGAAAAGCAGTTGTTCTGCTTCATATGTTTTGGAGAAATTGTGATACTTTTTTTTTCAGGATTTTTTGATAAATAGACTATTCAAAAGAACAGCATTTGAAAAAAAAAAAAAAAAAATTTTTTATTTTGTTGTAAATTTTAATTTTTTTTTTTTATAACTTTCAATCAGTTTAATGCATTCTTGCTTAAAAAAGTATTAATTTCTTTAAAATGTAGTGTACAGTAGAGTAGATTGTTTTGCTACAATGCATACATTAATGCTACACTGAGGTAGGTATTGTATTCATCAAATACATCAAAACAGGTGAAACAGCATTAAAAAAAAAATGTACTGAAACAGGAAGTGAAAATCATGACACACTCACCATCTGTGGCAGGAAAGACTGTCCGTCCATGTTGACGGTGGAGAGGTTTACTCCTGCGATGTCCAGGATAGTCATAGAAAGATCTATATTCAGCACTGGAGACTAGTGGACAGGCAAATAGATGTTATAGAATTTTTACAGTCATAGAACAATATATTTAGACATGTTCACTAAATCAGTCCTCTAACCTGAAGTGCTTGTTTAGGTTTGATTCCTGGACCCCGAACCAAGAGAGGGATGCGAATATCAAACTCATAAAGCTGTCTCTTGTCAATGGGCAATGAGAACTGGCCTGAAATTGATTGAAAAATAAGGTGTCAGAGTCAGGTGACAACAGGTCAATAAAACTGTGGAGACTGAGGACGCACCGGTGTGATAGCCGTGATCAGACGTGTAGAAGATGTATGTGTTGTTCAACTCCTTTATTGAATCCAGTTTCTTAATCAGCTGCTCCACCATGTCGTCCACTGACAGAAGCGTCTGCCACCTATCAGATATTAAACACACATATCTCAACAGAAAGATTTATTTGATATAACGCTGTATGAAATCTATATTTGTGTACCTCCTGCGGTAAGCGTTATCAAGGTACTCAATGGAGCTGTTTGGCATTGGATTTGCAGGCTGCCGCAGTAACCAATGTTTATCCTAAAATCAGAGAAACAGCATCTTATGGTCATGCTTATGGTCATCCTATTTCTTTAATTAAAGGGGTCATCAGATGATACATGCACTTTTACAAGTTGTTCGAACTGAAATGTGTGTTGGCAGTGTGTGTACACAACCACCATATAATGATAAAAATCCACCATAAAGTTTTTAAAGTTTAGTTTAATTTAAAATCTCTACCCCTTTCTCAAATCGAGCCGATCTCAGATGCGTGTCTTTGTGACGTCTCACAGACAAGCCCCTCCCATGATAGTTTGATTGACAGTAGTGTTTCGGCGCAGACTGGACTGGCGTCTTACCTTAGTCCCGCCCTGAGTGACTGTCATCAGTCCGCTATTATTTCACCGCCGGATGTAGACAAGAATAACTCCTAAGTGATTGAGGTGTTCTGTTGTTGGATGTGGATAATGAACATAGCAGTCGTCATTTACTCCTGACATCTGAGCCGCTGAACTCGCAGTGGATTACATTTGTTTCTGAAGGGAATGCACCCCCGATCTACATAAATGCGTCTATGTTTGCGCGAATCATTCATGATCCAGCCTCATCTACAGAAGAAGTGAGTGTAAGGTTTTTTAATGAATCTTTGCAAATCGCCTTTCCAAATAATGTTTAAATTAGCAAGTTTCACGATGGATGCGTCTAAAGTAAACAGTCTCTCAGAGAGCGGCTTGGAAAAGAGGGGCGGGGTCAGCAGAGCTCATTAACATTTAAAGGAAAATGCTACAAAACGGCTTGCTCTGAATAGAGTTGTTTTAGACAGGGTAAAAAGGTGTTTTTATACTACCATTGAGAAATTTTAACCAAACTATGTTACAGACTTTTCATTAAGACCCTAAAGAATCATATCAACTTGTCGAAAATGGGCATCTGATGACCCCTTTAACACAGATAGTAAAATTCTTTCTCAGGTATAACTTTATGCTTAGAGACATCCTTGCCTTCCTTAAGCAATGAAGACCAGACTGATTTCGTTCGTGATTGTCAATCGTTCACTAACATGAGACGGCTTCTCTGCATTATCCAATATTGCAATCAGACTAAGCAGAGAATTCTGGTAGTTTCGCTCGATGGCGAAAAGGCATTCGATCGCGCAGAGTGGACGTAACTATTTGAGGTTTTACGGCAATTTAGTATGGGAGATGAGTTTGTGAAATAGATTCAAATACTTTATAGGTCGCCCCATGCTTCTGTTTTGACAAATGGCATGCTTTCTCTTCCCTTTAATCTGAACTGTGGAACTAGACAGGGTTGTCCCCTCTCACCACTTATTTCTGCATGGTTACCAAAGCATATGTGGTGGGCATTGACAACATATATATACATATATATAACAATGTAAAATTATATATATACACATATATACTCACTGACTGGTATTTTGGCTATTTATTTAACAAAAATTATACAAACGCATTTTTAAAATATATCATGAATTAAAAAAAAACAAGCTTCTTGCTCTATTTTAAAAATATGAAAAAATATTTAAAAACTGATGCTTATGTAAAATTTTACAGATTAATATTTAATAATAGATCAATTCTGAATAATATTTCTATAAATATTATTAAAATATATATATATTTTTTTGGATATTATTGTAGATTTGGTTTCTTGAAGTTTTAAATATTGTGGAAAGCCAACCGAACTCATCGTTTACACCTGCAGTACTTCCTCATTATCTGACAGATGTCATTAAGGATGAAACTGAAAGCTGAACCTTTCCAGGCATGTTGAAGCTGCCGTCACGTGGTGCTTTGACGTCGCTGAAGGACTGCTGATACTGAGGGGCAGCCGTCCACGGCGAGTGAGGAGACGGCGGACACAACATCATGAAGAACGGGTGATTGGGGCTCCGCTCCTCCAGGAAATGCAGCGACCGGTTCAACTAGAGAATCAAAATACATGTAAGATATATTTTTAAAGCCTTCAGGCAAACCAAACTGGATTGACACAGCCCCAGACTGAAAGACTGGCTTATCTATGGGAAAACAACAATTGTGAGTGGAGTTTAATTTAAGACTAGTGTTAATCTGTTTCCGGGACACCTGCCCTTACTTAAATAATAACAGAGCAGTGGTTAGCGATGCAAGATTGCAGCCCAGGTTTCAGATATCAAGCAGTCCAGTCATGCGTCCCACAGAAATCACATGAGACACTGCTGAGTGGACAGGCTGACGTGTGGGGGCACATCCTAACAGTCAGAGTTACGCAGAATTTGCTTCATCACCTTCTAAACTTGTTTACGTTGGAAATGCATCAGTTAACACAATGTGGTTACCAAATAATATCTGTTTTAGGACAAGACACAGTCTGTTCAAATACCAGTCAGTGAGAACAGATTGTGTTAACTGATGCATTTCCAACGTAAAAAACAAGTTTAGAAGGTGATGAAGCAAATTCATTGGCTGTCACATTTAGCAGGAAGTAAATGCTTGCAAAAACTGAGTGTCTTGAGTGAAATGAATGATTTAATCTGACATAACATGCTCCAACGTGTAGTCAGATTTTTCTATTTACTATCCTAATACACATTCCTAGGCTTATTGTGAAGTGTTTATCAGGGCTACTTATTCAAAATAAAAAGATTGTCTTTGAAGTTTTTTAATGAACATATAATACCTTGCCTATTTCAGATTTTTAAAAAGCCCCTCCACAAAATATAAACAAAATAGATTTATAATATATTTATATATACATATAAATATATTTATAATTGATTTATATATAAATAAAATAAGTTAATTTTATTCCTCACTGAATATCCTGTTTAACCCAGAAGTGCATCACATAATGGAGGTAAAAATGTATTTTAATGTTGACTCTACACTTAAAAGCGTTAAAAACTTACAACCAGGTCTGTGAGATAGTCCTTCTCATAGTTGTCTCCATGATTTTCCTCTTTTCCATTTACAGACAGTGTGTAATTGTAATATTTAGAGTTTCCCACCTGTAGATACACAAATAAAGCCAAAACACTGTTAGACCATACTACAAAATGAAATATTTGCCCTGAAACCATCAGTAAGAGAGAAATTAAAATGGTTAAACAACAGATCTGCTTTTGTAGTGCAGGTTGTAATGAGACTGCATCACATGACTTACATACTAAACCATGCATTCTGCACGAATGCTTGTCTATAGGTGACTGACATCATATATTATACTGCAGCACATACAGCTTTTCCCTGCTGATCTGAATGTAAAAGGGAATGCTGCGTCTGTTCATGACTTACCAGTGCGTGCCATTGGTCCCAGCCAGGAGGCACATGACCCACACCGCCCGCGTCTTTACTTCCATACTGAGGACACAGAGAGGGATTTACATGAGCTGTAAGAGGAAAAACAGTGACTGGGAGAATCTCATGAAACCAGTCAAGCACATGCCAGTCATATTTCCCCTCTACCTCAAAAATGTTATTTTTTAGATTTTAGATAAAAAAAAGAAACTAGATTTTGTTGATGAAATTAATGATATTTTAAGAATTTGGGGGATAAATGCATATATATACACACATTTATTTTGTAGAATTTTGGGTGAAATGTGACCTGGACATGTTTTAGTGAACAACTGGAGATTTTTTCCATCGCAACATTATTTTTTTATGACAATTAAGCACATTTTCATCAACCAGTTGTCATTACTACAATGCAAATGAATATATAAAATATATATTAGATTTAAATAGTGAAGTATTTATATATGATTGCATTTGTTGCACTACTGCAGATATATATATATGAATCATGGCAATCAGAAAACACACAAAAAATTCTATTCTATTCTATTCTTGAATTTGAAGTAACCAGAACAGGAATGTAACTGAAAAGAAACACAAACTTTAGCAGTATTTCAAACTTCTCAAACCTGTAGGAATGTTGTTGGCTTAGAACACTTCAGACATTTGAAAGATTGTAACAAATATTTAAACACATTGTGCAGAGCTTCTGATATCATTGTAGGCAAATTTCCAAAAACGAACACCATGCAAATAGGTCAGTGATACTGTATAGAGCACCAGGCGGGTCAAAAGCTGACCTGATTCAGGTATTTCCCACCATAGAAGGTCTGGTAGCGCATCTTATTGAGGTAAACCGGAAAGGCAAAGGGCTCGGCCTCCTTCTGCCACGCCGTGCTGCTGCAGTTGCCAGAAATTGAGTTATTTCGGACCAAATGATTGTGTGGATATTTACCAGTGAGGATGCTGCTGCGACTGGGACAGCACAGAGGGGTGGCAGTGAACTAAACACAACAGGAAAGAAGAAACTTGTGATATTTGGTCAGAATCAGTAAGTCTTTGGTTTATGGCTGAGCACTCACAGCATTGGAGAAAGTTACACCAGCATCACCGATCAGTTCTTTGGTCTTCTTCATGGGTGTCTGTGGATAAAAAAATAACACTTAATGAGATGGCTATAGTGTCAGCATGATGCATCATCTGTAACAACTACAACGTCAACAGGATGTATGATTTCACACATTAATTTTTGCCCAATGACTTGTTCCTGAACTTGATTCTTAAAACAACAGCTGCTTCAATATGACTTTAACAGTACAATAAATGCTACCATGTATAAATATTTTTTAATTTAAATAAATACATATATATGTATGTGTGTGTGCGTGTGTGTGTGTGTGTGTATATATATATATATATATATATATAGATAGATATAGATAGATAGATGATAGATTTAATAAATATATAATATATAACAATTTATATATATATATATATATATAATATATATAATATATATAACATATACTATATATATATATATATATATATATGCAGAAATATCAATGCAAAAAATCACCTAGTACAACAAATGCTACAATGTATAAATACTTTTGAATTTAAACAATACATTTACAAATTTACATTTAGTCATTTAGCAGACTCTTATATGCAAGGCAACTTACAAAGGAGGACGATAGAAGCAATCAAAACCAACAAAAGAGCAATAATATGAAAGTGCTGTGACAAGTCTCGGTTAGCCTAACGCAGTACACATAGCAAGGTTTTTTTTTTGTTTTTTAATTAATAAAGAAAAACAAGTAGACGGAATAGAAAAAGAACAGGAAATGCTAGTGTTAAGGATTTTTTAAAATAAAAATACAACAAGTAAAAAGAGTAGAAAAAGAATAGAGAATGCTAGTATTACAGGGTCAGTTTTTATAATAAATAAGAAGTAAAAATGAAGATAGAATAAAAAAGAATAGAGAATGCTAGTGTCAGTATGATATATATTTAACATTATTACTAGATTTTTCCATTATCAGAATGAATTTTGTGATAAAATGTCAAAAAAATCCTATAATAACCTTTATTACATCAACAATATAATTTCTTACATTTGTTCTGTTTGAATTTGAGGTGAATATATCTACATATTCATAGTACTAATGTGTGTGTGTTTTGACATATACCAAGGTAGTAACATGCTATTTTTGGAAATTCATTGATATATTGCCTCAATAAAAAAAAATAATAATAATAATAATAATATTATATATTTTTTTATATATATTGAAAACAATAAGCACAAAATAGGCTAAAATAGCCTTAATTTCAAGAACAACATAAAATGACATTCATTTATTATGTAAACCCTTTTTTTTGTAAGTTCACTGATATAAAATGTCAACATTATGGTGCATAAATTTCAGTATCTTAAACTATCTGAAACCACTGTATTAAGCTACAGTACAGTACAACACCTTGTGCAAAAGTTAAACTGTCATGGTACACGACCAATAGAAAAGCATTTGTAGTTTAACTTTGTACACTTACCATTCCCCCCATCTCCACGTCCTGGTCGTCGGTGAGAATGAGGATGATGTTGCTCAGTTTGACGCATTCTGAACACCTGAGCGTGCAGGTGAGAAGCGCGGCGAGTAGACAGGTGGACACCACCCGCGCGCTGGACCTCCACTGACCGACCCGCGAGCTCGCCATGAGGCCAAACCCAGACCAAACCCGCAGTCTGGAAGCCTGGAAACCCGGAGTCAAGCAGTCGTGGGTTTCGAGTGGCGAGCTGCAGCACACACGGTGGAATGAACTGAGAGAGTTTGAGGAAGTGAGACACTCAGTGTGTCATGTGACTGCAGCCTGATCTAACAGCTGATGAGTTCACAGACAGTCATAAAAACACAGAATAAAGAAATAATAATTTGCTCTTTTTTACACAAAGGTTGTGTCTGTTAAACCATGTTGTGGGTAGTTTTTATTGTTTTAAAATGTTAAATTAATTATTGATTATTGCTCTGACAACAAAATTTTCCACAATAGAATTATGCTTCTTATATATACATATATGATATATATATACATATATTCACGTATGTACTAAGAATTCAAAAGAAAGATAGAACTCAAATGAACAAATTAAAAGTTTAACAAACATGAGCATGTGCGTTTTATTGGAAAGTCACATCCCCTCTCTTGCACGTGATTGTGTGTTATTGTTTTACAATCACATATGGCTTTATGGTATTGTAAATGCATTCGAAGATCAAGAAAATCTGTACTTTCGCATTTATTATTTTATTTTTTATTATATAACTACTGTGAGTTAAGTTAATATAGCAAGTCTGCACCCAGTCGGAACGCTTTTGGGTGCACCAAAACTTTCTCAACGTGTGTACCACTCAAAATAGATCCCCCTGGATACAATCCTATGAGACAAGAGGCAGGTCTTCTGATAGGTGGCGCGTGTGGCCCAAAAACCTGAACTCTCGATTTAGTCACATTCAAATATGAAGATGCCTTACGTTTTTGGGGACGTTTTGTTTACAACGCTATTAACGTTTAAATATATTAACATTCGTGATACTTTGTTATATAATTGGAATCTGGCAGAACAATTATAAAATGATTTTTTAATTCATTTTCTAGTAATCACAAATGGCTGCGATTGGTCCGTCTTCACCAGCGCAGAGAAATGTAACAGATACCACGTGATAACACCGTGCCATTACAGTCTATAGTCATTAGCAGCGATCAGGAAAACTTTTAATTTAATAATTATACTGATAAGCTTACTTTCTTTATAGCTGTTTCAACACCAAGTGAAGAGTTAAACCTGAATACTTATTATCTATACCCACGGTGACTACTTAGAGACAACTTTCGGGCCACCGATGCGTGCATTTGTTTCACAATAATTGACGTTCTATCTACGTATTTTATTTCTGTGACGCACACGTGACAGTCTGGTGGAAGCAGTGTTGCCAAGTCTGCGTTTTTTTCAAACAACTTTATTAGATTTTATCAACTTTCAAGTGTGTATATATATCAGTATTTATATTAATAAGTGTGTGTTTGTGTGTGTGCGTGTATTAATTCATTTTATATACATAAAAATTTCCATTGATTAGCTACTGGCAGTTCACCATATTATATATATTAAAAAAGTTTTAAAATATTTTAGGTATTTTTTTGCAAATACAAAAATACTTTCATCAAACCAATTAATCAAATCAAAAGTTCTGTGTGTATATATATATATATATATATATATATATATATATATATATATATATACTTATATATATATGAGTGTGTACTTTTTTCATTTTTACTATTTTTTCATTTTAACTTTTAATTTATATATTTTTACTCATGAATTTAATTTAATATTTAATGAAAACATACATATATTTAATATTATATATATATATATATATATATATATATATATATATATATATATATATATATATATATATATATATATATATATATATATATATATATATATATATATATGCAACTTCTAAATGATTTGATTAATTTGTTTGATGAAAGTATTTTTTTTCAGACAACTTTTGTTTGATTTGACTAACTTTCAAGTGTATATATATCAGTATTTATATTAATAAGTGTGTGTGTGTGTGTGTGTGTGTGTGTGTGTGTGTGTGTGTGTGTGTGTGTGTGCGCGTATGTGTGTGTGTGTGTGTGTGTGTGTGCATGTGTGTGTGTGCGTGTGTGTGTGTGCGCGTATGTGTGCGAATGTGTTTGTGTGTGTGTATGTGTGCGTGCGAGTGTGTGTGTGTCTGTGTGTGTGTGTGTGTGTGTGTGTGTGTGTGTGTGCATTTTTGTGACATATCAGTACACAAAATTGTATAATGACAAGGGTATAACAAAGGTATTACAAGGAGAAGGTGACTTTTCAGAACATTATTCCATGTCCCCACTTTTCAAAATGCATAGAAATCACACAGAATGGAATGTATTGAAAATCTGAAATAGCACAAAGTTTCCTGTGATAGAATATACAGTTTGTACAGTATAAAAACCATTACGCCTATGGGAATTCCCCACTTTTCACAAAAACAAACGTGTGTGTGTGTGTGTGTGTGTGTGTGTGTGTGTGTAATCAGGTTCTACAATAATTGACATGGACAATCTAGAATTGAGCTCAGATGACCTCCGACCTCATCACTTTCAGGAGTCCAGTATTACGATGACCTCCAGAAACCCGTCACTAGGGCGGAGGCTGATGTCATCAGTGATATCGTGGAGAAAGCTGTGTTGCTCGGAGCAGGAGGTCACACAGCTTCAGGAGGCCTGTGTGCTAATGATGTGCAGATCATTCATGTGCATTAAAAGTCAAGTTCACTTGTATATCGCTTTTCACAATACATGTTGTTTAAAAGCATCTTTACAGAAAATACGGATGTTAATGTTTCTAATATCTTAATATTTTCATGTCTTATAATAGCATTTAGCAGATTAGAGGTGGACAGAAGTATAGTTTACACTTAGTGATAATATAAACAATCAAACACCTGAGATTTACTATATTGTGTATATTGCTTTACATGAATATACTGTATGAATGAGAGTAAAGTTGAATGTACAGTATATACAACTTTATATCGCTGGTATTATCAGAAGCATCCGGCTGGGTGAGATGCTTTTTTAGTTGAGGTAGTTTTTGTAGTAGTATAACATTTTTTTTTGTAGTGGTATAAATTTTAGTTCAAATTTGTTTGGTTTTGTTTGAAATGAACACATTCTGAAGTTATTTTTTAAGCACTTAATTCAGTAATTTTCATAGTTGTCAGATCTCTGATTATTGATTGAAAAATAATGATAATTTTTTTTTTCTACCAACTTTTGATTTTGATCTAATGGAAAAATATAGACAATAATACTTGTTATTGATAAAAAAAAAAAAAGCAAAATGTATTTGAATATAGGTATATAATGTTTTTATTTCTTAATACATTATAAATATGAAAATATTTTTATTTCAAGTGTTTGATTTGGATTTTTGATTGATTTGATGAATTTTTTTTTTTAATACATAAATATTATACATTTGTGTGTCTATTTTTCATAAATATTTTTTAAGACAACTTTTGATATAAGTGATTTTTTGTTCATTTGATTAAAATATTTTTATGTTCATGAAAAAAAATGGTAAATATTCTTTTTTTTCATAGAAAAATATTTTCATGACAAAACTATTGATTTACTTATATATTTATGTAATTACATACACATATATTTTTCATTTACTATATTTTCTGAAAGTGTAGTTTTCATTTTCCTATGTGTTGTTGTTCAAATTCTACTTCAGTGTGGAGTTTTCTGAATCTCTGTGAGAGTGTGATTGTCTAAACTGAGGTGTCACACCTGACTTCATGACAGTGTTTTGAGGTCAGTTTTGTTCACGCATGATGATGTCTGCTCTGCAGCTGTTTGAGAGGGAGCTGAGATGGTGGGTGGGGCAAGAGAAGCAGTCACACAAAGTCTGTCCACTACAAATGTGTCAGTGCTTCCATCACGAGCTTTATATTTTAGCTCCCAGTTATCATCATATTTCATATGTAAATATTTAAAGGACGTGATGGAAAAGAGACTTCAATTGTTTTGCAAACACCAGATATCTGCTACTTTTGTAGTCTGTATTTTGTCAATACTTTGATCAGTTTCTCAGTTTTTTGCTCCATATTCATATGCAGTTCCAGGTTTTAATATGTGGTTCTTTGTAAATGAAGTAAACAGTCATTCTCTTTTATCAGATACTACTTCTAGATGTTTGTGAGTTGTTTGTCTCTTTGAAACTTTGAAAGTCTGATTTTATATTTATAATTAAAGATAAATTTAATTAAAACTCAAAATGTGTCTCTTTATATTTTCCCATGATAGTGCTGCAGTAATTATAGACTTTGTCTTTGGATAAATGACCATAAGTGGTTTCCATGTAATATCCTCTCCATATACTGCACTGGCACATATTGATTTGACTTTAATTTTTGATTTAATTGTCTCATCCACTGGAGTGCGGTACAATTTCTATACACTATAACTTAGTAAGAGGTTGCAAGTAAATACACACTTAATTCATCAGCCATTGTGTTTGACGTAAAATGGCACGTGACACCTTATAAAAGATGTGTATTTTTTAAAATTACTCTCTTCCTTCTGTCAGTACATAGTCGAAATTTTACTTCAAAGAAATACATATTTACATTTAAAAAAACATGAAAATACATATTTTTCCCAATTAAAAGTTTGGTATCAATAAATTAATAATAATAATAATAATACTTTTATTCAGCAAGGATGTTAAGTGATAGTAAAGACATTTATAAAGTTACAAAATGTTTCTATTTCAAATAAATACAGTTATTTTGACGTTTCTATTCATCAAAGTATCTTGTTGAATCTGTTTCCACAAAAATATAAAGCATTACAACTGTTTTTTTTTTTATGTTAGCAGTAATAATAATAAATATTTCTTGAGCATATTAGAATGAGTTCTGAAGGATCATGTGACACTGAATACTGGAGTAATGATGCTGTAAATCCAGCTTTTTATTACAGAAATAAATTATGTTTTAAAATATATTCCAAAAGAAAACTGTTATTTTAAATGGTAATAATTTTTCAGAATATTGATGTTTTTACTATATTTTTGATCTTCTTTCAAAAGTTTTATTGAACCCAAACTTTGGAAGAGTAGTGTGTAACATATAATGATTATCTGTAATGAAATTCAGAGAGGAAACGTTGGTGTTTTGAAGCTAATGGTGGTATAGTTGTGAGGCTGTCTCCAGTATGTAAACAGCAGTCTCTGTCTCTGCAGGAGATCATTCAAGTATGATTTCACCTCTGTGTGTCTCCTTTCTTTCAGTGTTAATGGCAGCACTGTTTATTTAGCCTTTACAAAAGAATCAACTGTGCCGTTATACATTGAATCTGTGCATATTTGCCTCTGTATAATGCAGTTATATGTGTGACCCTGGACCACAAAACCAGTCATAAGGGTCAATTTCTCGAAAAATATTGAGAAAATCGCCTTTATATTCAGAGGACTGTTTATACAGGACTTATACATATATCAGTGTCAGTTATAATAGTTAACTAAATTTAAAACCATTAAAAAAATTATAATTTCTTACTTGAAATTATTATTATATATACATTTTATTTTAGCTTGTTGCCAAGAAAACGCTTTTTTTTTAAATTATGTTTACCTTCGTGTACTAAGATATCTAAAACTAAACCTGAAATTAAAATCAATAAAAACTATATAGATATTAAAAAAAAAGCAATAATAATAATAATAAATAACAATGACAAAAACATTGTCTGATACCATTTTTTTTTCCAAAGTATGAAACTTTTTTTCCTAAAATATGACACTTTTTAAACAAGGCACTATGGTGATACCATAAAAAAAAAAAAAAAAAAAAAAAAAGATTAAAATAACATTTAACGAACCTGGAAGTTTGAATTTATTTATTTTTTTAAATACTTCAATAATCTCTTAAATGTTTTATTTGCCACTGTGTACATTCTTTATAAAACACTAGAGCACAGAGTAAATATTATAGTTCATGAATATGACAATTACATTACTATCTGAAATGGCCAAAGTACCACAGAATGTATTTTGAATTAATACAAAAACACAAACAATATTTTGAGTCTCCTCTCATAGGCTTTTTATGATATTCTGTCACAGAAGTCTGTCATACACTAATGGACAGTGTGAAACACTATATTGTTTTATCTCCAGTTTGCAGCCTCTTTAAATGGCGTGTCTTCAGTTTTGACAGGACATCAACGGCCGCGTCTCATTTCATCTACCTTTAAGTTGTATTTTACTGCGGTTTGAACCCAGCAGACACCTTCTGCTAACAACATAATTGACCTGTAAATGTAATTTTAACTTCAAAGAGCAGGTCTATGTTCACACCTCACGTCAGCCTTTACATTACACTCTTAACAGGAAAAGGAAAGGCCCAAATGCAGCGTTCCCTCCTCCCTTGTCTTTTTCCGCAAGGACACTTCTTTCAGTCAAGTGTCCATGATCTGAAAGCATTCACAAACATGCTGATCTGGCCCCGGCTCCTTAATGATGAGCGTCGTAAGAGACGGGGTGGGTGGGTTTCGGCAGTTATGCTCAATAGGGATTAATGCCCCCTTCACACTTCCCCTCCCCGGTTCCAGGTGTGAAACAAAAGTGCTCTGAATGGGCCTCTGGAGCGTTCCGGGACACCTCTGGCCTCGGCTCTGGAGACAGGGCTCCAGGGCTCTGGCCGACGGTCTGAGTTCCCGCCGTAATCGCAGACCGGCTTTTCCGCCCGGGCTGGTTCCTCGGGTTGTTCTTTGAGCTTGATTCCTCTGATTGGAATAAATGAGGGATAACTGGATGTGTTGCAATCAATCTGATGGGATTAACCAGATTAGTGACTTTCATGGACATTCCCTGCATAAAAAAACAAAAGACAAGAACACACAGGAACACTTACCAGAGGCCGTATTAAAGTGATTAAACAGACATGTAAGATCATAATTTAAGTGCTGATGCAACAATTGACACCTAAACTAATGCAGAAATGTAAAAATTAACACAATTGGTGCATACAAAAAGAATAGCAAGGTACTTAGAATAAAGAAATATTCTCAACATTAGGCAAGAAATTCAATTTGCAAATTTATTACTTAGGATTTTTATATTTTAATTTTTTAGTTGTTTTTGGTTATAATTTAATTTTGGCCTATGCAGTTGCAATATGCAATTTTAATGTCAGATTTTTAATTTCATTTTTTATACTTATAATAATATTTTGTATTTAAGGTTTTAAAACAAAAACAATTTTGATTTAAAATGAAAACATCATTTAATTTTTCATTTTATTTTACCAGCATAAAGTTGTAACTAAAACAATAAAAATCATTTTCGTTGCTTGAAATAAAATAAAAATTAACTTAAAATAATGTAGGAAAAAAACAGTAAACTTGAAGTACTAAAATAACTAAAACTGAAATAAAAATGTATAAAATATATTTAAAAAAATATAAAAAAATAGTAAAAACAAATTTAATGTTAGATTTTAAGGACATTTTAATTTTAATTAATATAATTTTTTTATAATTTTTTTTTTCAAAATGTATAATAATACTTTTGAGAATAACACACACACACACACACACACACACACACATATATATACCAAAACTAAAACCATAAAACCTATTCATTTCTTAAAATTGAATCTTCAAATACAATCAACTATTAAAAACAAACTAAATAAATTAAATAAAAATACATACAACTATAAATATAAAAGAACTCAACAAAAAACATTCAACTAAATCACTCAAACTTTCACTAAAAAAACAAACAAACAAAAAAACAGAAAATATAAAATAAAAACTAATTCAAAATATTAATAAAACAATATAAAAACTATACTGTATAAACTATAACTGTATATATATTTTATATAGATTTTTTTTTTTTTATTGAAACCTTTATACATTTTATTTCAATATCAGTATGTTGATGTTGTGTTTATTTTGTGGTTGTGTGATGCTGGTTTTGCTCAGCTGGTGTGTGTTCAGCCTCTTGCCCCTGCAGCGCTGAGAGAGAGACAATACATGAGCAGTCAATACAGAGCAGCAAACAGCCCTATTAGAGATGAAAGGGGCTCAATGAGGACAATCAAAGGCCGTCACTGCTGGGGGCCATTACTCTGAGAGACTGCCGTCTGTAGCGGCGCTTCAGGATAAACTCACTGACAGACCCCTCAAACCCACCAGCCTCAGCCCGTATCACACTGATGGAGCCAGATATGCTTAACTGGACTCATGATCACAAATAACAAGAGAACAAAATAGTTTAAAATGGTATCTGTTCTTAATGATCGAAATATTTCCAACAATAAAAATAAACTCTCAAAGTTTCTGCTTCCAAAATCAGACTGATACAAATTTATAAGTACATAAATAAATAAAATGCTTTCTTTTATATCTGATTAGTTTTGCATTAAAGAAATGTGAATGTTTTATAAAGAGAGGATGGATTGCAGAAAAACTGTCAATAAAACTTGTATTTATATTTGATTAGTTTTACACTAGTTTTAAAGAAATTATTTATATTGATCTTTTTAAACAATGAAAAGCCTCTAAATGAATAAATAGATAAATAACAGACAATTTATTTTATACCTTATTAGTTTTACATTAGTTTTAAATAAATTTTAATGATTATTAAGGGAAGTTGCACTGCTAAAGTCATCTATATTGCTTTTTTAAACATTATAAATAAATAAATAATAGTCAATAAAAACTGCTTTATTTTATATTTTATTACTTTTACATTAAAGAAATTTCAGTGTTAATAAAGCAGCCCAGTTACTATAAAACTGGGCTGCTGAAATCATCTGTTATCATCTTGATATTTTATTAGTTTTAAAGAAATTTCAATTTTATTAAGAGAGGACAGACTGCTGAAATCATCTACATTGCTATCTTTTAAACAATTAAAAGACTATAAATAATAAACTAACGTATATCACTATGTTATACATAACCTAATCACATAGCAAACCTATGTGATACATAACCTTAAAAAAAAAAACGTTCTTGCTGTTACATTATCTGCTCCTCAGATGAGTGTTTTGGATTCTGGGTTCTTTAAAACCACAGTTATATTGATGATTTTCTAAAAAACCAAACATCTATATGTCTGAATGCTGCTATCAGGTCAGGAACATTATTACAGAATCTCTCTCACTGTAATCTGTGCTTTAATGACAGTGTTAGAGAGATGAGAAGTGGACCTGCCGTCTCCAACCCCTCCCGTCTGTCATCCATAAAAACAGGCTCCTGTCTGTACTGCAGCCTGATTCCTCTCCACTGACACGCACATCAAAGTCAGGCCCTGGTTTATCACATATCAGGGCCCGGGGACAGCGGAAACGAGACGGGGACGGTCCTCTAACACTGAGCCTTACTGGAATATAGAAACCTACAATGCAATTACAGACAGATCAGTGACAGATAAGAGAGGAATGAGATCGGCCTGTTTGTTTGGCCTCTCGCTGAAAGAGAGAGACAGATAGAAATGAAGATACAATGAGAGAGTGTAAACAAATTATCTGCTCTTTGAACCTTTAAATGGGCTGAAGAGGGAAGAATATATACAGATTCAGCTGTCTGCATGATTTTACTCTCATTATTTGATTGTTTGAGAAGACGAATAAACAAATTATATATTTTTTCCCATGATTAATGCTTTTAAAGTAATTGAAAATGAGCTACAATCTGTGTAATAAAATAAATAAATAATAATAAAATAAAATAAATTAATTTGACAGTATAAATATAAAATGGCTGTTTCTGAGAACATCCTATATATATATATATATATATATATATATATATATATATATATATATATATATATATTTTTTTTTTTTTTTTTTTCATGATTAATGGTTTGAAAGTAATTGAAAATGAGCTACAATCTGTTTTTATTTTTAATAATATTGTCACTTTTGTTGTGTCAATCAATAATCAATGTTATTGTGATGTCAAATAATCTAAATATAAAAATGGCTGTTTTTGAGAACATCCTATATATATATATATATATATATATATATATATATATATATATATATATATATATATATATATATAATATTTTCTTAAAATTACACTATGCATAATATTATGATGATTCTTCATATTTAATATGGTTGTGTGCTCATATTTAAATGCCCACGCGTAGCGGCATTGGGGCCTTCTTCCTGTCCTGAAGAAGGCCCCATGCCACTACGCGTGTACACATATACATATACAATATATGGAAAGTCATTTTTGCAATAAAGACATTTTAATTACGGAGTGCCTCGGCTATCAGAGATCAAGATGACATTTTACTGCCTCTTAAAGATGGACCGAAAAGATGTTCTACCTTGGACCGAAGAGCACCCAAATCAAACTTAAAAGGGATTGAGCACGCGATTCATCTTGAATCTAAACAGTATTATTGTTTTTTAACAATCTATGAACAAAAACACTTTATTTTGTCATTTAAAAAAAATTAGTGCATGAAAAAAAGAAAAAGCAAACAACCCAAGAACAAAACACATAAAAAAGCAAAAAACTATCAAACAAAACAAGTATGTAAATAAATGACAGATAGATAGATAGATAGATAGATTGTTAGTTAATAAAGTTTTGTACTACTTGAAAATAATTATTAGTCAATAAAGTTTTGTACTAATATAGATAGATAGATAGATAGATAGGATTATTTTACTTTTTAACACATTTGTTTGGATGTATTTTGTTTGTGGTTGATAATTTATTTAGTGTATGTATGTGTGAGTATATTTCCTTGGTTGGGTCTTTCTGTTGTTGTTTTTCTTCAATGCACCCAAATGGGATCAAACCCTTCAGATCCTTTAGAAACAATAATGGTACAAGCTGAGGCTGTTTTATTTGCTTGTGTGATAATCAAAAGTGTCTGGCAGGCTTTGAAATCATGTATTCTTCAATAGTGGGACTGATCAGGTTAATCTCAAGCAAGCCGCTGATAAACCAGATCAGCTATGCGTAATGATGCCGTTTGGGGGGGCAACAGATCAAGGGGCAAGCAGTTATCTCTGTCAGTAGTTGGGTCTCTGCAGACTACTGTCTCCATACTTGTGTAGTGTTTCTAAAACAGCCCATTAACCTCTACCTGCCACTTTAAAAGAGCCGCCTGCTTTGATACCAATACTGGCTGAAAGGGGCATAAACAAGAGCTGAATTACCCACGTTTGCAGCTACTCACAGGAACATTAAGTGTCTATGAGAGAGACATTTTCACAAAAGGACAGAACTGCAGTTTAATTCTAATGGAATCAGAGAAACTGACCAGATTTTTCATAATAAAGTAGTTAAGCAGTATTTTTTATTCTAAAGACACTATGAAAAAAAGACCAAGAAACATTCATGTTTTATTTTCTGTATTGGAATCAGTAAAAATAACTAATAATGAATAAATAAATACATTTCTCATTTGACACTATGAAATGTTTGAGCTTCATTTTGTTGAGCTGCATCTGACTCTTATTAAAGAAATAAAAAGAAAAAAGAAATAAAAAGAAAAAATATTTAGATGTCTTCTATCAAGTTGTTGACATTTCTGTTCTAAAGAGATTACAATAAAGGACTATCATTTTTTTTTTACTTTATTTTATTGTGCTGAAATGAATGAATAAATATTTTTTTCATTTTATACTATGAAATGTTTGAGCTTCATTATGTAGTGGTGGAACTGTACATAAATGAATAAATGAAAGAACGAATGAAACAAACAAATAAATACTTTTTCCAAGTTGTTTTATATTCTGTTCTACCGATATGGGACTGTAAAAATTGGTTTATTTTATTGTGCATGAATCAATAAATTTATGAATGAGTTATTGATATAATTTTCAAGTTGTAGTTTTACATTAACATTTCTGTTCTAAAGAAATTTTATGATAAAAGGACTATAAAAAAGATTGAAATCTTAATTTTTTTTATTCTGCAGAAAGAAAGAAAGAAAGAAAGAAAAAGAAAGAAAGAAAGAAAGTTTTAAAGTGTATTTAGTTCTGTGGACTTTATGCGGTAACATTTTAGTCAAATAACTAAAACTATTCAACTTTTGGGATTAGCAAATATTGCTGTTGATTATGAATTCCAAGCCCCTGTGTTTAACCTTGAACTTCCTCCACCACACTGTTCTAATGTGGACACATGAAATCACACACACATGCACACCTCAGAGAGGAGACAGGATCAGAGATGGTTTTAGGGAGGGGATTACATCTCCAGACTTACTGGTGCCAGGAGTTAATGGGTTCACTCGAGGCCGATTGAGACGTCTTCATTACCACACTTGTGAAAACTGAAGGGGTGGAGATCAGGACGTTTCCTTTGATCCGGGGCGAAGTGAATTGTAAATGAGCTGGGATTAGCCCTATAAATACTTAAGCCTCATGCTGGAGGTGTTGATCAGTGAACTCAAAAACACGCTTGCCAGAACACAAACACACATCTGACTCATTCAGACACGGGACTTCTGCTGGAAACTCACCCTTAAGAAGAAGAACTGCACAACTGCCTTGTGTTATACCGGATATCTGCCTTGCTTTGCTGGATTTGGACACAGTTGGTTGTCTAAGATGAAGGGGCATTTTTCCATCGAGTGGCTTTCTCAAAGCAGCCAGGCCTCGGCATCAACACTTCCCTCAAACTCTTGGGTCTCTCCCGGCCGGGACGTCCCGAGGACCTCTGGCACGGCATCTGAGAGCCTTCCTGGCTTCTACAGCAGATGGAGACCAGAAAACATGGAGAATCAGGAGAAACATATGGAGCCAGCACAGTCGGGAAACAGTTTGTCTACGCAAGAGACAGAGTCAAATGACAACAATATCATCCAGCAACACACTCACGGTAAAAAAACTGTTCTCATAATCCAGGTTAATATTGCTGAGTAATCTTTATGCATTTTTAAATGGTTTAATGTAAAATACTGATTTAAAAATACTAAAAATAGTTTTTTGGAAAATAGTATAAATAATTATTAAACATAGTAACAATAAAGGTAACGTACAGAAGCTTTGCCAGCACTGGAATAAATTAAATAAAAAATGATTAAAAACAGAAAACAGTTATAAAAGTTTTTAAATAATGATTTCATGTAAAATACAGATATAAAAATATTTTTTTGTTTGTTTATTTAACAGTAAAGTATATAGTATCAAAGACTTTAACAGTTTAAAAGTAAAACTATAAACTGCCAAAACGAGAAAAAAACACATTTTAAAATATATTAAAATAGAAAGGTTATTATTTTACATTTTAAATCATTTAATGTAAAATATTCACCTAAAATACTGTTGTTACTTTTATTGGATAAGTAGTAAAAATAGTCTAAATAATAAAAAATAAATATTTTTCAACACAACTATAGTTAAAAGTACTATAAAAATACTGTTAAAATAATAAATAACACTAAAATGCTAAACTAGTTAATTATTTTAAGTATAAATCTATTTCATGGAGTTTGTATTAGGATCCCATTTTAAAAATGTAATGCTAGCAAATTTACAGTTTGCATGGGATCTACTTTAATTTACTTTTGTCGTAATTTTTCTACATTTTTAAAATTTATTTACTTATTTTCAGTTGAACATTTTCCAATAAAAAATTCAAATTTACAAAATGTTTATTTTCTCTTGCTCCCTTGTTTTTATTTTTTATTCTTTTATTTAATTGTGTTTCCTGGCCTCATATTTAAATCTTTATATCTATTTGTTTCCTGATAGCCTCAGAGCCAGGTTTCAGCAGCAGCACAGAGGAGGAGGAGACATCAGGGTACGAGAGCGAGGGCGGCCCCTCTCTCTCACCTGGGGCCCCTAAAGAACCGGCGCCATCAGGATCTCCCTCTACTGGCCGCAGACCCCGAACGGCCTTCACCGCCGAACAAATCAACAGTCTAGAGAGAGCCTTCAAAAGGAATGCTTATCTGGGGGCCCAGGACAAAGCTGAGCTCTGCAAAAGACTAAATCTGTCTGACAAACAGGTGCGACGTCGCTTCATTGTTATTATTATTATTACTATGATTTTAATAATGTGATTTAAAGCGACTGTGTGCTAGTTTTTTTTTAGATATAAAAATAACTTAAAAAAATAACTCGATGAGTGCTTTCAAAGCACAGCGTCGTGAAGCTTCGAAACCTTTACGAATCATTTGATTCGAAGCAGTGATTCGAGTCACGTGATGTCATTGAACGGTTCTTCGTTACGTCATAACAGTTTCTAAATGTTTAGTATTATACATTTATAATAACATTTTTTGTATAATAAAAATAAAGAACAGTAGTTAAAAGTCTCTTATTGGCCTGTTTAGCCAAGCCCTACATAAAACAAACAAAATAATTTAATAAAAGAACACACATATTACACTGACACTTAATATTTAATGGTATTTGATGATTTGTTAACAGCAATTCATATATTATACTATGAAAAAACACTTGGTAGAAGGTGTTTGGCCCATAGACTGTATAAAAACAGGTTTGGCCTGAGTTTTTGTTGCATTTACACAGTTTTGACCAGCAGACGTCACTAACGTGTTGCACGTGTTGCACGTGTTCGAAACAGTGAATCTTTTTGCGAAGCAATTCAGTTGATTCAAAGATTCAAATAGGTTCGTTTCTTCCATCGCTAGCTTTAAATATCAGCTTCAAGATCATTCTGATGGTACACTGACTTAAAATAACGTCTGTACGGGGAGAATATGTAAATATTTGGTAAGCCGGTACGAAATTTCGCAAAAAACAAATACACGCCTACAGCTGTAATTCCACTCACTTAACTGTAGGGGGCTCCAAATTTGAAAAAATAGTGATTTTGCTTTTATTTATGTATTAAATGTGAACTTATCTTATGTTTCTCTCCATCAGATCAGAAACTGGTTCCAGAACCGACGCATGAAGCTGAAACGGACCGTTCAGGACAGTCTGGCTCACGCCTCGCATGTGATGCATTACTCCGATCTGCACAGTTTCCGTGCCGCTCCGTATCCCAGCTACTACCCGGTGGTTCAAGAGAGCCCAGCATCTTATGGCCCCGGATTCCACTACAGCCCTGCTACTTCCGGAGGCCTGTCAACCCTACCTGTGGAGGCCCTGTATCAGTACAGCACCCTACAGAGCCTTCCTGTCCATCCCAGCAACCCCTCCATGATGAGTCCATACCAGCCCTTTCACTCACAGTACTACAACACACAGTGAGACGAGACTCAAGTCAAGGCTACACCTTCAAAACATCGTTGCATGTGTGAATGCAGGGTGAAGTGCAATAAAAATTTGACATATATATATATATTTTTCGTTTTGAGGAATTATTTAAATATGATTGAAAAGTTCTATCTCGTTCATGTCTTTGTGTACAAAAGGAGTGTATAAATAAATCAATTTCTGTTTGACTACACTGAAATGTGAAGTGCATCATTACTGACTATTGTTCGAAAGTTTATTTTAATGATTTTAATTAATCAAAGATGGATTAAATTGATCAAAAGTAACAGAAAGACTAAATGCTATACAAGATTTCTATCGCAGATCAATTCTATTCATTTGAACTTTGTTTATCAAACTGTTTTTAATATTGATAATCAGAAATGTTTCTTGAGCAGCCTATCAGAATGATTTCTGAAGGATCATGTGACACTGAAGAGTGGAGTAATGATGATGAAAATTCAGCTTTGCCATCTCGGGAATTAAATTTTATTTTAAACTATTCAAATAGAAAACAATTATTTGAAACTGCAATAATATTTTGCATTATTACTATTTTTAATCAAATAGATGCAGCCTTGGACTTTTTCAAAAAACACTTAAAAACAGCAGTGTACCATTTTGGGGATTTTCTTTTTCTCCAACAAATATAATCAACTGAAACTAAACACATTTAATCTGATATTTTCAGCATGCTATTATTTATTGCTTACAGTTTTAGTTTAGCCTGTCAAAATACAAAGAATAAACATATGTGGCCACATTTACTTGAACACTGAGTTACATGTAGTTTAGTAAAAAAACATTTAGTAGTTTAGTACAAAAGCATTTAGTTACAGGGTTTCTGCAGGTTTTATGAAGATAACTTTAAGACTGTTTGAAAACACGACTTAAAACAGAACTCCAATTCTTCATTCGTTTTACAAAAACAAATAGCATACGGCTTGAATACCTCAGCTCCCAACCACTAGAATATAGAAATACCTTTTACTATAGCTTCTGATCACACTGCAAAAAATGCTGTTCGTTAGTACTTTTTGATTTCCAGTGCAAATGCCTAAAGACTCTTAAATCCAGATGCATTTAATTGAGATGCAAAATCCTATAAGATGTCCTGATTTCTGATAAATTGTCTCGAAGTGATTTAAACAAGAACAAATATACAGCTAACAGGCTTCATTTTACATCTTAAGTAATGATTTCTGATAAATTGTCTCGAAGTGAGTGTGTTTGGGTATTAGATATTAGTACTGGAAAACAAGACAAAAATACAGAGGAAGATATTCAGTTTTTGCAGTATTTAACACCATGACTATGAATTCAAGACTTTCTGCTCTGATTTAAGATCTTTTATTGCCTTAATTTGTGGAAGGGAAAATTGAGACTTTTTAAGATCCACAGAAATCTATTTGTTAAACAAATGTTTAGTCGTCAACTATAATCAACCACAAAACCATCTGCTTAAGTTAACATTGAAAATGGAAAAATTTTCTTAAATACTTTTACCCAAGCATTTAAATCTATACATGTCTGTACTTTTTAGGTACTCCCTGTACTTTGGTTTATTTCAAAAGATATACACAATGGAAATGCAGCTAGGAAAACGTTTTCTATAAATTTTATTCACAATCTCTTATGTCAGATCCAAGAATGACTATCAGGATTCATTTTAATAGATCTCCTGCAGCGATTAGCGGAGCGTAAATCTAATTTGAGGAGTTTCTAAGGAACACGCGTTAAATGAAAATCACAAAAGGCAAAACATTTAGAAAAAAAACCCCATCTTTTTAATGTATAAAACAGATTTTTAAAAGCCAATAATGAAGCCCAGACCTCACAAAAACCATTCCTTAACCCAACTAAACACAAAAACCATGATCACATTTCCTTACCCCACAACATTTAACACCCCCTCCCCCATTAATTATCATGAATATAGTACGTCAAACTCTAATCATTGTTGTGTTAATCTACGCTTACCAAACATAACCAAACAAATGGGGAAACGTAACAAAAGCAACTGCTCTCTCAATGCCGATTTCTATACAAAGACAGAATCGAACATCAATACATTTTATACGGTTTTCTGCTGGCCCTTCTTTCCAATCAGTGACTTGTGGATGTGTGGAATCACACCTGTAGAGAAAGACACAGAGACATGCCATTAAAATAATATCAGCCCTAAAAATATCCTCTTACAGCATCACAGCTACATTTTTAACACCCTGCACTCAAAAAAAATAAACCAGGAGTTGAAAAAAACTCACCTCCACCAGCAATAGTAGCTTTGATAAGTGAGTCCAACTCCTCATCACCACGGATGGCCAGCTGTAAATGCCTTGGTGTGATACGCTTCACCTTCAGATCCTTGGAGGCATTACCAGCCAACTCCAAAACCTGCGAATATGACGAGCAATGGGTTTGAACGAGCTTGCATTTGCTTTAGAGAAGCATTCACAGTAAGACTAATCCCAGCCTGCCGCTATGACATCCAACAGGCTTGTTTAACAAACTGTGCCAAAATAAAATCATTACCTCAGCAGTCAGGTACTCCAAGATAGCGGCGCTGTACACCGCAGCCGTAGCTCCGACACGGCCGTGGCTCGTAGTTCGGGTCTTCAGGTGCCTGTGGATACGACCTACAGGGAACTGAAACATAAAAACCAATCAAATACTCAATACCACTCGGTTAAATTCAACAGCAGGTCATTTTTTCTAATCTGGCAGAGGACTATGTACCTGCAGACCAGCTCTTTGTGATCTGGAGACTGCTTTTGTCTTGGCTTTTCCACTGTCCTTTCCAGCTTTTCCTCCTGCCTGCAGAAACACAATATAAGGGACTTATTATTTAAAAGCCTGATCGAAGTTGAGGCCAATGTAAATAATGCATTTTTTTTTTAAATCGAAAAAAGTCGAACCTGTATGCTGATGCTTAGCGTCATTTATATTATTAGTATTTAAATAAAATTAACAAACCAAAGTGAATACATTTTTTGGCGTGTTCAAACATTTAGCAAAATGCTTCGACGAGAGTTGGCTCTTATTTATAAACATTACGTTAGTTCTAACTCTATTAATTTAAAATATTGCCATATTCCACCAGCTCTGCATTCGACTGATTAAATGCACGCATGCATTTTCTGGCTCTTTGACTTGGTATTTTTGCAAAATAATGCAGCAAATTCACTTTAATCCGTGATCGGCGCTCTTTTACCAAAACACTGCAAACCCACAAACACTGCGAGCTTATTAAAAGCCATCACGTGCACAAAATTAAACCTGGGCACCATTATAATTTATACAAAACACAACCGTCCGAGCTAAGCTTTATTTTAGAAATTAGACAATAAAAGCTTTCTTTACCATGTCGCCAGATGAGCTTCTTCTCTTTTCGCACGAAACGGAGGGAAAACACAATGATGCCCACTCCGGCGTTAGCGCGGTCCGTTCAGAGTAACAACCAATCAGCGAGCTACGTCTTGGTTTGAAACGTAGGTTCTGTCCAATCACAGAGCTCCTCTATACGGAGTTTTTTTTTCTCGGACCACCAGCGCGCACTAGTCTTGTGCGCATGCGTGCTGGCGTCATCATACATTACATTAAAACCGATTGGAAAAACATAAGTATTTTTTTATACTGTGATGTGATCGGCGATGTTCCGATCACAATAGAGTCTACAGAATAATAACTGCCATGTTATTGTGCATCGTATTCTGTTGTAAAAGCTACAACGCATAACATATAAAGTGTCATTGAGCACGTTTGGTCTCTGTTCAGCTTCCTCTTTTCAACGCTAAAATTGTAAAAATTGCTCTTGTGAGTCCCTTTTGCGGTGCAAGCTTATCTCTGTTTTATGACTGTAATGTTTGACTAATAAAACAAACAGGATTTTGAACACTGGAGAACTGAGCAAGCACAGTAATCTGTTTCCTTA
Source organism: Cyprinus carpio (assembly GCF_018340385.1). NCBI lineage: Eukaryota > Metazoa > Chordata > Actinopteri > Cypriniformes > Cyprinidae > Cyprinus > Cyprinus carpio. The sequence goes on along the minus strand of NC_056581.1, from coordinate 16,939,967 downwards.
TTTTTACATTAAATGTGCATATCAGTGGTTGTTCTTCATCCTATTTCCTTCAGTTCCTTTCAGGTTTATGTGTTTAACAGCAGTTAAATGCATATAAAGCGCGTTTTTTTTACATGGCCGCGTTCAAAATGACTTAAATATACAGTAATGAACAAATAAATAAATAAATTGGCCTCGTGGAAGTGTTCCAGAAAGCAGGTTATGTGACAGTGATATACCCGGGTATGTTTAAGGGTAAGTAAGCGCATTAACTCTCTCCGTTCCAAAACCGGAGCAGGTTCTGTTTCAGGGTTAGTATACTTCTATCTGCGCATGCGCGACCTATTGATGAGACTCCAGTGGGCGTGGCAGGTTGCGCACAATATTATGATTACAATATAACTATCAAATACTATATATAGTATTGTGTGTGTGTGTGTGTGTGTATATATATATATATATATATATATATATATATATATATATATATATATATATATATATGTATGTATGTATTGTCATCTCACACATCATGGATCTGCATTTTCTATAATGTACTTCCATAATAAAAATATATACACTACTGTTCAAAAGTTTGGGATCAGTAAGACTTGTAATGTTTTTTAAAGAAGTCTCTTCTGCTCATCAAGGATGCATTTACTTAATCAAAAATGCAAAAAAAAAAAAAAAAAAAAAAAAAAAAAAAGCTAATCTTGCAAAATGTTATTAGAATATAAAATAATGGTTTCTATTTAAATATCATTTAAAATATAATTTATATCTGTGATGCAAAGCTGAATTTCCAGCATCATGACTCCAGTATAAAAGTGTCACATGATCCTTAAGAAATCATTCCAATATGCTGATTTATTATTAGAATTATCAATGTTGGCAACAGCCAAATATTTTTTGGAAGCTGTGATACATTTTTTTGGGATTCTTTGATGAATAAAAAGTAAAAAACAACAGTATTTATTTAAAATAGAAATCTTTTTTTAACAATATACACTACCATTCAAAAGTTTGGGGGGTCAGTAAATTTTTATTCTTTCTTTGTTTGAAAGAAATTAAAACTTTCATTCAGCAAGGATGTGTTAAATTGATAAGAAGTGATAGAAAAGATTTATATTGTTAGAAAAGATTTATATTTTGAATAAATGCTGTTCTTTTTAACTTTTTATTCATCAAAGAATCCTGAAAAAAGTATCACATTTTCCAAAACAATATTTGGCAGTACAACTGTTGCCAACATTGATAATTCTAATAATAAATCAGCATATTGGAATGATTTCTTAAGGATCATGTGACACTTTTATACTGGAGTCATGATGCTGGAAATTCAGCTTTGCATCACAGATATAAACTATATTTTAAAGGATATTTAAATAAAAACCATTATTTTATATTCTAATAACATTTTGCAAGATTAGCTTTTTTTTTTTTTTTTTTTTTTTTGCATTTTTGATCAAATAAATGCAGCCTTGATGAGCATAAGAGACTTCTTTAAAAAAGATTACAAGCCTTACTGATCCCAAACTTTTGAACGGTAGTGTATGTGATATTTCTTATTATATAATTGGCATCAAACAATATAATTTGTATTCTCATTGATTAAAAGATTATATATATATATATATATATATATATATATATATATATATATATATATATATATATATATATATATATATATATATATATATATTTAAATGATTGGCATAACCATCGTTTAGGTGGCGATATGCAGTATGTATGTAAATGATCGTTGAACAAAAGGGCGCGCTTTTTCTTAGCGTCGGTTTCTATGGCGACTCGTCCATTCGTCGCTCTTTTTAGAATGTCTTGTGTGTTAACCGTGAACATACTCTACTCTGGAACCAGCACACCTCAGGTAAGCCAGGTTGGGTTAACGTTAATCAACCGAAAGATCAGGGTATATGTGACGGTAAATGAACCTTGCTTTCTGGAATATACACCCTGGACTCCCCACCTGAACCATATGCGCATGCGCGATGCATTTACTGCCTTTTTTGATTTCTGAAGATTGACTCATCCATAATGAATTACCACTAACACTAACGAGAAACGTAAGTAAAACATGATGAAAACGATTGTCATATGATTAAAAGCCTATGTCATCAATTACTATATAATTACCATCGCCGTTGTTACAAAAACACCACCCGTAAAGTAACAATATTCACCCACTCTCAGCGATCCAAACTTAATTATTGGCTTAAAATTATGTAGCTATATTAAGTTAAAAGGGACTCATTTTGCCTAAATTTGATATTTTTCCCTCTTTCTTTCATTTTTGGCCATTCGGGGAGTTTTAACCTCACTTTAGACAGGTTAGATTTCACTTCTTTAGCTAATCTTGTTTGTTTTTTTGGCCTGATGTCAGGGTTGCCAGGTTTTCTCAACAAAACCCGCCCAGTCGCGTTTCGATGGGGGACCTGTTAAAAGTCGCGTTCTGGGGAGGGTAAAATACTAGTTTTTTGTCAGGGGTTCTCTAGTAAAATTCGCATCCCAGGGGCCAAATATCACGTTATTTGGGTCGCTGGAATGAAAAACAACCCGCGGCAACAGCGCTGACTGAAAACCCGAAAACTGTCGACTTGGCAACACTGCCTGCCCTGAATTTGCGCTACCTATTTATAAGTAAATATATGATCCATCTCTGTTTTCTTTTATTTGTGGACAGTGGAGGGCGTAATACTCCACATTTATTGTTTTCCTTCTTGATTTATTATTTTACAGTGTGGCTATATATTAATAAACATATTTCATCAAAAGAAAGGGATTCCATTGTCGTTTTCTGTCATAAACAACAGCAATATTCACCAAAGAAATATAAAAGTAAACAGTTTCTGCATTCTTTTGTGTGTTAATTATGATGCCTGTCAATTTTTATGTAGGCCTATATGATTTCTTTTCTTTTCTTTTTTTTTTTTTTTTTTTTTGCATTCTGCATATTATTTTTTTATATTTACAAGGTTTCCCCAAAATAGTCTAAAGTAGAACAAAAAAAGTGAACAATGTAGGCCCCTCTTCCTCAAATCTTGCCCTGGAGGTCCAATGCGCTGCAGAGTTTAGCTCCAACCCTGATCAAAGTCACCTGCCTGTGATTTTCTAATGATCCCAAAGACATTGATTAGCATGCTCAGGTGTGTTTGATTAGGGTTAGAGATAAACTCTGCAGGAAAGTGGATCTCGAGGTCCAGATTTGAGGATGCCTGATGTAGGCTATAGAGCAGGGGGTGGCGAACTCTGGTCCTGGAGAGCTGCAGCCCTGCAGAGTTCAGCTCCAACCCTAATTAAAACTCACCTGCCTGTAGCTTTCTAGTAACCCTTCTGACCTTGATTAGCTTGTTCAGGTGTGTTTGATTAGGGTTGAAGCAAAACTCTGCAGGGCTGCGGCTCTCCAGGACTGACGTTCGCCACCCCTGCTATAGAGCAGCGGTCCTCAACCACATTCCTGGAGGACCCCCAACATTGCACATTTTGCATGTCTCCTTTGTCTGACGCACCCATTTCAAGTCTGTGAGTCTCTACTAATGAGGTGCAGGTGACCTGAATCAGGTGTGTTTGATTAAGGAGACATGCAAAATGTGCAGTGATGGGGGTCCTCCAGGAATGTGGTTGAGAACTACTGCTATAGAGTATAGACCAGTGGTTCTCAAACCTGTCCTGGAGTGCCCCCAGCACTGCACATTTTGTCAGTGGAGACTGCAAGACCTGAAGTGGCTGTGTCAGATATAGGGAGACATACAAAATGTACAGTGCTGGGGGTACTTTACGGAGAGGTTTGAGAACCACTGCTATTCTTGGTTCTTATTTCTAGGCCAGAGATCCTCAAATCTGGACCTCGAGATCCATTTTCCTGCAGAGTTTAGCTCTAACCCTAATCAAACACACTTGAGCATGCTAATCAGTGTCTTTGGGATCGTTAGAAAATCACAGGCAGGTGACTTTGATCAGGGTTGGAGCTAAACTCTGCAGCGCATTAAACCTCCAGGGCAAGATTTGAGGAAGGGGGTTCTAGGCTGTTATTTTTATTCTAGAAATGGACAGACTGTGAAACACAAAAGACATCAAGGGCCAGACATTAACAAATATTTGTAGGATTTTTATGAAAAAAAAAATTAATAATAAAAATATCTGCACTGTTTTTCACTACTTCACTTAAATTATGTTAATACTATAATTTGTTATTAACATTTTATCTCAGACCATTGGACGTTTTATTAAGATTCAAGAGTTGTTTGCAGTGCGCAATGAATATGGCATGAATTTTGATGATTGTGAAGCTTGAGGTAGAAAATTGTGCTAAAATTTCTCATGGGGGATTCAAGACACTGTAGCTATATGCATGGATGTAATAGGTAAATAATTATAGCGAATTATTTTTTGAACTTAGAAGTAGGCTACCTTATGAGATATCAATGAAATATGATTTCTAGTATTCATTAGAAATGGTTTATTACTATAATTATGCTATGTTGGTATAATTAATTCTCAGATTCACAGTTTTTTATTGGAATGACAATATTACGAACAGAGCAATAATTAAAAACAATTTGCAATCATTTGTACACACACACACAAAAAACAGTGTTATTCAACCAGTTACATGCTGGTGTATCGCCTTCTACAATTAAAAGCGATTCAAGAGTGATGATTTTTCATGTGCGCGCTTTTCACAATCACTTTCACGCAACATACTGAACTCGGGAATTAAAGACCGACGTCACGTTTGACGTCATCCTCACATAAAGGCGAAGTTCAGCTGATCTACAGTCAGCGTTTACGTCATAGCTCATAATTCAAGAAGGGGGAAAACAGCTGATCCTGGGTCAGATTTTAAAATAAAATACGCAGAAATACGTAGCACTTTATAAAACCGTTATGCAAAAATGACATTGTAGGCCTATGCATTTTATAGGAGATAGAATTTCATTACATTTAAAGTATTCGTTTTTTAAATTTTAATATAGCCTAAAAATACTTATATAAATAGTGTTAAAAAAAGATGAAGTGCATCTGTTAATTTCCATTTATTTCTAGTTTAAGGTACAATAGTCCAATACTGTCTTGTTCATTTTATTTTATTTTATATTATGATATAAACATCAAATGCACGTCATATTTGTATCTGTTTTCTTTTCTGTCACTTTTATTGCATTGTTGCGCTGGCAGTACAAAGCAGCCAAGTACTTTTATGATTAAAAAAAATATATAATGTTTGTTAGTTCTCCTTCAAAGCTTCAGCTGAGCTCCAGAAGGACAGGAAATGCCTGCACAGGAGGAGGAAATGTCTCTGACCAATGGAGCCCGAGCGCACCTCCCTCACGCCCCGAATGACAAGCGCGCAGACCTATTAGTGACCCCGCGAGCGCACGCCGCTTGTTATTGGCAGATGTGAGACCAATGCTGTGGTGCTGTGCCGTGCGTCGTGCGTGCAGGAGAAGGGCAGAGAGGAGCGTTTCTCTGAGGGAGAAGTTGGATGGAGGTGCTGAAGATGGCGGATGGAGACAGCGGGAGCGAGCGCGGGGGCCTCCAGCACGTCCAGCGGGAGCAGGAGACCCAGGAGCTGGCGTCCAAGCGCCTGGACATCCAGAACAAGCGCTTCTACTTGGACGTCAAGCAAAACGCGAAGGGCCGCTTCATTAAGATAGCGGAGGTGGGCGCCGGGGGCTCCAAGAGCCGCCTGACTCTTTCCATGTCCGTGGCGGCCGAGTTCCGCGACTACCTCGGGGATTTCATCGAGCACTACGCCCAGCTGGGTCCGAGCAGCCCGGAGCAGATCGCACAGTCGTCAGGCGGCGAGGACGGCGCCCCGCGGCGGGCGCTGAAGAGCGAGTTCTTGGTGCGTGAGAGGGGAGGGTAATACCTCGACTTGAAGGAGAACCAGCGCGGGAGGTTCCTGCGCATCCGCCAGACCCTCAACCGAGGTCCCGGCTTCGGCGTCGGCGGAGGGGGCGGTCCCGGGGGCAACGTGCAGGCCGGCCAAACCATCGCGCTGCCGGCTCAGGGCTTGATCGAGTTCCGAGACGCTCTGGCAAAGCTCATCGACGACTACGGCGGGGAGGACGAGGAGCTTAGCGGGGGGCCCGGGGCCGCGGTGGCCTACGGCGATCTCCCAGAGGGCACCTCCATCATGGTGGACTCCAAGAGGTTCTTTTTCGACGTCGGCTCCAACAAGTACGGCGTGTTCCTGAGGGTCAGCGAGGTCAAGCCCAGTTACAGGAACTCCATCACAATCCCCTTCAAGGCCTGGGGGAAGTTCGGAGGAGCCTTCTGCCGCTACGCCGAGGAGATGAAGGAGATCCAGGAGAAACACCGGGATAAGGTGTACGAGAGGAGAGAAGAGTCCGAGGGCGAGGTGGTGGACGACGACTGACCCCAGGAGATGACCGGACGTGTGAAACAATAAGTGCATGAACTGAACTCAAATAGCCTACTAAAATATTCATCAGACAGAAAAAATAGATCTGTGAAATATCTATGTGGTGAGGTTTAGGGGAGGGGGAGGCGGGTCGACTATATTGAAGCCATGGGGCGAAGGATGTCTCGTGGGTTTTGATTTATTTCTGATGCTGCCCTGTCCTGTGAAACCAGCGAGTTTAATTGTCTTAGTTAGCAATTAAACCTTTGTTACATCAGCGCCAAGGCTGCTGAATTATGATAAAACCAGGCTATAAGGGTGCATACTGTCCAACATATTTTTAGAGGAGATACATTTATATATACAGTATACATATATTGCGTCACTGGCCATGGTGTGTTTTCTACCAACGCAGCATGAGTCTTTCTAAACGTACATCAGAAGTTGTGTTCTCAGATGATTTTTTCCCTTTTATAGACAGATGTTCCCTAAGTTATTATTTTAGGCTTTTTGTTCTCACATCAGCATGATTTTTATGATTTGGCCAATTTGATTGAGCATTGAAATGTTTTAAATTAAGATTTGGAGCATGATTTGACCCCTGATTTTGTGTTTGTGTGTCTCAGCTGTTCATGGCGAGACTTTTTAAAGTCATAATCTGACTTCATTACAGGCATTAATGATGAAAATGGTTGCTTTATGCACATCATTCCACTATGGACCGGTGGGGCATTTTGGTTTCGGGGTCAACACACAGAAAGCTTTGTTTTTTCAGACTTGGGTCCAAGTGCCCTCTGAATATTTAAGGATAGATTGCTTAAGTCAACACACATGTGATATTAGTTAATATAAAAGAAAAGCGCTACATGGGCGAGTGTATTTTCACCCCATCCCCTTTTGCGTTGTCTTTTTTTTAATGTGAGATTCTTCTTTTTCAGAGAATACGTAAACAAACCAGCATATTTTTGAATACGCAAAGTAAAAATTATATATAAACTAAAGAATTATTAAAGCTCAAGAAGCTAATTTTGTAAAAAAAAAAAGATAAATAAGCTGGGATTGGAAGACTGTCCAGTGTATTTTTTTTGTGGAAGACTATAATATACATGAGATTAGCGAAAACGTCACCCTCCCAAGCTCCTCCCACAACCTTTTTGAGTTTACAGCATGCACTTCGTTACGTTTTCTTTCTTCGCGATTAATATCAAACGTCTTTTCGGTGGTCTCCATTTCTGTGCATGCCCGTCCCTCATTTGCCTTTTTATTTAAATTATTGCTTTCTCTTGCGTAGTATCTGCAGCTATATTAATGCGATATTTTTGTTTAGCCTTTCACCAAAAATATTACTAAAATAACCAAGTAGACCAGTAGGTTATGATGGAGAAAGATTGTTAACTTTAAACACATTTCATCCATGCACTTTAGTAAAAACACAAAATTCGATATGCTTGCATCCACGGAGAAGAATTGAAGAAATTTTTTTTGTAACATTTTTTTTGGGGAGCAACAGTGTTTTGTGCTGATTTGCAAGGCCTCCTTTGACCTATTTTGTGTTAAATGGCAGCTGTTGAAGTCATGTGTACTGCTGTGATCTTTCCTAAAATGCAAGACAGACGAATTGCATCCTATGTTATGAAATGATTTATTATCTGTTGGCTGCAGAATTGTTAATGGATGCCAATCTCTGCACTCGTTTTCTGTACTTCCACGATTGCAGCAGCTGTTTCTCCTCAACAGCTCGCTGACTTAGCAGGCTGGTTATTTTAATGCTAGAAGCATGAAGAGGGTGAACATTCCTGCCCTGGTGGCCATGGATTCAGCTGTGCCATTTGCTCTGTAGTGTGGCGAGGCACAAGGGCCCGATTGTTGAGCCGATTGCATGCTACTGCAAATGTTATTACATCAGCAGACTGCATCCGCTACACGTGATGGTGGGCCGCTGAAGCTGTAGGGTAGAGAAAAACCTGTCATTTGGCATTGTAGCATGCAGCATAGAGCGTTTTCTGCGTAACCTTAAAAAAAACAGGCCCTTGATTTGGCAGCCGAGCCTGAACGGCAATAGAAAGCGTGACACAGCAGCTGTTGGCAGGACATTCTTGCGTTTCCCCCCCGCTTGCCCCCCTCCTCAGCTGCTGTTCGGGTTGCTCCGCTAAACTGAGTATTTGTAGATGGGAGGCACCATTCGGGACTCAAGGGAGGCTGAGTTGGCTTTACAACACGACTCGTTGTTCAAGCTCGCTTTAGGAAGGAGAATTGCTATGTTTCTAGCACTTTGTGGTTACGCTGGCGTGTCTAAATCTGCAGCATTTGTTGATCAAGTGTGCATTCATTTTGACTGTAGGACCCATCAGTACTATTAGTGAAGTGAATGTGTCATGTTGAAGAACTCAGATCACTGACAAATTGTTTCAAAAATGCAAATGACAACAAAAAGCCATTTCAAAAGCCGTTTTTCTTCACTTTGAAGGGGTATAGATGCATTAAAACACTCTAGGCTGCTAATTTTCAAAGTGAAGTTGAATATCGCAGCACTTTTTTTTTTTTTTTCCGTTTAACCTGTCCATTTGAAATATGAAATTGGGCACAAATCTCTCCAGAACACCATAAATGGACTTTCTTTCGACTGAACTTGGCTGTGTTTATTTCATATGTATTATATATAAATATATATGTGAGAATATGTGCTGTAAAAGTTTGTTTTGTTTCCGCCTTAATGTCACAGAAAAAAAAATTAAAAATCACATCAGGGACAGGAAGCAATACTCATTCAGAAGTTAATTTCCTGTCGGGCTCGTCGCCCACTCTTACAATTGGCCGATTTGTCTTCCTGTTTCCTGAGGTTGGGATTTGTGCAAAGTTCTGTGGGGCATCCGCATACTTTTTGAATGAACAATACCTCTGTACTACTGTACGAAAGATTGGAAAACCTCTGACTGAATGTTCTGTTATTCCAGGTGACTCACCCGAGCTCTTAACAGCATCCATGTGTCAACCACGTTTTACCTGATCATACGCACAAGAGCAGCAATTCATAGAACAATCAAAGCTATTTTTCCAATATCTTATGTGTTCAGCAGAGATTTTAACATCTGAATGCCCTCATCTGGTTTAAACTCAGGTTCTTGGCATTCTCCGTATATATATATATTTGCTCGATTCATTTTCTATCTGTTACTTGATACTGAAGTTACGGAGCGAGTTCATGTTTACTGCAGGACACTGTCAAGAGCTCAGGTCTCAGATACTCAAAGTATCTCCACACATCCCATCAAACCCTGTCCCATACTAGACTGCCTCCATCAGAACAGGCAGACTTCCATTTTTCCCGTGGTTAAACCTTTTTTTTCTTTTCTTTTTTTTTTTTCTGGAGATTTACAAGTCTATATTTAGAAAACGCTATGTTTGTTTGTAACAGAATAAAGGAAATTATAAATGATGGAAAGCAAACTACTGGCCTGGCATGATTTTGTTTATGTACATTGGTTGTGTTCACCAGTTTAAGTGTTGTTTTTGTAGTATTTATAGCTTTTATACATATTTCGAATTAGCTTTTGTTTTTATATTTTTAGTTTATTAATTTAATATTTTATTAATTTTATGTGCCTTCATTATTTTTAAAATTATTATTATTTTTTAATAATTACTATTTAGGTTGAATTTGATTTTAGTGTTGCACAGGCACTGTTTGTAGTTTTGTTTTTATTTAGGTTTTTTTTAATCTAATATTTATACATTAAAAATATTTTGACGTAAAGCTGAAATAAAATAATGATTTAGTTAATAATAATAACCCTATAGTCAACATAATATAAAAATCAAACCCATTTATTTTCTTAAAGTAAACAATAATAATAATAATAAAAAAATTAATAATGAACTTTAATCAAGATGTAATGACTTTTGTTTCAGAGTCCCGCCTCTGACATGACTGTCCTTTTTGGATGACGTCATGAATGCCTATTATTTTTCAGCTGCTCCACTCCAACAACCTCCATTCTGGTATGTAAGGCCCACTTTTCTTGATACAGTCAGTTGCTGATGGTTAAAATCATGTTAAATTCTAAAATGGATTTCCATTTAAGGGACTAAAATAGGTTGCAAAGACTATTTAAATTCTAAAATCAAGCCGTGTAAGTTTGTGCTTACTATTGTGCTTATGCAATTCATTTTTTTATTTTTTTTTAAGGAAAAAAAGAGCTTTAATTCTGAAATAACTTTCCTTGATTAATGGCCGTACAGACTTTGGGTTAATATTAGCACATTAGTATTAACTATAGATAACTACATAATCTTGCCAATAGTTAATGCGGTAACTAATTGCAATGTAATGTCAGTTAATTTAACAATAAAAGTTACTGCAAAAAAGCAAATAACTAGATTTTGGGTTATATATAATCTTGCCAATAGTTAATGCGGTAACTAATTGCAATTTATTTTTTGTGAACACTTTGTTAATATGTCACGTAATATATTCAACTGTTTGAACTTTTGGTGTCGCAACTCTCAAAAATACAGTAAAAACAGTAATAATGTGAAATAATATTACTGCTGAAAATAACAGTTTGTATGCGAGAGATCATTACTGCAGTACATGCACATCCCCCTTCAGAAATCACAATTCCTGATCGTACCTCAAGACATTCTTTCGATTACTATCAATGTTGAAAACCTTCGATTGGGATCCATTTTTGGTCCGGATTCTTCAAAAGAATAGCATCCAAATGAAACAGACAGATGTCCTTTCTAAATAAAAGTATTAAAACTGACCCCAAACTTTTGAACGTTAAGTAAAAGTAAAACTTTACTGCCTGACTTATTTGAAATGCACTGAGCTCCTGCTGTGATCACATGAGCATTCACTGGTTACGAAGAGTCGGCACTGTCTCTAAGCATTAAATGTGGACCAAATTTAGGCACGAAACTGGACGGTCTGTCATTGTTTTGATTTAGGTCATGGTGGGTGGGGTCATATGATGTCATAAGAGCAAAAAGCAATAATAATCAAATGTCCGGGGCAGGCAATTGATTAGGTTTTTATTTGTCTTTTTTGTAATGCTTTTTTGTGTTGTTTGTCTTTTTTTATTTTGGTTGTTTTTTTCAAGATTAATAATTGTTTTGACTTATGATTAAGTTAATGATTCAAATGTGTAATTATTCATTTAGCAGACACTTGTCTGAGTGAATTTAATGTTACCATTCACAGGACAACAAACAGCAAAAAAAAAAAAAAATAATTTTTATTAGTTTTTTTGATGTCTGTTTTTTTTTAGTTTTTTAGATGTTTTTTTAATGTGTTTTAGTTTTTAACTTATTTAGTTTTACTTTAGAAATGTAAGAAATGTTGGCAACTAGCTGATTTAAAAAAATATATATTTATTTCAGTTAATGTTTATTCTATTTCAAGAAACCAGCATTGTTTTAGCTAATGTTTATTTCAAGTTTTTTTTTTTTTTTTTAATTTTTAGTTTTTATTTTTTTATTTTTTAGATAAATTATTTTTTAATATTTAATTTGATTAAATTTTCAAGTTGTGATTTTTTTTTTTTACATTAGTAGCTGAATATATATATATATATATATATATTTAGTAAATGTTTACTTTATTTCAAGTAATATTTTTTATGGTTTTACTTGATGGCAACCACTGTAATGAAATGGTTATGGTTATGTGATGGCAACCACACACACACACACACACACACACACACACACACACACACACACACACGTTCATATTTATTTTATAGCAAGTAATAAAAATGTGTTTTTAAATTGTTTTAGATTTAGGTAATAGTGGCATCTAGCTACAATTATTTTTTGGTTATATTTTATCTCAGTTTTCCAATTTCAAGTAATGATTTTTTTAAATTCTTTATTTTTAGTTAATGACAATAAACCTGCTGCACACAATGCTTTTGACATCGCTTTGAGGTGAAGTCCTTGGAGAGCAGCACACAGTGTTTGACTCTGTAAATGAACTGCTGCCTTTGGCAACCAGCTCGAGTTCCCTGGTGAGAAGTGAACGCACGAGCAGATGAGAGGACAGTGTAAAGAGGAGGAGGAGGGAGGGGTGTTACGTGATGGGGATTCTGCGTTCGCAGGAAGAAACCCTGATCCCAGCATGCTGCTGGGCTGGCAGGCTATATTTAGCTGGTGTTGCCATGTGCCCGGAATCTGAGACATGACACATTCTGCAGCGTGCGCATGTGAGCGTGCAAAGGCATGGGGGGAGGAGGAGAAGGGTGCGTGCAAAAATATTACACACTTCTCACATAATTTTAAATAAATGCATCAAACATGGAAGGAGCCATATTATCTATGTCAATCCTTTGAAAATTCTAATGCAAAAAAATTGCATATATGCCCTTTTGTTTTTATGCAGTCGTGCTCAGAGAGCACAGAATGACCTGAAACATCTTTTATGACACTGTTTTTTGTATGCATGGGTTTGGCTTGTGCAATTCAATGTAGCCACTGTGTGAAAAGGGAATTGGGTTGCTGCAGTGGGACCTGTATTAGAACAATTCAGTATTTCTCCAGGAACTTACAGTGGAGGGCAGTTTGTGGGAGGAATCCTTTTACATTTAGGATAAACACCCCGTTTGGCATGTGATTTAAATCTTTACTCATGAAACCACAGAACCTTTTGATGCAATTACCTGAGCCATAAATAGCAGTTGACTAGTTTTAATTAGATTGTTTTTAAAGGAATAGTTCACCCAAAAATTAAAAATAACTTAAAAAATTTTCACCCTAATTTTATCCAAGATTTAGATGAGTTTGTTTCTTTATCAGAACAGATTTGGAGAAATGTAGCACTACATCAATGAATGCCTTAAACATTGAAAAGCTGCGTGTTTGTAAGAAACAAACCCATCAAGGCGTTTTAACTTCAAACCATTGCTACAGACATTAACTGATGGACTGGAGTGGTGTGGATTATTGTGATGTTTTTATCAGCTGTTTGGACTCTCATTCTGACGGCACCCATTCACTGCAGAAGATCCATTAATGAACAAGTGATGTAACGCTACATTTCTCCAAATCTGTTCTGACAAAGAAACAAACTCAACTACATCTTAGATGGCCTGAGTGTAAGTAAATATTCAGCTAATTTTAATTTTGGGTGAACTATTCCTTTAATCAAACATACCGTCAAATGTAATGAATCTCACATGTCAAGCTTTCCATATGAAAAATCTGCAGCACTGGTATCTATCATTCATGGCTTTGATTTGAAATCACACAATCATGTGTCTGTTTAGGGACATGTGCAACCAACTGGGAAAAACCTTTGCTACTAAGAACCCAGCAAATGCCATCTGGTGTCTCCCCTTACAAAGAGCAGTCGCTGCTATAGTACAGCAATTGGATCAGAAGGCAATACACTCATATATATTCATGTAACATTGTGCTCTGTATTTATATTCATTTAGATGATACTCGAAGGTTCTTTAAAGATGGCATATCATAGTCTAAAATCAACAACATGGTAATATAGCATAGTTCGTTTTATTAATATCTTACATGTTGGATATCTTCATTGTGTGACTTAAAAACTGTAAATGATGATATAATCAGTAAGTCATGGCAACACATTAAAATGATTTAACCGATTTCAAATAATTTTTTTTTAACTCCGTCTACCGACAGTGTCTGTATATACTATCAGACACTGTATATACTATATATACTGTGTGTGTGTGTATATATATATATATATATACATATATATATATATATATATATATATATATATATATATATATATATATATATATATATATATATATATAGATATATATATATATATACGTATATACATATATATATATATATATATATATATATATATATACATATATATATATATATACATATATACTATATACATATATACTATATATGTATATCTATATATATTATATATATATATATATATATATATATATATATATATATATATATATATACATATATATTATATATATATAATATACGATATATATATATATATATATATATATATACATATATATACACATATATATATACACATATATATATATATATATATACATATATATATATATACATATATTACACATATAGTTACACTATATATATATATATACACATATATACATATATATATATATACATATACATATATATATACATATATATATATGTATGTATGTATGTATGATGAAATAAGTTGACATTTGATGTACTCTATTTAAAAGACTTATAAATCGTCTGATATCAAGATTTCAAAGATCACTGTCACATTATGAACCGAGAGGAAAACTAATAGACAACATTCATACTTAATATCCAACTCTAAGGACGCTTGTGTTTCTTATGTATTCCAGTGAACTGGCTGTATGCAGTGAAATGTTTTACCACATGGGGGCGCTCATGTCTAATTTTCTAATTCTGTAGCAAGACCAGAGCAAGTACAGCAGAGGGAGCTGTGACCTGATATATAAAACAAAAAAATAAATGAAACGTTATTTTTCCAAGCATAAATTTTAACCACATTTTGAAATACAAGCTATTAATTATTCTATTTTATTTATTTATTTTTAAAATTTCAATATATTTCCCGACCTCATGTTTCTAAGTAAATTGTCAATGTTGTTTAATACATTTTTGGGGCGATTCAGCTAAAAAAACATGCAATTATGGGTAAGATGAATGTAAATTATCTATTCATTCTGTAATAAAGAATTAGTGTTCTGCTAATTGTGTTAATCGGGTGTATCCAACTAGTGCCTTAAAATGTATAAATGCAGTTAATTTATTCTGTTAAGAGTTAAGCACAAGATTTTGCTTTTTTTTTTTGTGCACAGTGACTTATTTGTTAGTGCACTTGGGTATTCTGTTATCATTTTATATGATAGTCTTAAGTAAAATACTACTATTCAGTGCAATTCCTTTCTTGTTCAAAAGAAAAACAGTGAACAAGGTCTGTTCTTTTAAACAACTACACAACACCAAGTAACATCCATGTCTTGTTTATTTAAAAATAAAAAATAAATCATTGCAGTGTAAAATAAGTCTGATTTAATAATAATTTAGAATAAATATTAAACAACTAAAAAATTAAATAAAGCACATAGGCAAATGTTCGTACTTAAAGAATTCAACATGAATTTACCAATCCCAACACAAACCTTACACATATAATAGACAGAACAATAACAACAACAAAAAAACTGGTCGATACATCAACTCATACAGGTTTGTAACGCTGAATAAATCCAGATTATAAACTGTACATAGTACATACTCTCTGGAAATATGTTTCTGGATCAAATCTGATTCTTAACTAGATACGTTTTTGATCCTCAAGTGTGAAGTTTGTGGTTCGGGTGGTTGGCATCTGGTTCATTTCCACCTTCTCCCAATCATCAAAAGCTGTGCTAATAAACCATCCAGGATATTTAACAGATTCAAAAGTGTTGTAACGTGTGCCGGTTTCTTTCCTGAAGAAGAGGAGGCTGTCATTCGGGTCACCGGCTTTAATGGTGTTCACAGAGCCACTGGCCTCCTAAAACAATAAAAAAAATGTTTAAATCCTCATTTTATGATGTGGAAAACATTTTTTAGGGAAGGTTAATGTGTTTGTGCTGCACAAACCTTCAAGATCAGGACAGGGGAAGAACCATCTAACTGGGTACAAGCAAGGTAGAGGTTGCTGTTGGAAATTCCCAGGCACACAGGCTGTGCTTCCTTTTGTGTTGCACTCGACACGAATGTTGACATACTGAATTGAACTGAAAGAAACATAAAATGTGTAGGGGGAACCGTCAAAAGGACATTTCGGAAGTCATGCATTAAGATGGAAAAGCTTGTGTTATAAAAATTTACCTTTGTATTGCATTGCTCCAGCACTCAGCGTCACAGCCTTCAAATGAAGAGGCTCGTCACTTAGTTTGTTGCTCTGCACCATAGTCTTTTTGTACTTATCACAAATGGTGCACTGCAAGGTCAGGCTGGTCTTATTGTAAATTGGTGTTTCATTAAGCGGCTTCACCAGACGCTCTGTGGAAATAGAAAGAACATCAATAACCTAAAGAGAACAAATGCTGAAACCTAGTCAAAAAAATAAATAAAAAAAACCCACACTGGACAAGCCAGCTTGGCCCCTGTGTTAAAAATCTGAGTTTTACTGTGTGTCAAATTGACCCAAATTAGATTTGATATAATACAATCAAAAATAAGGTAGTATGAGTAAATCTTTAACCCTTATGCTGTGCGTAAGATCCTTTTCCTAATTTGGTGTACTCAGTCAAAAATGACTGGCCTTTTAAAAATTGCTTGTGAATCTATCATTATGCTATATTATAACCGAATCTTGGATTCAAGATTCTTTTTTGTTTTCTTTCAATTTCTTTAGATATGCGCATCTGTCAGATGCATAAATGTAAATGTCAACACCCTTCTTAGAGAGTAGTTGAGAACCTCAAAATGCATAAAAAAATATTATTTTGGTTGTGCATCTGCTTTTAACAAGGGAATTTGCCATTCAAATTGACCCACAAACATTAAAAAGTCACAAAAAAAAAAAAAATGGGTTAACCAGTATTTCCGACAATCTGGGTCAAACTGACCAGCTACATAACATAATGGTTGAGGTGGTCAGTATGGTTAGTTTACTGGTCCTTCCAGCTCTAACCATCTTGACCAACTATCAAACCACCAGAAGCCAGATTTAGTTGCTTAAAAGTTTGCTAATGGTACCTTCGATCACATTCTCCAAGATGAAGCCGAGCAGCTCCTCATCACAAAACTTGCCAGAAGACATATTTTTGATGTGCTTCAGTCTTTCCACAGCAATGATGATGTTCACCACCTGCCTCATGCTGTGAGGATGCGAAGACAGCTCCAGTTTGATGTCATGCATGTCGCATTGGCAACTCTGGAGAAAAAAAACAAAAAAAACCCCTATGTTTTAGAAGACTTGATATTAATCACACCATATCCATGAGCATATTTAACAGCAGCTCACCATGGATTGTGGATCTGGGCAGTCCAGTTCATCAGAGTCGGCACTGTCAGAGTAAATTGCACTGTCTGTCTCGAATGCTCTGTTTAGGAAACAAACAAAATGCATCATTAGAGAAGTTTCAAAGCTAGTTAAAGAAATAGAAATGTTCTGCTTCATGTACAGATTTTACTTTAAACGCATCATCTAGTCAAGAACTATTTAATAATGCATTCATAAAAATAATATAAAAAAAACAAGTGATACTTACTCTGACAAATCCAGCGGGTGTACATATTTATGGTATGCCATCGTTCTAAAATAAAGCATAAGACTAAAGAGTGAGAAAATGATAAACTTTATCTTTAAATACTGACTTTAAATCAAGATGCTCTTTAAAGTCCATCACGTTGCGTACCTGTTGTTTGGTGCAGTTCACTCTCTGGAATTGCTGAGCTGGTTGTTTCTCTCTTGAGAGTCTTCAGTTGAATGTGTTTGTGACAGTGGAAGTGAGCTTTTATATAGCTGCAGCGGGAATTTCCTGTCAGGGAAGCGCGTTAGTTAATCCATACAAAGGAGTAGAAGTTTGTAAATTTCGACATCAACAGGTTTTTACAGTGACACGTGATCCTTTAAACTGTAAATAAACTCACACGCACTTTCCTCTGTTACATGGCTGTCACAATAGAGAATTGTACAACAATTATTTTCATTTTGTCCAAAGAAAAGAAGGTTGTGGGCAAACTCTCGTGCAGTTGCACTTGTTATAACATCATGCTCATTTTGTTGTGCGAATCTAATCATTTATTCTAATTTCTACATTTTAAAAAATGCTATTCATACATAGATTCAACCCTTTGAAGACAATAATTCTGTTTTCACTTAATTAAAAGTCAGTTTGAAGTGTTTTGACTGTCCTAAAGTATAAGTATATTGTATAAGGAAAAAAAAGTCTCATTAAAAAAATATCGCCATAAGTAGTAGTAAAAAAGAAATAAATACATACATAAATAAAAAGCAGGGAAGCATTAAAAAGTAATTAAAAGTGTTTGTTTTGCAAGTAGAAACGAGAAACACACACAAATATATATAAATATATATATATATATATATATATATATATATATATATATATATATATATATTTAAAAAACCTTATTAAATTCAAGACAGCATGACAACATTTTTTTTTAGTATTAGTATGTTTGCATGATTAGGCATGCAATAACATAAAAATGTTTTGTAAAAGCCGTGATTTATTTTTGTGAATATTTCTTAAGGTCTTGACTACTAGAATGTTATATGGCTTGTCATAATGCAAAGTTGCCATTAAACAGCTTATCAACGGCTTTTCAAAACAATAATAAAACAAAGTATTAAACAAACAAAAATGTAAAAGGTTTAATACAGTAATATGAGCCTATTGTTTTGTTCAGCAACAATTGTAATTACGCAGTTGGTTTTTTTGTGGTTACTTGTTTTCCGTCCGCTTTTGCAATACTATGATGTAACTAAAGTTTTTGTTTGTAGGAAAGAATACACACACACACAAAAAAGATTCTAATTTGCACCAGATTTGAGCTACACATGGGATTCACATAAGAAAACAATTATTTATGAAACTGAAAACATAGTTAGTAAAATATAACCCATGTGACAACTAGCCCCGGTCACAACTGACACCAATATGTGACAAAATGAGCAAGAACTTGTACACACTTATTGAGATTTACTTGTACTTGAGAGAAATTTAAGACCTACAATACCTACGGTGTTATTTTGTTGACACTCAGTCCTCCATGCAGAGTTACTGTCTGTGCTGTGAGGAGCAGTAATCTCTTCAGGGGCATACGGTAAAAGTGCCACTCACTCCAGGCTGATCTTGAGACATGATCCCTGAAAAGGCAACGACTCACTCGTGCCCCACTCCAAGAACCAGATAACAGCCCATAATATCACATTCAGGGGTCACAGTCAGAGAGGTCAAACAGCAGCGGCTGCAAGAAGTGTCCACATGAGATAGAGAAAGATGATTGAAAGTTGAAATGAGAGATTTACACAAAAATCTGGCCCTTTATACATGTGGAACACGACCAATGTCACAAATTTGTGACTAAAATGTCACTACTCGCCAGGTTAAGAATACGCAACAGGAACGGTCGCAGTTCAATGAAAGGATATTTATCCACTTTTTAATTTGTCTCTAGTCATGTTTTTTTTTTTTTTTTAGGCTTTTTAGGTCGGGTTAAATCTGCGATCTCTAACTGGGTTCATCTGGTGGCTTCCATGGCTGAAGTACGCTGTGTTTTACCACCTGGCATCCCGGGGAGTTGTAATACTAATGGGTAAATTAGCAGTGGGCGGAGTCACACAGACCAAAACGAAAACAGCCATTCCGACAAAATGCACATTTTAAAGTAGAATAACTGGCTGTAACATTGTTTTTTTTTGGAAAAAGAAGTATGTGAACTTGTTTCCTAAATATCTTCAAACATATTATGCAATTTTTATGTTTTAGAACATTCAAAAATATAACATACAGTCCCTTTAAAATTTAGTTTTTGTAAAAATACAATACACATTTGTAGTCATTTAAACAATGCCTTAATAACTGGCTGTTTATATGAAACTATGACGAAGAAATATTATTGTAGCATAAGTGCTGAATTACTTTGAAGTTAATTAGATTAGGTTTCTTAAAGTCTGAATCAGCAATTTTCACTGAGGTCATGCATCAAAAGTTCTGGATTAATTAATTACCTATTGTGTATGGGAGAATGTCCACAATTTGGTTATTATAAAAATAAATTCTTCAGCAGAAAGGGTTTTAGGTGTTTTGTCTAGTTATGCAATCCCCATTCACTCACTTTTAAAAAATATTGGAGCTAGAATGTCCAGCAGAATTTCTGCGTTTATGAAACTTCCTCATTTAGCTTCTGCAAAATGCTGGTATGAAATGTTAACCTTGGCAGCACTGCCAATTTACATCATGAGAACACATAAAAATCAGTTCATAAGAACAGCTGTGGATTTGCAAATTTAAGCAATATTACTGTATTTTCATGAAGTTTCTGTAAGACAACAGACAGTTAGGATTTGTTAACAGTTGCAGTACATAACAGGAAATTGTGACATAAACCACATAAACAGCAGTGTCTCCGCCCCTGAAAATCCAGTTTACCCCGGACTTTCTTATCCTGACATCCTGTGACTCTGTCTTTCTAGGTGTGTTATGAAAGGATGTGTAAAACAGTGTTGCATCATAAGGGATACTGTCAAAATTATACTAGTTACATCATAGCCTCAAATTCTTGTTTCGTATTGTTGTGTCAAGTATTATTACTGAAATCTGAATGGGTGTGTGAAGGAAGAAAGAGGGATAAAATATTATAAGCTAATATTAATGTAAGTTATAATATTTTATATAAATAGTACTGTTAGCAACTGTTTAAATCAAATGAGTCTTGATGATATAGTGATATACCCTACCGTTTAAAAGTTTGGGGTCGGGAAGATTTTTTTAAACTTTTAGTCAGTAACGATGCATTAAATTGATCAAACATGTCAGTAAACACATTTGTAATGTTACAAAAGTTCTCTGTTTCAAATAAATGATTCATTCATTCTGATCATGTGAAGACTGGAGTAATGATGCTGAAAATTGAGCTTTGCATCACAGGGATAAACTACATTTTATAATATTTTCAAATAATAAATAGTTCTTTTAAAATGTAATAAAATTGCACAGTAATACTAATTTAAGTGTATTTTTGATCACATAAATGCAGCCTTGGTGAACATTTGAAAGGTATTGTATGCATGTACATGAGTATGATGTAACCTTGTTTGTACTTCCAAATATGGTCTGCCATCATTTCCGTGCTTGTAAAAGGAAATTGGTCATAAGGTACTGTATACTCTTGGGTAAATAGTGAGTATATACAGTTTACAGATTAAAAACCCATATATATATATATATATATATATATATATATATATATATATATATATATATATATATATATATAATATATATTAGGGCTGTCAAATGATTAATCACGATTAATCACATCCAAAATAAAAGTTTTGTTTACATAATATATGTGTGTATACTGTGTATATTTATGTATATATAAATACACACACATGCATGTATATATTTAAGAAGAATATGTTATGTTTATATATTAAATATATTTATATATAATATAAAATATAAGAATATAAATATATAAATGTATATACATGTAAATATTTTCTAAATATATAATTTATGTGTGTGTATTTATATATACATAATAAATATACCCTGTACACATACATATATTATGTAAACAAAACTTTTATTCAGGATGTGATTAATCGTGATTAATCATTTGACAGCCCTAATATATATATATATTTAGCTATAATACATCTCTAAGGTACATTAAAAGTGAAAGATTTTAGCAATCTGAAAAAAGAAATATTTTTGTTTTCGCACTATTCATTTTTATAATTTGATATATTTTTTAATAATGTTTTTGACTGCATCTGCCTTGAAAAGTATATAAAAAATGTATTAATGTGCTGAAATATTTTTTTTGGGGGGGGGTCCTCTTATGTACGGCAACTCATCTGACAATATTGTTTGGCAAAAACCGAATTCAACTGAAAAATGACATAAACCACAATGAGCAACGTGGTTTTTTTTTTTTTTTTTTTTTTTTTTTGAAATGTAACTTTATAAGAAAATACATAAGGAAGCTGAACAGAAAGTGCTGTTCATTTAACCAGTAACCACAGAGAGCTTTTGGACAATTAAGTCACTTACAGATACCAGGGGCCAGTTGCATAAACTTAGTCACTATGTTAAAACTGTGCCTTAAGAACTAGTTTCACTTACTAGCTGTAGACAAGGGGTAATCGGTCTTACTTTTCATATTCAAAATAGACCAATTTATCTTTTTGTAATGGAATTGAAGTTATGACCAGTCTTGAAGAAAAAAGAATTAGATGACTAACTTTTTAAGACTAGTCTAAGCGGTTTATGCAACCGACCCCTGGACTACATGGTATTAGATTAGTTGTCCGTATCTGCCCAAAGCAGCTGTATGAAGTTGTATGTAGTTTTGCCTACTGTTTTGTGGCCTTAGTGTTATTTGATTGGTATTCGTTTGCTGTTTTTTTGGACGTATTTGAGAGGGAATTTGGCGTACTTATTTCATAGTGCATTGATATGGCAGAGCCATCTTTGAAGGGTGTAGGGCATTACTGTCTCGTATAAGCGTTTGGAACTCCCTTTACGAAGGTAATGACTGACCCAATGTTACCTCAACAACGTTGCGCGTGCGTGCAGCATTCAGCACTCCACCATTTGTTGCAAATATATATTTCTTCTCATTATTATTTTTTTATTTTTTTTTTTGTATATTTTTGTGTTTTTTTTTATTTTGATTTTTTTAAATATAATTTTTTTTACAATAATATTTTATAATATTTTTTGTGAAAAATATTTTGTATTAAAATAAAGTAAAATTTAATTAGCCTGTTCTACTTACGTTTGTATGTGAAGTCTAAATCAACCACAACTTTGCTTTAAAATGCATCGCAAGATCTCCTAACTCAAGATCACATGATCACAAACAGAAATCACTTTCTGTGAAGTGACCATCGCATGTTCCCTTCGCTAATGGACTTCTGGAAGGGCCCTTCGCGAAGGGATTCAGCTGTTCACTTTCATTTGGAACATCCCTACAAATGGCATCCCCTTCCCAAAGTTCCCTTCAAGGGCGCAAAAAAAGGTTTAGAATTCGCCTAATTGTCTTAAATGTACCACTGTCGTAATTACAGTGTGCATTTATTGCTGCCGTAAAGCAATCCGCCCTTTTTGCGGAATTTCATACCGCTCACCAAACTGTTTGGGAAGAAAACAGAAGTCATTCTCCTGATTAGAAGTCACTGTACCATCAGAATAATTTATGGCCATGATTTCTAAACTGCCTAAAATTAATTTTTTATGCTTTATTTTCCTGTTGTTTTCATACTTGCTGAAGGTAATGACTGAAAAGTAATTTGACCAATAGCGTGCAGGCATTGCACATAATCAACCAATATGGGCGTGCAAGAAGGCGGGATCTACAGAGAACGATCAAAGCAATAAAATACTTAAAGGTGTTGCATGTAAGATTTCCATTCTACTAAAGCATAAAAATACCATAATATGTTTGCGGATATTTAAGAAACATGCTAAGTTAACATACTTGTTTATTGGAAAAACAATGCTACAGTCAGTTATTCTCCTTTGAAAATGTGCATCCTGGGCCGAACTCTTTTGGTTTGTGAAACCCGCCCACTGCCAGTTTACCCAATAGTATTGCGGCACCCCGGCTTGCCAGTTGGCAGAAAACACAGTGCATTTCATTACATTCATCGTCAAGTGCGCTCGTCCCTGTTTGTGTCATCAATCTGGCAACCTGTGTGTGTCAAGTCTTAGGAGGAGGGGCCGGGTGAAAAAGCCTAGTACCTAGTTTTTGCAACACCTAGTTCAACCACTCGGTGTCAATCCTACATACAGCACCTATAATGTAGGCGCACTGTAAAGAGCATGCCAATAGAAAAACAAAACCTGTACATTTTAGGTAATTTCTCGGACATGTCCGTTTAAAGAGCAAGCAATGGTCTGCATGGAAACATAATACAAAATAAATGATCAGTTTAGCACTGAGCTGTTTATTTCCTGTGAAAGAGTTGATACCGAGCATTCAACGGCTCATGTACAATACAGAAAAGATTTGAATCTTAACTACCAAAAATGGCTGATCAGAAGTAAAAGTGTTTGAATCCCTGGTAATATCTACGTTTGTACCTGAAAAACCGACATCTGCCAGCAACTGTTCCTTCTTTACAACCTCCATGATTCAGAAGTTTCTTATAAACTTACAGTCATCTCAATATGCAAAAATCCCAGCATTTCTTTTGATAGAGTAAGACAAGAAATTATATATATTATACATTTGTTATTTTTTGACCATATAAATTGACTTTGACAACAGAACAAACAGTACAACATTTCAAACTGCAGAAAAATATTTACTTGGATCACACACTGATCGGTGCGGTCAGTTTTCAACGGATGAGTTATAATGACAGCAACATAAATAAGCACACTTGTAAATAACTGCTTAAAATGGTTACATGACTATTTTGCATCAATAAACCAGAACAAATGAAGGCTTGAATTTCTTGTACATAAAGTCCATCCTGAAAGTTACTCAAATCATACTCTTCCTTTGCACATTAAAACCCGAATCACACACTATACCATTCAAAAGTTTGGGGGCATGATTTTTAGTTTTGTTTTATGTAAGAAATTTATATTTTTATTCATAAAGAATGCACTAAATTAATCAAAAGTGACAGTAAATACATTTAAGATTTCTATTTCAAATAAATGCTGTTATTTTGAGCTTTCTATTCATCAGTAAATAATGGAAAATTGTATCATGGTTTACACAAAAATATGAAGCAGCACAACTGTTTTCAACATTGATAAGAAATGTTTTTTGAGCAGCATATCAGCATATTAGAATGATTTCTGAAGGATCATGTGACACTGAAGACTGGAGTAATGATGCTAAAAATTCAGCTGCGCATCACAGGAATAAATTACAATTTAAAATATATTCAAACAGTTCTTTTAACATATTTCACCATTTTTTACTGTATTTTTGAACAAATAAACATCCTTGGTGAGCATAAGAAACTTGTTTAAAAACAACAACACAAACTTAATTATTCCAAACATTTGATTGAGTGTAGGCTGGAATGTTGTAAAAACTATATAATAAACTATACAATAATAATAAGCTACTAAGAATGTTCAACCAAGCATCTTCTAGGACAAGCCGATGGAACGGATAGCAGATTCATTACAACGGAGGTTTTAGGTTAATTACCCATCTACACAAGGTTTCTACATTTCAAAATTAGATACAACCTCCAAAACATGGGGGTTTTCAGTATTGCTAAGATTTACTTTCATGTTAAACCAATGGAATGGTCAGGTTATTCCAGTATGGGAAAGGTTTGACATTTTTTTGTTCAATGGTTCCTTTTAGAACCGTTCGCTGAAAGGTTCTTTAAGGAACCCAGAATGATTCCTTTTTGGAAACTTTATTTTTAAGAGTGTGCGAAGAACATTTTAAAGAATTCGAAAGAACCTTTTGTGGAATGGAAAGATTCTATGGATGTTAACAATAAAGAACCTTTATTTTCTTTATTGGCATCTGTGGAACCACTATACAAAACCTTTATTTTTAAGCGTGCACTTCCCCAAAGGTCTAAAATCATATTTGTGATCAGATTTGTTTCTTTGTTTCTGCTTTTTTGTCCTTCACACAGAGAGGCTGACAGCTGCAATGACTATTAAATGGAAAAAACAAGATTACGTGTTTGGAATGACATGAGGGTGAGTAAATGGCTATTTGAACCCATTTTGGCACATTAGGGCTTGACAATTCAGGGCTGGAATACTGCTTTTATGATACGACAGAGATTGTAAAATCTTGGCACACCATTTAATTTAGTAGCACGTGCACACGCACACATCTTGAGGAAACAAGTGAGCTCAAACAGAGCACAGAGGAAGTGACATCAGAGGGAGTGGCTGAATAAGCAGAACAGTGTGAACATATCCCGTTTGACCAGAAAGAAGAAGTCTTTTGTTTTTTCCTCAACAGTCCTCCATCTGGCTCAATCGCTGCATTCCAGGATTAAAAGATTCACTTAAGATGACAAAAACAAATTAGCTGTCACAATAAAATCCTTGTGAGTTCTGCAGGAAGGTCAGGTAGAAGGTCAAAACGCTCCTCTCTGGCTGTGAAGCTCCTCGTCTGGCCTAGATTCCTGGCTCTTGCTGGCCCCTGCAGAGCACGGGGAATCAGAATGAAACCATCCGTCAAAAACACTGATTCATCGTTCCCTGCTAACGTGTTCTGACATCATTCTGTGGACAGTGTCCAAAATGAAATTTAAAACTGAAATGGTTGATGGATTAAGAGGCCAATGAATCACTACGACTTCATCAGAAATTTGTTATTATTAGTAGCTTATCAGTAGATGTGTGGTTAAAAGTCACATAAAGTTCACACATACAGTGTGTGTGTGTGTGTGTATATAAGCAAAAGTTCAATAACTAATCTGTACTGATAAGAACTGATTTAGAGATTTTGGCTGATAGTAATAATTATTATATTATGACCAGTAACTACAAAATACTTTTTTTTCTGTTTAAGATTTTTGTAGTAAAAAAAAAAAAAAAAAAAAAATAATATATATATATATATATATACACATATACATGTATAATAATTACAAAAATAAACTTTATAAACTAAGTTTTAATATAATATTGATATCGGTAGTCTTTCTTTCTTTCTTTCTCTCTCTCTCTCTCTCTCTCTCTTTCTTTCTTTCAACCTGTTTAGGAACATGTCCAGGTCATATTTTACCCAGAATCAAAAGACATATATAAGAAATAATATAACATTATTTTTGTTGACAATTAAGCCCATTGTAATTAGTGCATTATTTTTTCCTTTTGAATATATATATTTTTGTTTTCTCATTTTCAATCTTATTCTCATTCCTGAAATGAAGTCAATTTACTGGTTGGAGGTAAAAACAAAAATACAGTAAAGTATTTTTTTTTGATGGCACAAACAATACTAATATGATGTATACATATTTTAAAATTTTAATATTTATATAATTGGTTTTTACTGTAATGAAAATGACAGTATAACACACATAATATTATCTCTTAATTTTGGGTGAAATATGACCTGGACATGCTCCTTTTGTGAGATTCACCCATTTACTATTTGAATGAAAATAAATAAATAAACAAAAAAATTAATAAATACTGATGATATACATATATTGGAATATCAGACTATTATATTATTACATCAAAATATTATTTGATATAATTTATCAATCAAACAAACAAATAAATAAATACAAAATTAAATTAAATTAAATATAACATTTGTAAGAGTTAGCAGTTTGGTAGACCTACCTGGGCATTTATATCCTGTCTGAGAGATTAATGTGGAGGTGCCAACAGACAGCATTAATATAGAAGAGGGTTACTTTGGAAAACAGTGGCATTAACAAATGAGGAGTGAGAAAACACTGACTTAAGCTCACATCAGTGATGCATTCAAAGGTAACCAGTGACATGCACTGATGTATCATACCAACCACCTGCTGGCCCTCTGTGATGCTCCGATGTGCTGATGGGAGACATGTTTCTAACGTAACACACCATGCTTATCACTTGCATTTACCTCATGCAAAGCACACTAACAGTAGTTGTCAATTGCGTCAAAGAATGAAAAGTGGAGCTGAAAGTCTAATGGAGATAAAAAGAGGGAGAAAATGAAGGGAAGGAGAGAAAAAGACACAGAAAGAGAACACAGTCTTAGTTCAGCAGAAGAGAGCGATGCAGATTCATAGACATTCCCGGTCGACCTGTTCTTGCATGTTTAGACTCCACAACATTCCAACGCAAGCCAGTTACACAGGAACACAGGAAGAAGAAAATACACAAAATCAAAAGAGTCATGCATGTGTGCCGGTGTGTTCATGCGACGTACCTTGAGTGGTGTTTTTTTCGTTCAGGAGTTTGGTTTGACTGTTGGGCAGGATCTTGATTTCAGGCGGGTCGGGGCTCTGGGCCACCCGCGATGCCATCACGGCATTGAGGTACTGCAGACGGGTCACCTGTGGGACACGGCCCCATTTTAACAGCAGAAACACAAAGCTGAACTTTTCTGAAGGTCACACAGGTACATTACTGATGTGTGACGAAAAAGTCCATCATTTTTCAAAAAAAAAAAAAATATTTAAGATCTTGTTGAAAAATAAAGATGTACACAACATAAACAAATTCACACACACAAAAAAAGACAAACATACAACACTGTGCACTTTAATCTTTCATGAGGGAAATTAACTACAAGTGCATAAATCAAATAAAAAAATTACAGTACAATATAAAACTGCTGACTTTGATTTTAGGTCTCGAAAAAACTATAAACTTTTTATCTGTTAAAAAAATAAAAAGTATTTGCTAAAAATCATTTTATATATATATTTTTAAAGTAGTTTAAATATAATTTTAATGTTAAGATATTAACAATAATAAAATAATAATAAAATGTGTAAAATATTAATATATATATAAAATATATTTAAATATATATTTTTTAAATAGATATGTAAAAATATTTTAAAATGTTGAAATAATAATAATAAATATTTAAAGATATTTAAAATACATGTTAAAATAATAATAATAATAATAATAAAAATTTTAAATGCTACAATAATTAAAATAAATAAATATTTAAATATATTTTAAAAATGTTGAATAATAATAATACAATATAAAATATAATATAAAACTGTTGACTGATTATAGGTCTCGAAAAAACTATAAACTTTTTATCTATTAAAATAATAAATAAATACAATTTGCTAAAAATCATTTTATATATTTTTTTAAAGTAGTTTAAATATCATTTTAATGTTAAGATATTAACAATAATAAAATAATAATAATAAAATATTAATATATATTTAAAATATATTTAAATAATTATTTTTTTTTAAATAAAATGTAAATATATTTTAAAATGTTGGTATAATAATATTTTTTTTAAAGATATTTAAAATACATGTTAAAATAATAATAATAATAATAATAATAATAATAATAATAATAATAATAATAAAATGTTTTAAATGCTACAATAATTTAAAAAATTAATATTTAAATATATTTAAAAAATGTTGAATAATAACAATACTACTAAATATTTAAATATATAGAATGCTAAAATAATAAAATAAATATACAAATATTTAATGTAATAATAATAATAATATTTAATGTATCTTTTTAAATGTTAAATTATGTAAAATAATATTATGTAAGTTTTATTTTAAAAACAACAACAACAAAAACATGCATTGAGGAATCATGCACAATAAGAAAATAAAGTCAATTTTGATTCATAAGCAATAATCCATGATCAAATACAACTAAATCCGTATTGGAACTAGGGATGGGAGATATCTTATCGTTTGTGATATACCGGTAAAAATTCTCCCCAGGATAAGAATTAGTCTTCCCGCGATAATAATGATAAAATCTAGTTGTTGACGTATTTCTGTGTGCGACTGTGTGGAGTGATGTGAAGGAAGGCGAACATGAAATTGAGCAGCTCCTTCTACAATCTGGAACAGGTTTGGATAACACTGTACAGTGCGACAAAAATCGCTCTGAGCCTTGAGTAAATGTACTGCAGTAGCACGTGTGCAATACAGTTTTACATGTGTATGAGTCGTTTACAAACCTGTCGTCCAACAAAGATATTATTTATTGACGTGCTTTTTCTCCATATTAACTTCATAACATATTCGAGTGTTTGAAATAACTTATTTTTGAGATCAGATGTGCTTTCGTATCAGAATAAGGCAGAAATCATACTATTTTATAGAATTATATACAGTGATAAAGGCTATGTCGATTACCATTGCATTATGAATACACTTTACAAATACCCAAGATTGCTTGAAGAACACAGACCATGTATTTTGTGCAATTGCATGTTTGTCTTCAGGTTTCCTCAGTCAAGATTTCTCTATCTGTGTTTTATTCAGCTACAGTGATCACTGGATACCTCTGTCTATATTAGTGATTTCCTGGAGCATTACTTCTACTGTGCATATGTGGAGTTTCTGCGCAAGGGCGCCCTCCGGCTTCCAGTATGAATTAAACAGTTGTGTGTACTGCTCACCACACCCTATTTTGGGTAAAAATAGGAAATATAATACTTTTCTCTAAAAAAAAAAATCAGGATTCCCTAAATTATCGTCATTGATATCGTTATCGCAATAAATATGAGAACTTATCATGATACATTTTAAAGCCCATATCGCCCATCCCTAATTGGAAAAGTCAAGTCAAAAACACCACAAGAATAACTACAAAGCTAAGTGAGCCGAGAGCGGCGTGTGTTGATCTGCGCTCACCTTGATGAACTGCAGGTCTGTGAGGGCTCGGACTGTGTAGTCGGGACAGTAGCTGGACGGGCTGGTGGCGTCTCCCAGATCAAAGGGGTCTCTGGGGGACTGACGCTGCGTGGACACCGGAGACTGGTGGACTGATCACACAAACAATCATCACAGTCCATATACCACACAGACTGCTGACATTCACAGCAATAACACTGTGATCCCAATCAGACGTTACGCAATAAAACAACAAGTGATAAATCTTATCACTACCTCAGATGTTTATCTGAGTTTTCTGCTACCGCATAAAATGATTCCATCCATATGTTTGGATTGTATGTTTGTCGTGTTGCGTTGGGTAGCTCTGCCCACAGTGAAATCTCATTGGATGCACACTTATCACTTCATGCAGCATTTGACTTTCAGTCAGGTCAGAAAACTCAAGAGTTTAAACTCAACATCTAAACAATAGTCCCATATAGTCCTTTTGCTTTCAAAACACACAAGGCTTGCAGAATCATATCAGCTGGTTTTTGTTTTGTTGCTCTACAGTTTACAACCAAAACTGACAGGAATGTCTTTGACTATCGTGCATTTTTATGCCAACATTCATGAGTCACACTTTGATTAGAATGGTGAATTTGGATTGGATCTGGGATTACCATAAAATCACATATTAACGGGACAAACCTGAGGAGGGAGCTGTGAGCGCTGAAACGCCGTAGTAGGTGAACGCACCGTTCTCAAACTTCAAACCCTCTTTTCCGATCTCCACCTCCACACGGCCCTACACACACACACATATGATTGAAACATCACAAAAAATTATAAGAAATACACACATTTTATTTTATAATTCAAAATATATATTCCAATAAATATGAAATACAGATATATTTATTTCGATATTTTTAGAATTATATATATATATATATTTATATATATATATATATATATATATATATATATATATATATATATCAATATTATATATCAAATAATTAAATCAATTTTATGTTATAAATATTTTAAATATATATTTTTTTGTTAAAATAATAATAACGATAATAATAATAATAAGTCATTATTAAATTATCAATGTTAAGTCATCAAATATTGACATGTTTAAAAATATTTGAAATGGTGATATTTTAATACATACTACCAATAATACTAATACTACAGTACTAGTAATACTAACATCATATTTCAAAAACACAACTAACAAATATTTATCAATGAATAAATATTTATGTTTTAATTTTAATTGTTAAAATAATAATAATAATAATAGTTAATATTAAATTAGCAATATTAAATAATAAAATATTGAAATCTATTATTATGATTATATTTTAATAAATAAAAAATACTACTTCTAGTACTGCTAATATCATAATTATCAAAATACTAACAAATACTTAGCAATGTTTAAATATTTCTTTATATTTTAAATATGATTTTTATTGTTAAAATAATATTAATAATAATAATAATAATAATAATAGTTATTATTAAATTCACAATGCTAAATGATCAAATATTTTAAATATTTTACATATATTTAAATGTTAATATTTTAATAATAAAGAAACTATATCATATTTATCAAAACACTATCAAAACATTCTGATAGATTAATAATAAACAATTCATTTTTTGGTTATTTTTAGTATTATCAAACTATCAATGTTAAATGATCAAATATTGAAATATGCTTAAAATATTATTTTAAATGTTCATATTTTAACATTACAATACTTCTACAACTAGTAATAATATCATGTTCAGGTATTGTATATTGTATATTAGCACTGTTATTTACACCAGTGCTTATAAAGTGTTGACATGCACACACGTGTCAGACACCGTGTCGCACCTGCAGCAGCAGAATGAAGTAATCCACAGGGTGGTTCCGCGTGTACAGGTAGTGATCAGGACTGAGTCGGTTCGCGGGGTCAAACTTCACTTCTTGGTTGACGCTCGGGTGCCGCAGCAGATGAAACAGGACTCTCTCTGACACGCGCTGCGGGCTGAAGTGTTCCACCTCTGAAACAGAGCAGGAGGTGCCTGGTTTGAAATCACCTCCATTAACCAGCACAAATCATCCTGCCATTGATCCGAGAGACAGGGGATGTCCTTTAAAAGTTGAGGCTTGTTGAGACAAACTTCTTTACCTCTTTATTCAGGGCTTGAATTTTGGCGAGGGATTGCGGATAATTCTACTGATTCCCGCAGTTTCTGCGCTTGTAACGCGGGAAATTCCCGCAAATATTTCAACGTGAAAGACGCAAGCGACAGATGACGGAATGTTTCATTTGCACGTGCTTTTTAGTCTTACAGTTCAAACATTCAAGTGCTCAATTCAGTACTTGCGCGCTCTGTGACTGTGAGACGGCTATATACAAAAAATAAACTTTGCCGGTATACAGGCTATTAAGTTCATACAAACAGCTGCAAACAAAACTTATTTGTAACAGTTTGATCTGTGCGTGAGGTCTTAAAGAGACAGCAACAAAAATAAAGACTTTATTCAACAATTCCTTTGTCAACAGTCTCCTCTGTGTCTCTCCATATCACCGTATGCTCTTCTGTATCATCCCCGCCACAAGGATAGGGTGATATGGAGAGACACAGAGGAGACTGTTGACAAAGGAATTGTTGAATAAAGTCATTATTTTTGTTTTCTTCGCTTACAAAAGGTGTTCCTGTTGCTTCATATAACCAAGATTGCACGTCTGATGGCGCATGGAGTATTCTGACGATGACTTTCATACCTTTTATGGACCTTGACACTGTTATTTATTTGGCAGTCTGTGGGACAGTCACAGGCCTCCCGGTTTTCATCCAAAATATCTTAAAATGTGTTCCGAAGATGAACGGAGCTTTTATGGGTTTAGAACGACATGGGGGTAAGTGATTAATGACAAAATTTTCATTTTGGGGTGGAGTATCCCTTTAATGTTTATTAATACATTAAAGACTAACCAGTGTTATTTTTAAGTTAAATGGATTATTCTGTTTCTGTGGTATTTCTGTACCTAAATATTACTGTTAAACCTATCAAAAATGTAATTTATTCCTGTGATGCAAAGCTGAATTTTACTTCTTCAGTCTTCAGTGTCACATGATCCTTCAGAAATCATTCTAATATGCTGATTCGCTGCTTAAGAAACATTTCTTATTATTATCAGTGTTAAAAACAGTTGTGCTGCTTCATATTTTTGTGGAAATTGCGATGCATTTTTTTCAGGAATCTTTTGTAACGTTATAAATGTCTGCACTGTCACTTTTGATCAATCAAATGAGTCCTTGCCAAATAAAAGTATAAAATGCTTGAATGGTCTTAATTCATGATAAATGAGATATTGTTTTGTGATTATTAATATTATTATTATCAATAATAAATGCATTTTTTAACATTGGTCTTTTATTATATAGCAACGGAGCCCTGTGCATGACAAAAATTGATTTATGGGGGGAACGAATTACTGACTATTGAAAAAAAAACAATCTTCACAAAACATGCCTAATTTTTCCAAGACCGTGGGAACCATGGTAAAATCACTGTAACACACAGACTTATCGGTTGATTTGAAAGCAATCAGACCTCGGGACAGGAATCGGTGGGTGGCCAGCAATAGTTGAGGTGAGGTGCGGATCTTTGGTTCACCCTCTGGAGGTTTGAAGATGGAGAACTCGTCGTGAACGCTGCGCGGCTCCAGAGGAATCTCCACCGGGGCCATCGGACGCTTCACCTTCATGTCCACTGTGGAAAAACACAACGCATTATAAATCAGTTTAAATGCGGCGACAGGGTTCAGCTCAAAAACACATCAAGCAGCTGCTCACTGTAGCCGTCAGACTCGTCCAGGATCTCAGATTTGATGATCTCCTCAATTACGTCCTCCAGCGTGACCAGACCCAGAACCTCGTAGAAGGGATCTCCTTCGCCCTCATTATTCACCTTCTGAACGATGGCCAGGTGCGAGTTCCCTATGAAGACAGAGAGAGAACATATGCTTTAGTAGAAGTTTCAATAACTGCATTCAATAATTCATCATTATTAAATCTATGATTAATAACAAAAAACAGAATTCTTATTATACAGTGAACATTCATCTTCAAAAAATATTTGACAAAACAAAAATGCAGTGATTAACCAATCAGAATCAAGAAATAAAGAGAGATGTGTAATAAACACTGATATATAAACACTGTTTTACAGGTATTATAACATCAAAATATAAAGAATTTAGAAAAAATATCAATTATTAAAATATAAATGAAATAAACAAATAAAAATATTAAATATTGATATGCATTCAAAACCAGTGCAAATATTGCTTAACATTGTTAACTAGTTTGAAGGCATCTGTTTAGGATTATCATGCAATCAAAATGCTAATAACACACTCTAACAGATTAATAATAATGATAATTAGAATTATTATCCTTATTGCTAAATATTTTATAATTTTAATAGCATTTTTAATGTTAATATTTTAATAAATGCTAATATTTTATAAATAATACATTCTAAAAAATGTTTAGTGCAAATAAAAGCTCAAATATTTATACACATTCATTATTAGCCTAATCAGGCCAACAGCAATAATTATTCTGACAATAATAATAATAATAGTTACAGTAGCAATACTGCTACTAATAATAAAATTGTAAATGTTTAAATATTAATAATATGAAAACACAATATCGGCCTGTCATAAACAGATACAAATAGTTTGAAGGCATCTTCTTAGGATTATCAAGTTATGAAAACACTTCAAAAATAATAATATACCCCAAATATTATAGGCATTCAATATTGGCCTTGTCAGGTCAATAGCAATAATGGCAGATAATTGATCAAATATCGGTCAAACACCGATACTCATTGTTTGAAGGCATGTGATTTGACATGCCTTTTTTGAATTCCTCCAGCATTGCATCCAGCTTGGTGTCATTAAAAACAAAATGCAGAGGATGGTTGTAGAACTTGGTGATGGTGGTCATGGGAGTGCGGTCCTCCGGGTCAACCAGCGCCAGGTCTTTGACGTACAGGATTTCGATGATGTTGGACCTCTCCTCCTCGTACACCGGGAAGCGAGTGTAACCGCTCTGCATGATCTCGGACATGGTGTTGAAGTCCAGCACGGCCGTGGAGGGCAGCATGAAGCAGTCTTTCAGCGGGGTCAGGATGTCCTCCACGGTTTTGGTCCTGAGAGCGCCTTTACTGAACTCCACCTTGACGAACTCATTATACGGATCGTTCACACTAGTCCGAATCATTTCCATGGTTTTCTCACGGATGCCGACGGTGCTCACGTCCCGGTGCAGGATCAAGTCCAGCAGGAGGCCGAGAGGACAAGAAAGTGGACACGTCAGGATGAGACAGATCTGGGCCAGCCATATCAAACCCGGTGCCATCTGGAACCCATAACCTGAACATACA
Source organism: Cyprinus carpio (assembly GCF_018340385.1). NCBI lineage: Eukaryota > Metazoa > Chordata > Actinopteri > Cypriniformes > Cyprinidae > Cyprinus > Cyprinus carpio. The sequence continues at coordinate 16,904,087 of NC_056581.1, read as the reverse complement.
ATATGAGGAACCAGCTCAGCCAGGAGGAATATGAGGACGCCACTGGTGAACACAGCGGGCACGATGGACCCATAGAGATGGTACAACAAGACGCCGAGCACCGAGTGACCCAAAGCACAAATGAACAAGAGCGAACAAACCAGAACGTTTCCTCTCCTCCGGATGGGCTTGAGGCGCTTGGCCGCCCGCTTTTCATCCTCTGAACCGCAGCTGTGCAGAACATACAGCTCCAGTGGGTCCAGCCACAGCAAACTCAGATTCACACATCTGACCACACTGCAAAGCAAACCCAGAACCACGACCACCAAAATCAGAGCCCATAATGGAATGGAATCTGATGGCACAGCCGGGTTCTTAATTATCAACTTGTCCGACCCGAAAGAACCCCATGTCTGGTTCTTTAAGACGCAGAAATGATGGAGCACAGGCTCTGCATCTTTATTCTCCGGATCGGATGCTGCAGCTTCGGTCTGGACTTCTATAATCCCGCTGTGCTCGTCATCCGACGCGAACGCTCCGCGCACCCGGAACACAGAGGAGTTGCGGCGTTCCTCCAGCGCGCACGGGTCACCCGAGCCGCCTCCAGCCGCGGCGAACGCGACCCACGGCCAGGTCTCATTGGACAGGTAAGACCCAAACAATCTGAGCTTGAAGGTGGTCCCGTGCGGAGCTACGAGGACCCGCTCGCGCATGTACACCCGCTCGTTTAAATTCTCCAGGCGCAGTCCGTAAACCTGCGTTTCTTGAAGGTTGCAGGTTCCGAACCCGCACAGGAACGATATGATCAACGGCAGACGCAGTTCCGCCAAGCTGACCACCATATTGGAACAGGGCAGCCTGGCTTTATGAATCATGTGACGCTGATGTTGTTGCTGCTACGCTACCCTCCTACTTTTTCAGTTGTTTTCATATAAAACGGTGAGGGAAACTGGCTCGGTCCGGCCGCCATGTTGGCTCCGTGATTCTTGAGAAATAGGCACTTGCCCCTGAACTCTGGAGCCACAATGAACGCAGTTTCTTTTTTGCACTGCCGCTACGTCGTGTCCACAATGGACCAATGACAGAAGAGCAAGTGCTCGCTTGACCAATCGGAGAACGGTCTGTTTTTGGTAAACCACGCCCACAATGGCACTGAAGAAATTCAGCGTGTGAGATGAGCTCAGCATCTTCACAAGGCTCTTTTGAAAACAAACTCTTTTTTTTTTTATTTATTTTTTTTCGCAGCTTTTATACGAATTTAGCGGTTAGATTGACAAAGAGAGAGTTTGTGAGTTAAAAACTGACCGTAATGTTTTACATCTTACAAAAGTTTCACCTACGGTTTGGCTTTGGCATAAAAGCAACATCACTACACACACTGAGCAAAAGAGGCGTTTTAATATATAATTATTTAGGTTTAGCATTTACATAATCAGAACTCAAATGAAATACAAAATATTATATACAGATTGATTTAAATACGATCGTGTTCATGGGAAGTAGTACAGTACATCTGCGTTTGCATTTCCCTTTAAAGAGAGCAACTTAAAAAAAAACAAAAAAAAAACATAATTACAGTTTGCTGTGATGCTTTAAAAAGTAACTGACAAAAATAAACTAACCCCACTCTAAAATAAATGATGGAGTTATTTTTCTGTATTTCACATGGCTTTTTAATGGAAGACGGTGTGTTTTCACTCTTTATGTAGGCCTATAGTGAACCCAAAACAAAGTCTGCTTAGTATGCAATTCAATACCCTGAACAGTTTGAAAGGTCAATATAGGTCATGACCCTGAAAAGTAAATAAATGCAGCGTGGAAAATGCAGACGCTTGGTGAAAACACACTTTTGTAATCTTTAACTGTGGTGTAATTATCAAACAGGGGAACATGCACAACATCTATCCCATTGAGTTCCTGCCATGAACATTAAAAGCAGATTACGGAACCGGATCGAAATCCCAGCATCACGCTCAAAAGAATTTCATTAGTTTCCACAAGCAGAGTCACCTTGCAGTAAGAGAGAAACATGGGCATTATATGGACAAATCAAAGTGAAAAAGGCTTTGGCTGATGTGTTCATTTACAAATTTAATTCCATGTAGTGTTGCAACTTTGGTCATGATATAACATGTTACGCCTCAGTACAGAGTTTGAGCGCAATGCCCACGTTTTGGTTTCAGTTGAAGTAAATACTACTCAAATTTCACATACAAGAAATATCAGTTGAGGTAAAATGAAAACTTATTTCTCTCACTGTGCAATTGTACATTAAACATCTTAAAAAGAAACAGACCTATTTATTGCTTCAGATTTAAATCTCTCGTAAAGGCAACAAAACATTTATAAATAACTTATAAATCATCATACACTAGTTGGACAAAGTCAGTTTTATACTGTTCAATGAGAAAACATAAATAATCAATCCAGTGCTATTCTTCTCCATAATTATTTCTAATACTCTGTAACTCTCACTGGGATTTTTTTTTTTTTTTTAACAATTTATGAAATAAAATAAAAGAACACTTTAACACTGGAAGCTTTATGCATGCACTGCATAGCGTTGTTACAGTATGAATACATCTGAATAAGGTTTAAAAATGGTTTCTAATGTCAGCTCAGCATTAGAGGAACACAATGGAAAAATCACTGTGTGACCTCCGAAACGTGATCTCTGGACAGAACCAGTTTATGGTCAATGCAAGAAGATGCAGAAACTCTTAAAGCTAGTGCAAGGAAAGAGGCTTAAGTTTCTAATAGTTCACTAAAAAAATAAAAAAATTAATTACATTTGCTGAAAGTTTCTTCATTGGAAAATAAATTGAGACTTGCTCACCAATGGATGCTCTGCAGTGAATGGGTGCCGTCAGAATGAGAGTCCAAACAGCTGATAAAACACCACAATAATCCACACAACTCCAGTCCATAAATTAATGTCTTGTGAAGCAAAAAGCTGTTTGTAAGAAACAAATTCACTCACTTATTAGTTTTGAGCTGTTTTCTCTCGTAAGCAGTACTTTATCTGTGCAGATTTCTCTCCTGATTCAGACAAGACCATTTTTTCATTGAAGAAAGCAATATTATGGAGAAAGGACTCATATTTTAGCTGAAAGCAACAATGAAAATGTCTTGGTGGATTTGTGTGGATCATTGAGATGTTTTTAGCAGCTGTTTGGACTCTCATTCTGACGGCACCCATTCACTGCAGAGCATCCACTGGTGAAAAAGTCATGTAATGCTACATTTCTCCAAATCTGTTCAGATGAAGAAACTCATTTACATTTTAGATGGGCTAAGGATCAGTAAATGTTATGTTTTTTGGGTGAACTATTCCTTTAAGTAACCTATGGTCTAGAGGCATATAACAAACCAAACAGCACTAGTGACTTTACACTTCAGGAAGAGATACTGAAGATTCAGAAATGCATGAGAATCAACACTGTTTCTGAGGATGGGAATGTCGGTGGAAAACAGCATTTGTGTTGTTTGATGGACAGTCGTAGCCTTCGAGATCAAGAACTGGTTAAATCGTACAAAATCTAAGGTCATATTTCACCCCAAAATCAAAATTAATATATAATTAGGACCATTAAGATTTTTGTGTTATCATTTTCATTAGTATAAAGTAAAAAAAAAGTATATTGTTAAGCATTTATATATTTGTATGGCTTTTAAGTTTTTTAAAAAAATAAATATAATTTAAACAAACAAATAGTTGTATTCCAGTAATAGAGAATTTGTGAAGCAAATGTGCTTAATTCTCATGAAAATAATCCATAATATGATGCAAAAAATCTTAAATGGTGTAAACAAATAAATTTTGTCAAATAAAATATTTTGTTGTCAAATATAACTCATTTTTGTCCCGGAGGATGAATTATAATTGTGTCAAAAAAAGAAAGAAAAATAAATTAAACAAATATACATACATACTAATTTAGACAAAAAATAAATATATTAATGTTTAAATAAATTATATCATGTTTTTTATCATATATCACAGATCTGAATTTGCATTGGTTAATGCTCTTTTCTTTTTTTTGGTTACAAATGTCTGTTCTGAGCACTAACTGACCACGTCTGGTTCTCCAAACCATATCTGCGTCAGCAAATTTCACGTCTCCAAACTAAATTTACAAAGTTTCCCTTCACGTTTGTCACGTTGAGCTATGATTGCGCCACATACAGCTACATCACACAGCCACACTTACCAAATCACGTTGGCTTGATGCTTTCGACTTTGAAAGAAAGCGGTCAAAATCATATAGTACCATAAAGCAGAAAAACTAGACCAGAACCGTCTTTCTCTGTGCTAAAAGGATTCAGTCCAATAATAGCTTATGAGACTCAAAGTGCTCTTATGGTCAAAATCTCAGAAAACTACAGCACACAAATGTATGCTGCTGGATCAGAGATATTATAAAAAGTGCATATTGTTCAATAATTCGGTTAGATACTGATGAATTTGTATAATGCCTTTAAACGGTATGTGTTGCATACCGAACACACTTATGCGCTGAAAGCTTTGAGAGAGTGTCTACATGATTAGCATGCAATAGCAGGCATAACAGTCTGCATAACTGAACACCTCAGCGTCGGGCTGAACCCGCAGCCCCTAAAATCACAGTGAGATCACGTCCAATATTGAAGACGATGCACCTTTTTGGAGTTTTTTTTTTAACATACTTTGTCATCTCGAATCGAGAGAAAGTATGCTACATCGTCCAGTGTATTCGTGCGATTGCCTGCGGTCAGCTCTGGAGCTCTCTGAGCCCCAGATTAGTGTTGTCAAATGGTGCTCTCTGTGTGCGTGTGCGTGAACGTGTGCATGTGATGCGTGAGAGGGTTGGGGAGGGGCGTCGGGCTGCTGTTGCCGTGGGGATGAGGGGCGGGGCTAGAGTTGGTGTTCAGGTGTGACTGGTTCTGAGGGTGGATGTGGCTCGGACGCCGTTTGGACAGGCTGTTCCTGTCGTTGAGCAGCGAGGTCGTCTCATCCGGCCCGTTCTCTCTGGGAGCCGGCGGCGCTGTGGTGTGGTTCAGAGTAGAGGACATGGGAGGGGTCAGAGGCGGAAGAGGGCCGGGGTCCAGACGGATATGGCTGCTCTCAGGGGACTGGGGCGTGCTGTCCAGTTTTGAAGCCAGGAGGCCGGTTTGGTACTGCGAACGAGTGACCTGAAAAAGAAAAAAAGGAAACTTATTTACACTACTGCTCAATTTTTTTTTTTTGGAAAGAAATTAATACTTTTTTTTTCAGTAAGGACTCGATCCCATTAAATTGATCAAACGTGAGAGTAAATATTTTTATGTTACAAAAGACTCAAAAATCATAAATGCTGTCATTTGATTTTTCTATTCATCAAAAAAGTATAACAGTTTCCACAAAAATATTAAGCAGCACAACTGTTTTTAGCATTATTGATAATACAAAATGCGCAAATATTTTGATCCCACTAACTCAGCACACCGTCTTTAGTATTTGATAATGCTACATTCCACTCTTTCTGGGGAAAAAAAAGAGGAAAAATATTAAAATTAAATTAAATATTAATATAATATGATTTAAATATTAAAACAACATTAACAAAAATAATCACACACAAAAAAATAAATAAAAAATAAAAAATTATATATATAATGTTAATATATATATATATTATAATATATAATATATATATATAATATATATATATATTATATATATATCCACACACAAAAAAATAAATAAAAAATAAAAAATTATATATATATTTATAGCAAATATTTACACTCAGTTAAATATTAAAACCACAGGAATAATAATTCTTTCACACACACACACACACACACACACATATACACATACATACATACATATACATACATACAGTACAGACCAAAAGTTTGGAAACATTACTATTTTTAATGTTTTTGACAGAAGTTTCTTCTGCTCATCAAGCCTGCATTTATTTGATCAAAAATACAGAAAAAAATGTAATATTGTGATATATTATTACAATTTAAAATAATTGTTTTTAAATGTATTATACTTTAAATTATCATTTACCGGTATTTCTGTGATGCAAAGCTGAATTTTTAGGATCATTATCACACGATCCTTTAGAAATCATTCTAATATGATGATTCATTATCAAAGCTGGAAACAGTTCTGCTGCTTAATATTTTTTCAGAACATGTGATACTTTTTTAGGATACTTTGATGAATAAAAAATAAAAAATTAGCTATGTTTTTAAAATATAAATATTTTGTAATAACAATATACACTACTGGTCAGTAATTTGGGGTCAGTAATTTTTTTTTGTCTTTTTCTTTTTTTTTTAAAATAAAATCAATACTTTATTCAGCAAGGATGTGTTAAATTGATAAAAAGTGATAGTAAAGAAAATATATTATTAGAATATATATTATTAGAATTTTTTTTTTTATTTTGAATAAATGAAGTTCTTTTTGAACCTTTTATTCATCAAATATATAGATACATACATACATATATATATATATATATATATATATATATATATATATATATATATATATATATATATATATATATATATATATATATATATATAAAAGAATCATTTCTGAATTATGTGATACTGAAGACTTAAGTAATGATACTGAAAATTCAGTATTCCATCACAGAAATAAATTACTTAAAATATATTCAAATAGAAAACACTTATTTTAAATTGAAATATTTCATTATGTTACTGTATTCTCTATTAAATAATTGAAAAGTCGCGTTGCCTTTTCTGAACTCGTAGACACATTTGTGTGAAGACCAGACCAAACTTTGCTGTTATCAGCTGTTTATGGACGTGACGTACCTTCACATACTGCAGGTCAGTGAGGGCCCGCACGTTAAAATCAGGGATGTACTGTGCCACAGGGCTGTTATTGAGCTGGCTGTTACTGCCGATGATGGACACCGAGTCGACTCTCTCAGTGCAGCTCAGAGACGCCGAGCGGTTCAAACCACTCAAGTGAGACGGGGAGCGAAACTCTGGAACGCACAGGAAAACCATCAGTTCATGTCACGGCACGCCTGCTTACAAACACTCACACAGATGAAACAGAGTCAAGACGACACACAATACAGACACAAATGTGGCAAATCTCAGAACATAAAATGAATAAAACATCAGTAAAATGATGTCATTGATGAGAGGGACAGAACAACAATAAACAAGGAGCCACAAACAACTCGTATCACATTTGAAATGAATGAAATGATTATTGCAAATGATTGGATGGTCATTTCAGACGTGCATTTGTGTATGAGAAGCATTAATTTGGTTACACTAGAGAAGCATAGATTATAGTGTACTATTCAATACTGTAATATTAGTATGTGACTATAAAGAACAGAGGATGTACATAAAAACCTCGATTACCCAAAATCACGTGGGATCAGTGCTGTAATGTTGATACACTAGCGCCCTCTACAGGTGCTTTTATGAACTACCTGCAACAGTCACTGCAGCGACTGTGTTTGGGATTGACAGGTTTTACTGCGACAATAAAATAATCACTGACTGATGCGGACAAAACGCATAACTGACTCAGAAGCACATGGTTACTGGCAGAGCTGGGTAGTAATTACGTGTAATCTGGATTATGCATTCAGATTCCAAAAATTAAGTACTTGTAATTAGATTAAATTACATTTTTAAATACTCGTAATCAGACTGGTTACTTTTTTATTCATTACATGATTGCATATTATTCACATAATAGCAATGAATTATTCATAATGTATTGATTCTCCCTAATTCCTCCTCTACACCTTTTAAATGTTCCTTTCTAAAATAGCCTACCGCTTATATACACTCAGAAAGTCTAAGACCAGTCATTATTAGTCAGGTGGCTACACAGCATTTGACCACTGGATTTACAAAAATCATTTTGGGTTTAAAAAGTGTTTCAACATTGCATCAGCTACTGATGAACATACATTTTTATTTGAATTATCGCTCGGTGGGTTATTTAACCATGTGATTTAAAGTATTTGTTTTGGTTTTTATTTGTGTTTGATTAAAATGCACAAATTTACACAATTTTTTATTTACATGTAATGCATTCCCGAACTTTTTTTTGTCATCTGAACCTCTTTCACCTAATATTTTCTTGAAGTAGGCTACCCCAGAGTTTTAAAAAAATATATTTTAATAATTAAATCACGTTGGAATGCTCAAGGTTCTCCGAGGTTGGTTAATGGACACCTGTAAGTGTTTTGGTTGATGCTATTTTAAAATGGTTTATTTATTTTTACATTTTTATGATTTAATGAATTACTAGCTTTTTTATTGAACTCACAAACCCCCTGCAGTTCCTTTACGAACCCCAGTTTGGGAAACCGTCATGTGATGTAATTTAATGTTTATTGCACCTCATGTTGTTAATTACAATGAATGGAATATATTTTCTTACTCAATTTGGTATAAGATTACCCTATTTAAATCAATGTGATAAACGAGTTCGGTCAAAAGTAAACGAAGTTATTAAAAAAATAGTCTGATTATATTACCTAAAATATGTAATGTTTACATTACAAACTATGATTTTTGTCATGTGATTTGTAACTGATTACAACGTGTAAGTAATTTACCCAGCTCTGGTTACTGATAAAAGCATGGGGGATTTTTCTCTGTTGAAATGTCATTTGCTTACACTGCGAGCGACGCAACGTGATAAACTAGAACTCTCCGGTTATAATCAATGAAGTCTTTTACACCGCAAAACACGCAAAGTTTGATTTTGATAACGGAAGCGATCCAGTATTATCGTGACGCTCGCGTGCTCTCAAGAGTAGTTTGGTCTGTAATGGTAACCAAAGTGAACATGATTCAAATTCATTACGAGTTGCTGACGAAACCAATCATCATAGCGATATCATAGAATTTCGATGATATCGGAAAATTGCCTTAGTATTTGACTATACTTTATTGCACTTCTGTCGAAAAAAAAAAAAAAAAAATGGACAGGTGGGTGAAAATATCTTACAAAATGTTTTTTAAAATGATAGCAAATTGGATAACACGTTACTTTACGTAATTAATATTCATGATGTAAACCACGCCTGGCACATGGCTGACTGAAAATAAACAATAGAAGAAAACAAGAATTGTACTGTACAAATATAAGTTTTATTTTTGTTTGCAAATATGTTTTAGCCCAAAATATTAAACAAAAAAGGCTATATTGATGTCTCTGAAACATTTGTCTTAGTTATTTTGAGTGTTTTTGTCTTTTTCGTTTTTAAAATGTCTATTTACTTTTTATTAATTATTTCAGTTTTAGTAATTTTACTATTATAAATTGAATTAGACAAAAAAGTAATAAGTATAAATATAATAAGCTATATTTTATATATATTAAATAATATATATAATATATATTATATATAAATATATATATTATTTAATATAAGTTATATATAAATATACATATTATTTAATATAAATTATATATATATACATTTGTGTGTGTATGTATGTATATATATATATATAGATATATAGCTATATATATATATATATATATATATATATATATACACACATACACACAAACGTATGTTTTTTTTTCTGTTACCATGTTATTGGTTTAGGTTTAGTTGATAACAATACTGCACTACAATTGTTTAACACTTATTGACTGATAACATATAATTATAGTAATATAATTTATAATGCATATTTTCATTCAAACAACGATGCTCTGTTTCATCACGACGTCACAAACAGGTCTTCATTCAGCCTCTCAAAGCTCATGGCACGTTTTCTAGTATATTCTGATACCAAGGCAACTCAGAATGGAGCAGGACTGACTCTTCAGGTTGGTGTGAATGTTGTGCTCAGTTGCAGGAGGTCAGGTGTGATGGACAGGCAGCAGGGTGAGTGTGTTAGTGGTTAGAGCAGAAGAGCTCTTCAAAGACCGAGCTCAAGAGGTCAATGTCAGAGTCAACCAGTCCAGCAAGCTTCCATTTTAATAACACTGTCATTTAAATCTATGTATATATGTCACATCATGCATATAAGCTAACACTCACACAGTTGATTTCAATAGTTATGTTGCAAAGTTAACAACTCAAATCTAAAACAAATAAATTCTTTATGCACACAAATACTGGATGAAAGTCAACTTTTTCTACTTTTCAGTATTTCCTAATAAACAGAAAAATACATTTTGTGTATGCATTTTTTATTTAGATGGAACTATTTTCTATCAGTATTTTATACAGTCATAAAATTTATTTTTATTACAATACAAGACGATGCCTAAAATTTTGTCTAGGTTTTGAAACAGATCTTTGAACATAAATAAAATAAAATAACATAACATTTCAGTTTTTTACTTTAATAGTGGTTTTTGTATCATTTTTGTAACTTGAAAGGACTAAAAAGAACCATAAATATACCAAGTTAAATACTATAGCCATATGCTTTATTTCAGCTCTTCTGAATGCAAACAATAATTCTGTGTGAGGGGGAAAAAAATCAAAATCAAAATAAATAGTATTATTTACTGAAAATGGTCTGCTGTAGCTCTCGAATATTTTGCTCACACACATTCAAACCTGCCATCTCAAGACTAGTTTGAAATCAATGATGTCAGATTGTGTTTTTGAGATTCTTGTGGCTAGTTTTGAATGAACATGAGCACAATGTAACTGGAAAATACTAAATATTTCCTTAATTTTTGCATGTGCATGTGCATTTTTGCATGTGCATTTTTAATCAGCTGGAACTATTTTCTACTGATATTCTATGCTGAACTTAAATGTATTTTTATTGCATTATTTAATTAAATTGAATGAATTAGATTTCTGTGTTGGATAAATGTATGTAAATAAATAAATTGTTAAATTGCATGTGAACTTGCTGGACAACAGGTCATAGCATGATAAAGGTTATTTTTTCCCTTTTAAACTAGCTCCTGTCCCACACTGACCCCCTGTTAGCTACCCCTACATCCCTGAGTTAGCACCCAGCATGCAGGGCATTTACCTGGAAAACGCGAGAACAGAGAAAACCTCTTAAGCGAAAGGCGGCGCGGACGAGGCGACACCACGGAAGGAGAGAGAGGGGGGGTGACAGCTGAGGAGGACGGGGAGAGAGGCAGAGCAGAGCAGAGGAGAGACAGAGAAGCTCTTTAAACACGCCACACATCAACATCCTGCTGAGAGCTGCTTCAGCATCAGCAGCCGCTGAAGGTACAAATCCCTCATTATAAAACACTACGGGAACTTTCTTTGAAGGGGTAATGCTTTGAAGGGGGTTGTTTTATAACTTTTTCTTGTGATGTTAAAGGTTGTTTTTGTTTTGTTAAAGGTATTGTATTTTTCGCTCCAAAACTTTATGTTATTTCTTCATTCATTTGTGACTTTCATCATTCAGTGTGCAGAATGTCTAAGCTGCTCTTTTCCATACAGGGAAAATGGACTTCAAATTGCCAAAAGGCTTCAAAAAGGAATCAAAAGCACTATAAAAGTGGTCTATATAACTCATCATTTTATGGTTATTTTACTCATAATTTTGAGTAACATACCAAAAGTCATTATTAATGAAGAATTCAGACCTACAGTGGGCTGAATCGGTTCAGTCTGCTTCGAAAACCAAGTTTAATGATTCAATGAAAAGATCTTTAAAAAAAAAAAAGAAAAGAAAAAATCTGGTATTAGATATCGCTACTTTTCTTCCAAGGAAAGCATGTCAACATTTTCAGTGAATAACAGTAAATATTTTAGCCGGTTGCACACACTTTTAAAGTGATATTTGCATCCCTTTTGTAATTTGAAAGCACTTAAAAGTATCATTTATTAAATTATAAATATATTTAAATTATTAATTATATTAAAACCATAAAGTATCATAAAAGTGGTCCATATGCTATATTTCAGCTCTTCTGGATGCAAATACTAAAAAAACTAAAGAAAAAAACATTATTCAATGAAAAAAAATCTCTGACGTAGTTCTGGAATCTCACACTTTCCCACATTCAAACCTGTTGGCTGCACAATTAATCGAAATTAAACTGCAAAAGCGATAAATCACGATTAGACACAAGCTGCGATTGTCATGCATATCTTTCAATGAAGCACGGTTCTGTGATCAGCAGTAAATCTCCATCCGAAGGCCAGAGGGCGCGCTCACGCTGAAACTCCAAATACGCCCCAGCAGAAAAAAAATCCAGGAAATGCCTATTGCAGCTGAATAAACAAGATTTAACTGCTTTCATTGATTCAACGTGACTAATAATCACACGACTATGGCAATATGTGTCTTATCTGAGTTCGTCTTATTATAATTTTTATTATAATAATGTACATAATAATGCAATACTGGGTTGAGTAATATGGTTGTGTATTGGAGAATTGTAAAAGAAAGATATGGTTGAATAGTCCCGCCTTCTAAATGAAAGAGCCAATCGCTGATTAATATAGTGTTTGAGTAACTTGAGAGTCAATGCTCATACGCAGTCATCAGCATGTTATAACCGTGCATGCACATTGGCTGGTCTAGTCTGAAATGCTTTTTTAATGCTATTTGAGCATAAGAAACAACATTCATGGGTCAGTTCATTTCAGATTATGTTGCAGTTTTGAAATGTCATTTATTTGTGAGTTCATTGGGCATTTTTTGAGATTTCAGGATTGCACCAATTATTTAGATAGGACTTGTTTTAGCTGCCCGGAGGCGTTGTTGGTATGTATGGCCGAGAGTTGAGAAAAGTTTTTTTTTGAGAGAGTTTTTGGTGTATGTGTATCCATACATTAGCAATGTGTAGGGAAAAATCAGCTTGGACATTCTGCTATACAACTCTTTTTAGGTTTCAAGGCTGAAAGAAAATACGAGCTTTGGAAGGACATGAGGGTGAGTAAATGCCCTCGTCTCTTACGTAGTGTTTCTCAAAGCATACACAGCCACACATTTAGACACATGCTAAGCACATAAATGTGATGTTTGGCACATGAATGGACTGCAGCTGGAGATGAAGAACAGAATCAGACTGCATTATTAGTGACACTCGGCCAGCAGACGTCCCTGCAGCCAAATGTGTCCCGTTAAGTCCCGTACCGTCATTGTTATTATGTAATACAAAAGATTAAACTTACAATGACAGATCATGACAAAGTGCACTGAGTGACTCTAAAAAAACAGCGCTGACAAGATCCATTAGTTACACTAAGGCTGAGCAGCAAACATATCAACAGACACATCATTGTTACCATAAATCAGCCTTATTCAGAAAACTCAAAAATGCATTCATAAATCATATTACAAAACTCTGTCAGCATTTACTCATCTGAAACTGTGCTGGTTGCTCTTTTCCATGCAGTTACAATGACTGAGAAGCTTTCAAGCCTCCATAAAAAGAAGATACAGTTTTTGAATGACACATGGGGGAGTAAATGATGACAGAAATTTTATTTTTTTGGGTAGACTGTCCCTTTAAATGAACAATTTCTTCAGGTGGGACTGTTTCGCACTTTTTGATTAGAGAAAATTAGAGATAAAACAGCGAGGTAAAATACTCACCCAGGCATGGTGTATTCAGTGCCATGACTCCATAATAAGAGAAAGGACCCGTCTCAAACTTCATATTCTCATTTCCAGCCTCAACTTCCACCCGACCCTGAAAGACAGGTGTGAGTTAATTAGTTTCATTAGTCAGAAAAGTCAATTGTGCAGGACATTTTGTTGAATAATGTGGAGACAAATAAATGAGAACTAAATACATTGCTAATAAAACCTTTGTAGCTTTTGTGTGTTGTCCTAGATACTGAAACCTTAAGCCCTGAAGAACCCCTACTGGTTTGTTTCCTAAATAATTGAACCGCATTTTTAAAAACACTTTAAAAACAAAACATCTTATTTTGAAATCTTAACTGGTTTCCTTAAAGAACAACCTGTTGCGTCTCCATAATTAAAGACGAATGACACAAAACCCAACTGAAACTCCCACAAGGAGTGTGAGGTCAGTACTTTCAGTAGTTTGAAACCAGTCGTGTGTCACACCACATTCGAGCATGTATGTGACATTTTCCAATGTCTCAGGCATCATATTTGCCCCATTTTCCACCCCACTGGAGAGTCAACCTTTCCTCTCATTTTCAGAAAAAGGTAACCGGATCCGCAGCGCTCGGATTGCATGACACACGGATCCTGTCACTCTATCTGCGTCTCCTCTGCTCTGGTGTCTATATTCAGGAAGACACTCCAAACACAAACAAAGCTCACCAACTTAGCTGCTTTCTGTTACACCAGTAAACCAGAGCCAAATCGAGTTTCATAAAACAAAACAAAAAAGGAGTTAAACCTGACACTGTGTTTGTATACTAGAGCAAAAACTAATTATTGACAGAAATACTATTATTTCTACTACTACTAAACAAATCTCCAAAATTATATACAGTACCAGTCCGAAGTTTGGTGTCAGAATGTTTTTATTTTTTTTTATTTTAAAGAAATTAATACTTTTATTTAGCAAGGAGGGATTCAATTGATTAAAAATTATAGTAAAGGCATTTATTATGTTACCAAAGAGTTCCATTTCAAATAAATGCCATTCTTTTGAACTTTATATTCATCAAAGAATAAAAAAACAAAACAAAAAAAAAAACATCAGTTTCCACAAAAATATTAAGCGGCAAAAACTATTGATAATAATAATAAGTACTCCCAACCAATCATCACTCATCAATAACTAAAACTTACAAAATTATTAAATTTACTAAAACCAGAAGACATAACAATCATTCAATTACGAAAATATTTATTAAACACTAAAATATTTATTGAATACATTTAAAATATTTTAAAGTATGTGTGTGTGTGTGTGTGTATATATATAGATATATATATCTATATTATATATATATATATATATAATAAAAGAAATTATATTTATTTATAAATTAATTATAAATATTTAAATATAAAACAAATATTTATTTCAATTAGATAAAGTCCTTTGCTATTTAACAAAATGTAAACAAATCATTGTAATTTTATTTATAAATTAATTATAAATATTTAAATATAAAACAAATATTTTATATGTATTATATATATCATAATTATATATATATATATATATATATATAGTTCTATATATATATATATATATGTATATGTATATATATTATATATATATATCTTATATATATGTATATATATATAATATCTATAATTATATATCTAATCAAAATCTATTTATACTTTTTTATATTTTTATTTAAATAGAAGTATAAGAAATTATCAAACATAATTAAAAATAAACCAATCAAAACAATACACAATTATTGTTATTTTTTAAAATATATGTTATATATTATAGATTCTATAATTAATTTATAATTTTGAAAATTCAGTTTCATAATTTCATAAATATATTTGATTATCTATTACATTTGAAATCATTTTGAAACTTAAAATAGAGGCAGATTTTATCCGGAAAATTAGCATTTGTACATAAGCCGCAGGAGTTTGGTGAATTTAAGCAGACATGTGGTTTGATGGCCAGTGTGACGTAACGTTCCCTGACACATGCCGTTTGTGCTCCGTATGACATTGTGCCGCGGGATGATTACGACTGTGATAAACACTCTCACACTGAGGTTCTGAAAGTGTTAGCCTTCTCCTGGCTGACCCCGCGCTGAGCACACAGCAAATCTGATTTACTGATCCCCGGGGGCCGTGCGCCACATCGGCCCTGTGACCTATCACAGCTCGTTCTACCTTGACCTTGATGCTTAAAAGCTGCTGCACATATATTCAAATCAGATGACTGGAAAGTATGCGGGAGGTTAAAGGTCACGCTATTGTGTTGATCCCCGTACAAGTTCAAATATGAGTCAGTATCTATATACGTATCATCAGCTTGCTGTAGAACAGACATCCAAGAGTCTTTCCATCAATCTCGCCTCTGATTGGACTGTTTCATAAAAAGAGGGCATGGACAGTGCACAGCTTTGATTGGTTGTGCATTCAATTGTGTGCGTGTGTGTGTTGCTGGGATTAGAGCTGCTATGCTCAGGATCCCTTTCTTATGTAAGAGGGATCAATTAGTGAAGGGCAGGCCTGTCTGATGCAGGGCCTCGTCCAGTTAAACCTACAGTGAGGTCACAGACGCTCCCAACAGTCCCGTCAGTGCAACTCTACACCAGGACGCCGTGGCCGAGGGGCACCAACGAGCCGCCAATCTCAAAATACGGCACTAAAAAAAGGTTGAAAATGCTAACCAGCAACCAGTGGTACTTGCTAAGGAAAGCATCAATATTACTAATGCTCAACCTTCAAATCTCTATTATGAAGCATTAAACCTCTGCATGCGTTTCATTCTGTTCTGCTTGCGCTACACTCTCAGAAAAACTGTCACTGGGGCGGTACCTTATTTATTCGTAAAGGGTGCATATTAGCACCTTAATGGTACATATTAGTATCTAAATGGTACATATTTTTGTAAAGGTACCACCCCAGTTACAGCTTTTGTACCTTTTTTTTTCCTGACAGTGTAAGAATATGAACGATGCCCGAAACTGTGCAAAAAGGTGTGCTGTTAATTCTCCAAGTGATCAGACTTATAATTTTTGCTTGGTAAACAATAAAACAGGCAAAAAAAAAGAAGAAAAGAAAGTAGTGCTGTCAAATCGATTAATTGCGATGTACATATGTATATATAAATACACTAGGGATGTAACGATTACAAGTTTGACGATAAATCATGATAAAATTCCCCACGGTTAGTATTACCGTTTCATATCTTAATTATCATTAAAACTGTATTAGATTACCGCGATTTGAACAGCTCACGATAAATAAATACTGTCCAGCATAAAGCACAGTTTTCAGTAACAGTCATCCTAAAAATTTTTGGAGGCGGTGTGTAAACGTGATTGACAGAGTTCGTATTTATTTTTTAATGTGCGTAAATTTCAGATGACATTTCAAGGACCTTTAGTATGAACAGTACAAAAAAATTATGAAATAGTACGAAACTTGAGTTATGTTTTAGCACTTGCTATGTGAACACAAAAAAATTATCATGGACATGATTCGGAAAGGTTAAATGATCCTGAAACAGTCACACTTGTAATGTTCATGGACAAAAATGTCCGCATTGGAAATTAATGTACAGCGAATTACATCTAGTGGAAATGTTTGGTACTGCGCCCAAACAAAACCTTACTACTACTTTTTTTTTTTTGCAATATCAACCACAAATTTGAAACACAACAATATAGATTTATGAGTAAAACATGTTTTGGAAAATATATATTTCATATAAAATTTAAATACTGTATTTTTGTGATAAAAAAATCTTTTTTTTTTTTTTTTTTTAAGTTTAACTTTTTTTTCACTTCAGCTATAATCTGCCAAGAGTCATCTTAAAAAAAGAGACCAAACTTAAGTATGCGCTCTAAAGCATTCAAGATTTATGAGTTTAGGTTGAAAATGTTATTCTCAGATGTACCCTCAAAAAGTGGTAGTAAATGGATCATAACTATTCCATAAATATATTTTTGTACCATAACATCCCATAAAAATACAAAATATGAAATAAAAAACATTATCAAACTAAAATACAGAACATTCATTTCATTGAAATAATAATAATAATAATAATAATAATAATTAATTGGTCATTTTTGACCACCACATGAGCAGCAACAGAGGGTTAAAACACCCTAGAAACCACATAACAACACCCTGGCAACCACCTAAAACACTAGACAACACACTAGGAGCACACAAGGCATTGCTATGCTGTTGTTATGGTGTTCTAGGTTGCTAGGCTAAGTTCTAGGTCTTGACCACTGTTGTATATATGACTGGATCGCTCATCGTATTATAAACTGCCATTCAGCGGTGAAGCCACCGGAAGTGTTCGAGTGGCCATCTTACTATTGCCTAACAGCTGAGAGTTTCATTGACTGACAGCAAAAACACTGACCTAAAATCACCCTATTTGAAGCGTATCAGTCACACAGAATTGTTTTTTAAGATAAGTGTATGTAAATTAATTTTTACTTCAGATGTTATCTGCAATGTTTATGGTCTTTTCGCGCAGGATAAGCGCTATATTGAAATAGTTAAGGTGGGCGTGTCAGCTGCACTATTGCAGACACAGGTGACTGATCCAACACAAAATATATTTCTTTATGTACGTAATTATGCAGGAAATATTAAACATGAATATATATCTGCTATTAGTATCGGAAACTGATTCGTATATACAATACAAGCCTGCTAATATATTGCTCTATATTGTATTGAAATGCAAAGCTTACCACGCTTCATCTTGGAAATAAAGCGTCATGTCTCTAATTCCGTAGCATACGCAGTCAGTGTTGTTTCTCTGAATAAGTTATGATGCATGTATTATTTTATGTCCTGAGGGAGCAATATCTATTTCAGACTCCTCAAGATGACGAAAAATTCTATGGCATTTTAGCATTAGTTTCCAGAAGTAATGTGTATGTTTAATTCATTATTAATTTAACTGACATTCATTAACTGTTAAAAAATGATCGTTGTAAACTAAATCATTGTTAGAAAAACATTTGCAGTTACCCTACTGTGTGAATAAAAAACAACATAATTACATAATCAATGAACGTGCATAAATACAAAGCATAAATCTCTATTCAGATTTCATGATTACTTTGTCACTTGAAATGCATATGTTGTGGATTTGTCCGTCTGATGTTCATCATGTTTATCTGATATTCGCTGCGGTATAGGAAAAGTAACTTTTATGCAGGGGACATTCCCGACATTAAACAAATAACCATTTACATGCTCAGGAGGTTTGCATTGTAAGAATGTACAGGGGATACTTCAGATATAAAAATGCTGACTCGTCAGGTGACGTTTTCTCATTAAAATCATACGATTTCCTATTAAATCAATGAAATGTATGGGCACGTCATGAGCAATCCAGTTCTCTATTATAGATCAGTGGTCTTGACCCAAAACATCCTAGTAGCAACCACAAGGCAATGCCGTGGAAACCACTTAAAACAACCTAGTAACTACATAGCATAACCATTCATAACATCATGGCATCATGGCAGTGAGTTTTGAACAGGAAAACAACACTCATGTTTTCTTCAGAAAAATCTGGTCTATTTTTAGATGCATCTAATCCTCTACTCAAAATACTTAACCAATGACAGGCAGGCAGAACGAGATATTTGTGGATAGCTGTACAACTGACATCCCTGGAGCAATGTCACTGGGATCGAGTCCCCTGCACAAGGTCAAATGGTGAGGGGTTACAATCACATGGGACAAGCCCTGGGGAACCGGCAACTTCTCTGACCTTTTCTCCTCCTCTCAAATCATCCAAACTCTCGAATGCAGCAAAACAGTACCAGACACTTCATTATTAAAAAGGTTATATTTTTAACTTGAGACATGTTTGTTTTGAATAAAAATCGCTACAAGAATAACACGGATTTCTGAATGGTTGCCAGGGTGTTGCTATGCAGTTTGTTAAAAAAATAAAAAAAATAAAGCCAAAATATCTTGTCATAAAACATCAGTAAAAGTCACAGCAACAATAAGAAAGTTGATAAATTTGGTGACAAAATCTCCAAACTGCCAGCACTGCAGATCATTCCTTCAATGCAAGTCTGAGGTATTTTTTAATTATCTTTGTTAAGATAATTTCTATATATACAAACACATTTTGAAATATTTTAAACATATTTATAAATACATACATTTATAAACATGTTTCTATTTGTATAAATTAGCACTAGATAATGTATTATGAACAAACACAAATTAATAATAGCATATTTCTAAATTAACCTAGATTAATAAATGCTGTAAAAATCCATTGCCCATTGATAACTAATGTTAACATTAATGTTAATGAAGTGAACCTCACTGTAAATCATCTTATTTCTAACACCATATTTTTGTTTTCTTATACTTTGGTATATAAATTTATATTGAAATCTATTCTAAATGAATTGATTTAAATAAAGTGTGTTTACAAGTTGATCAAACTAATAACCACCATTCCTTGCAAATGATTTGATATCTGAAAATAAAACTCTTAAATATCTTGTTTATCTCCCATCATATGAAAATCATAAACATGATCAGTTATTGTAAGTATTAGCACAGACATCCTCGAGAAGCAATAGTAATTTAAGCTCAACTAACATGTGACTGATTACTGAAGGAATTAGCCCACTTTCTGTTTTGACAAAGGCACTTTTACTGGCAGCGGAAAGCATTTTTAAACCCATCTAAATATTTAATAAAGCACATGCAGGAGAGATGTGTGGATATTTGTGGGTGTTCAAATTCTGCCAGAGTCTACAGAGCTTCCAGATGAATTCTCCACACAGGCCTACCAGTCAGTTTTACTTACCTGAAGGATAAGGACGAAAAAGTCGGCAGGTTTTCCACGCTGATATAAATAGTGCTGTTGCGAGCGCTTGTCGTTCTCGTTGAACTTAATCTCCTGAATGACATCCGGATGCTTGAGGATTCGCAGTAAGACCTTGTCTGAAATCTGAAGCGGACTGAAAAGGCTCACCTCTGTGGAAAGATGGGTAACAACAAAAATCTGCTGTTATTTGCAATAACAAATGCTCAAAGAGAGAGGTGATAATCAGCTCACCAGTAGCGAGGAAACGATGTGCTGCTAGCATTAGTTGAGGCGATATCTTGAATTTGGATTCCCTCTCATGTTTGAAAGCAGAAAAGTCCCTCTTGTTCTTGTTGGGATCCACTTTCTTTCTATTACTATTGTCAGCTAGAAGGCAAAAAAAAAAAGATTAATCTCTCAACCAATGCTCACCTTGTTCCCAAAAGCATCATAAGCCCAGGTATCACTAGGGATATAACGATTCACTCAACTGTTGATGCATTATGATTCACGATACGATTTTCTCACTTTTTTTTTTTTTTAAGACAAATTATAAATGAAAAGGTGTCCTTTATTTCTCAGACAAAATTCTGCACATTTCTTTGTGAAATTGAAATTTGTAAAATAAAACTAAATTGAAATTTTAAAACAAACCTCAATTAAAATAAACAAATAAAAGAAATCACTTCATATAAGCAAACTAAGGCTTAGCCTGTGTGCTTTCCATTTAAAATTAGAGGCAATTAAACACTGCATACATTCCGAATGAGCAGCTGTTGATTTAAACTAGATTGCATAATTTAGAAACTGGAAGCAGAAACAGAATGGTGTGACTATACTATATAAATCATATCTGCACAAAACAAAAACAGCAGACGGGCTGAATGAGAACACAAATTCACTCTCTGCCAGTAGATGGCGCTTATGGAACAGCAGTGATGCTGTAAACAAAGCAGCGCTGCACTTATAAATACTTCAATATGCATTTTACAGAGGCAATATGAAAAGAAAACACCATCTAAACCTTTCTGAAGACAGTGAACTCATCCCCAACTGTGTCGCAATTCGTTTAACATCTCAGCCGACTCAACCGTTTTTAACAATTTTCATCTGGCTCGGCGTGCATCATTATATACCTAATTGGCACCAATAATCTCAATGATGTACTTAGGCTCACGGTGCTTTTGGGAAAGCCTAGATCAATAAATCAACTGAACCAATTAATAAATCAATTACATTTCCATGGATAATCTCACGTCTAGACTAGCAAACAAGCAAGAAAATAACTATCACGAATGTACTGTAAAGATCAGACTCGTCCAGGATCTCAGATTTGATGATCTCCTCAATGACGTCCTCCAGCGTGACCAGACCCAGAACCTCGTAGAACGGATCTCCTTCGCCCTCATTATTCACCTTCTGAACGATGGCCAGGTGGGATTTACCTGTGGACAGAGCCAAAGATCTCGGACGTAACATGTTGAACACTGGGAATTAAATGTTCCAAGTGTTGTAATTGCACACTGAATGGCTGTTTAATGGTTATTAAGATTTAGTTCACACCAGGCTAGGAAAGCCACTGAGTCGGTGTGGAATAATTCAAACCATATTCCTACGGAAGCACTGCATGGACATGCATATTAATGAGCTGTATGATCACTGCAGTCTGAAAACTCATGAATTATTCATCATCTTGTTTTATCCGAGGGGCCAGATCAATCATGACCATTTAAGCAATACTGGGCCATAAGGCTTCATGTTTGGAGCCAAAAGAGTCAATCAGATCAGAAGTGCTACTAAACTTAGAGCTCAAAGAGCTTAGGAGGGGGAGATGACGGAGATGTCTGGGGATTAGAAAAACAAAGGAAAAAGGGAAGGATGGAGCACGACACTTTGACGTCAATCAAAGGGAATCTGGAAACGCTGCACAATAAACACTACTGGACAAAAACTATATTATACTGAATTTGTACGACACTTAATGCTCAAATCTGAACCAAAATAAATGGATGGACTAATACAGAAGTTCTGACCAGCACCAACAATCAATTATTATTTTTTGTTATATGCTAATGCATGGTTTCCCCTACTAAAACTTTGAACTATATTTATAATACAAGTAAAATCAGGCATTAAAACATGTATTTTCAAAATTGGACAATTTAGACTCCTAAATAATGACTAAAATGATATCATGCATCTCTAATAAGTGACCTTAAGTAGAGGAAATACCCTGATTTTTTCTGAAAGCCAGGGATTTAGAGCAAGATCAAGCCTTATTTTATAATACAAAAAGCATCAGACAAGCAGTCTGCTTAAGAGAAGAGCTAATATTTTCTCGCTGAAATACACTCCAGTGTTCCTGAGGGATCAGCATTTAGCAAACCACCCACATTTACTTATTTGCATTCTCATAAGCTCATTTTACATACATTCATATCTCAGTGGAGCTCATTTTAAGCAAATATTAAAACACGTTTGAATAGGGTTTGAAGAGTTTCTACAAATTTATCATCAAATGCAGCAAAAGCAATGTCCTGAGTTGACATTTTGGACAGTACATTACAGTGCCTGTCACATTGCTTTTGTCCCTCTGTGGCACCTCTGCAGTGCTGCAGTGATTGAGAGAGGAAAAATGCAGCTTCAAACCACCAATCATTTTAAAACACCGCCAATACAACTCATCTTTAATCAAAAATCTTTAATGGATGAACATTAACAAGTACTAATCTAAATATTGAGGAAAACACGCCTCCCTAAATTTCTATGGTGGTTACGGCCCTAAATCTGAAGGTGAAAGTGGTAGAACATCAGAGTGAGTGTGCAAACTCGGGTGGACCGGATGATGGTGTGTATTTTTTATAAGCATCAGGTGTTTCTCGCAGCATGGGATACCTCTGCCTTTTCTAGAAGAGCTTCATATTGATTGGAGGCTGATACAGGGAGCATATGGTTATTGATTCGGCTCTCAGGGGGAGTCTGAGCACCCATCATAATCAATAGGAGGATGAAAACAACCTCATGGAGCCAAAGCCTTTGCTTCCTGTGAGCACAGCAGGTTCTTTATAAACTTTCAAATCCACTAACCTTTCTTAAACTCCTCCAACATGGCATCCAGCTTAGTGTCGTGGAAGACGAAATGCACCGGGTGGTTGTAGAACTTGGTGACTGTTTTAAGCGTCGTGCAGTCGTCGGGGTCAACGAAGGCCAGGTCTTTGACGTACAGGACGTCCACGATGTTGGAGAGTTCGGTATCGTACACGGGTATCCGCGTGTAGCCGCTTTCCATGATCTCAGACATGGTGTTAAAGTCGAGCACGGTGTCAATGTGAATCATGAAGCAGTTGCTCAGAGGCGTCATCACATCCTCAACCGTCTTGGTTCTGAGTTCCAGAGCACCTTGTATGATGTTCAGTTCTTCTTTGACCAGGTCGTTGTAGGGTTCGGTGACCTTCAGCATCTCCACCAGCTTCTCACGGTTGTATACGGTGCCGATTTCCTGCCCAAGAATGCAGTCCAAGAGCTTACTGACGGGGAATGACAAGGGGAAGGTCAGGAGCATGAAAAATTTGGTCAACACGATAGTGTTGGCACCTACAGCCAAA
Organism: Cyprinus carpio; assembly: GCF_018340385.1. NCBI lineage: Eukaryota > Metazoa > Chordata > Actinopteri > Cypriniformes > Cyprinidae > Cyprinus > Cyprinus carpio. The sequence continues at coordinate 16,880,108 of NC_056581.1, read as the reverse complement.
CCGTGGCGTGAGCAGAGCGCTTGTGGCACGATTTCACCAAATATGACAATGCCAACAGTAGACGCCACCACGGCTCCCAACCCCGACCCAATCAAATCATCTAGCAGGATCGTCAAAGTTGTGTTGACCAACACGTTACCCAACAATAAAGAGCAAAGCAGATAGTTGCCCTTGCTTCGAATGGGTTCGATTTTTCGCGCATACTTCTTTTCCTTAGTAGTTCCACAGCTTTGTACAATGCGAAGCTCCATTGGATCCAATGCCATAAGCCCCAGGTTGAGTCCACTGAACATGCCGGACAGCACCAGCAAACCTGTAATCAATATGATTTGGAACCACAGAGGTAGAAAATATTCTTTCTCCTCTATGACTAATAATCTTCCATCATTTTCACCCAGCTGGACCCATTTGTCTCCCAAACCGTGCCTGACACACAGGCTGTAGGTCTTTTCTCGTTCACTCTTACGCAGTGGCTTCACATACACACTCACCAGACCTGACGTCCCTCTGCTGCTCACGTTCATGAAGGTGCTGATGCTCAGGTCTTTGGTGAAATCCTCACAAGTCCTGTTTGACTCGTCACTGTCCCCCGTATCCACATACTCTGTGAACCTGATGTGGGATGCTGAGTCCGGGCTCAGGTGCAGCCCATAAAACCTGAGCACGACGCTGCTCTCCTCCGTTACCTGGATGAGCCCGTCCTCCGTCGTGCTGACCGCTTTATCGCTCCTCTCCAGCCGCATGCCCAGGATCTGACTGCTGGAACCGGGGCTTGACGTCTCCGTTCGCCCGCCGACAGAGCTCCAGAGGAAGACGATGAAAGTTAGAAGACACCCCTGTCCGCTCCGCTCTGTCGCCATGTTTGTTGCGCTCTCTCCGCAAGGCTGGACCTTACGTCACGTCATCGCTGCCACACGCGGGCCCCGCCTCCTATTTGCATAATGCAAAGTTGCGCAACGCCCACTTATTTGCGTGCGAGTTCTAAATTAAAATACATAATGTTTGGGCTTTAAAGATAAACGTCTCATGGCATTATAAGGAAGTAATTATTTATGATAAATTGTGGTAATACGTTTAAATAAATGTATTATTTATGATAAATTGTGGTAATACGTTTAAATAAATGTAAGCATCTAACAGGTTTACGATTAAAAATGATATTTTTTTTCTTCATTTGCCTTTTTGTGTTTGTTTATTTAATGCTTAAATAATGAGTACAATTTTTTTAAAATTATTTTTCATTATCAGTATAAAATAAAAGCAGTAGAATAAATACTATCATCGTGTAAGAATAGTAATGAAGAGTAAATTAATCAACGGCAATAAGCTGCCATAATGTAATACATGTGTGTTTTTTTTTTTTGTGGGAGTGTGTAAAATCAATGTTTTTGTGTATTTTGAGTGTCTGTGTTTTTAGATCGTTAAAATATGATGCAAGTGCGTCCTCTAGTGTTACAAATAAACATGAACTCATCAACATAGTGTATTTTCTTAAATGCATTTTATTCTCAGATTAGTGAATAATACTGTGCACATTTAAAACATTCTCAAAAATGATAGAAGTGGCTGCAATCACTAAATATTTCAAGGATTACTATAATCTTGCTATTACAGAAGGCTTTACCCATTAAATGCGCTGCCATGAGTTCTGTTGTATTATAATTGCAGTAATTCAATGTCATATTCATTGAGAGATATTCTCAGTAGTCTATATTCCAAATAATTTCATATTACGGAAATTGTCTACTTACTAAATATTTAATACTTTACAGTCCACATCAGTCTACACACCTTCCATTTCTCATACACAATTGTAATCCAAATACTGGAAACGGTTCATCCTTTAGGAACTGCTTGCATACAATCGATTTTTAATAACTTTATATAATAATATGCTTACAGAGAGCATAATTATCTAAAAACCTGTGATTGTGATTTCCTGTGTTTAAACAGTGTGCTCAAAGTCCATGCATTTCACTGGTAATGTAAGGGCATGCGTAATCTTATCTAATGCTAATGGATATATGGCATAAAGTCTGATTCCAGTCGAGTTTTATGACTGTTTTCCTGTATGTCCTTCAGGTAGAAGCACGTCCACGGTGAAGCTGACTTTCTTTGAATGAAGCACACTGTAAGTATTGTCAAACCTCACCACATCTATAGAGAAAAAGAGATCGTTATCTGTTGATTTATTAGTTATTAGATTAATTAATTAATAATTGGATTAGTGGAATAGAACTATGGAATATTGTAGCTTGTTTAGAAAAAAAAAAAAATTCAGAAGAGTAAAAAAATAAATAAAAAAGGTAATTGTGACTTTTTATCTCACAAATCTGACTTTATATCTTGCAATTCTCTGATTTTTGAGAAAAAAGTCTGAATTGTGAGAAAAAAATATTTTAATTACCTTTTGTTTCCTTATTGGGTGGGGGAGATTAGATTAAATAATAAAATGTCATGTCAAATTCAAAACAAACGTACAGATGCCTGATTCCTCACAGGTGTAGGATCCATCTTCTGGAACTAGGTGGGAATTGTAACGTTCAGTAGGCAGTATTTCCTGCATGGCTTCCACTTTCTTTGTCTCATTCCCTTTTGTCTTCAGGAAAAGTCCAAAACCAATATCAGACCCCTCACTTGCAAACTGCCATCTAGACTGAGAAAAAAAACCTAGTGTATTACTAGTTTAACCACAAAAGAAAAAGAGAGGCTATGCTCAAAATCCAGTACAGGCATACATATGGAGTATATTGCATGCTATTTTGCTTAACTATTATGCATAATTATTAGCACTTACAAATGGTACTTACCGTAGTACGCAGTTTGGAAAGAGCACCTCATAATCTAGCTGGTACGAGGAGCCACGGCTAATTGTGATAAACTGGTCATACTTACTTTAATGGAGTCCCGCACATAGTACGACTTCGGCACTATGCCACCATAACGTAACTGACAGGAAGACGTCAGATGAGTAAAGACAACTAAATACTGGTATTCTGAATGGACTGCCATTCAAAAGTTTGGGGTCAGTAAGATGTTTTTTTAAAATAAGACTCTTATGGTCACCAAGGCTGCATTTATTTGATCAGAAATACAGAAAAAAACTGTAATATTGTGAAATATTATTACTATTTAAAAGAACTGTTTTCTATTGTAATATATTTTAAAATGCAATTTATTTCTGTGATGAACATTTGTATTGTCAGCATCATTACTCCAGTCTTCAGTGTCACGTGATCCTTCAGAAATCATTCTAATATGCTGATTTGCTGCTTCTTATTACTAATGTTGAAAAAAAATTGTGCTGCTTATTTTTTTTGGACTACATTTTTTTTTCTGGATTCTTTGATGAACAGAAAGTTCAGCATTTATTTGAAATACAAATCTTTTGTATCATTATAAATTACTTTAATGTCACTTTTGTCCCTGAATAAAAGTATCAATTTCCTTTTTTTTTTTTCCAAAGATTGACCCCGAATTTTTGAATCCAATTTGTAGCGGTAAACTCCTGTTCGCTAATAAACCTCACCATGGTCTTACAGAGAGGGTTTCCATCAGGATCAGTCATGGATCCCCCGTAAACCGCAGGTAACTGATCTGCATCCACATAGTTCCTCAACACCTCTTTCCAGTTGGCTGGAAGGTGGAGATCACAAGAGAAATTGCCATTCATGAGGTGTCATTCATGCAGGATGAGTTACACACCAAAGTCAACAATATAGAGTTTTTTTTATCTTAACTAGACAACTTACAACCCAGCACAGCAATCTTCTGCCTTGTTTCCTCACGCAAAAAGTGTTTGACCAAGTTATACAGTATGCAATAGGGAAGAGTTTAGGGGCTGTAGAAAGAAGAATTTCAGAACTGTTTATTATTAAACAATCTCACAGTGATGTTATTTAACTGGTGCAACAATTACTCACATTTGATTAAAAGCACCTTTTTTAGGTTCTCTGGATAGTTCTCCTCAAACATAGTCAGAATCTGCAGGGGATAAATTGGATGAAAAGCCAAAGATAATATCACAATATGACAATTTTAGATGTTAAGATGGACCTTAGTAATGGAAGATACCATATTTAATTTGAGACTGTAAAATGGTGCCTTAAAATGAGACTGTAAGGCATCAGTTACAAACGATTAAAAGAATAGTTCATCCAAAAATGAAATTTGCTGACAGCTAGTTTACTGACCCTCAGGACATACAAGATGTAGATAAGTGTGTTTCTTCATTGGAAAAGATTTTGAGAAATGTATCATTACATCACTCGCTCACCAATGGATCCTCTGCAGTGAATGGTGCCATCAGAATGAGAGTCCAAACAGCTGATAAAAACATCATAATAATCCACAAGTAATCCACGCAACTTGTGAGAAACAAATCCATCATTAAGGCATTTTAACTTTAAACCATCTCTTCTGGACAAAATATGAGCTGTAATCCATAATAACACTCCAGTGAAAAAGTCCAGCCTCTTTTGCCACATCAAAATCCACCAACATATTTGTTTAGAACTGCTCTGAACTGTTTTCCTGTTCTGTGCAAATTCAGGCGAGATGACATTCTCACTGGAGATTATATTATTGACTCGTATTTTAGTCAATAAAACAATGGTTTAAAGAACACCTTAAAGATTCATTTGTATATTACAAACACAGCTTTTCGCTTTAACTGATGGACTGGAGTGGTGTGGATTACTTGTGGATTATTGTGATGTTTTTATCAGCTGTTTGGACTCTCATTCTGACGGCACCCATTCACTGCAGAACATCCATTGGTGAGCAAGTGATGTAATGCTGAATTTCTCTAAATCTGTCCTGATGAATAAACAAATTAATGTCCATCTTGGATCGCCTGAGGGTGAGTAAAATTTCAGCAAATTTTCATATATAGGTGAACTATTTCTTATTATTTAAATACCTATTGACCGGCAAATAAAAAAAGAAGGATTCAAGTTCATGCACCAAAGCTCTATGTCAGGACCCTGCTCCAACACACATTCCATGTAGTTTTCAAATAAGCCTGAAGGACTTGATTAGATGGATCAGGTGTGTTCAATAAGGTTTGAATCTAAACTCTGCAGGGCTCCGGCCCTCCAGGAATTGAGTTTGACACCCCTAACTCTACGTGTCTGAGCATGTGTGCTACTAGGTCACAGTAATATACAAACAATTATTTATAGCAATGTTAAAAGTTTGTATCTTATTATGATTATTTGGCTTCAAATTGACCAAGTTCATCATGTTCCTACCTCACCGTACAACAGCAGGCTTCCAAAGATGTATCATGCCAAGCCCCTCACAGTCATAAATGATGGTGATTGATTCAATGTATTTGCCAAGCTGATGAATAAGATCAACCATAATAAAAAAAAAAAAAAAATTCCTCTTGACAATACCCCATAGATTCTCTAGGGTTCAGGTCTGGTGACTTTTGCTGGCAAAAAAGTCAAGCACACCAACACCATGGTCATTTAACTTTTTGTGCAGACTGTGGAGTGTGGGCAGGTGCCAAATCCTGCTGGAAAGCTTGAAATCAGCATCTTCAAAAAGCTGGTCAGCAGAAGGAAGCATGAAGTCTTATGAAGTGCTCCAACATTTCTTGGTAAACTGGTGCAATGACTTTGGTTTTCAAAAAACACAATGGACCAACACCAGCAGAAGGCATTGCACCCCAAATCATCACAGACTGTTGAAATTTACTTCAAGCAACTTGGGCTATGAGCTTCTCCACCCTTCCTCCAGAGTCTAGGTCCTTGGTTTCCAAATGAAACTACAAAACTTGCTCTCATCTGAAAAGAGGACTTTATATTGCAGCATTAAACACTTTGTGTTTGCTTTGAGTTGTCGCGCTCGTTCACCTGATATTTATACCCGGTCACTCGTTGATGAAAAGACAAGGTATGCGTTGCTGAGGTAATGAATGAAACATATAGAAACGATGCATGACAAAAAATCCTTGATATTATTCTGCAAACAATCACTTGGATAGTTGTTTACATACCCTACAGACGATTCCACTTTTTTTTTTTGCACAATATTTATTTAATAACATATATCTACAATTTGTCAGTACTGGTAAAAACACCAAGGAAATATTTCGATTTCGATTTATCATAACTGAAATTCCCGTTATATTAAGAGTACATTTCAATATTTAACACGTGGACCAATAATAATCCTTCAACAAGTGACGGATATTTATATTATAATTAGTTTCAGAAGATAAGCCAATAACCGAGAAGGTGGGCGGGGTCAGATTCCACCAACGTTTAAGCCTTCGAATTAATTTAAAAAAAACTATCAGCACAGACGCTAAACTTTCTACGCAGCTAAATCAGGAGAAAATATCAAGTAAAATTTATTTAATTTCCAGTGTACATACGAAGGCTTTCGTATCCATCTCGCATTTACATTAAATATCTATACAATATTTCTATAAAATGGTAAGTAAATTTGTCAGTATCTGAAAAAGTTAAACTAGCATAGCGGTTGGCCGACTAACGGTCGTTGTTTTTTTTTTTTTTTTTTTTGTTATTTTTACCAGATGTATGAGCTTTATATTATCAATATCGTGATGATTAATGAACAAATTAAACGAGGAGGCAAAAATAAAACACGTTTTGATGGTGCAAATTGTCTTAATTTGATTTACCGTTTTTCTTCAGCGCGAGTGTATCTCCATTCATGTGGGTCAGGCGGGAGTCCAGATCGGTAACGCGTGCTGGGAGCTGTACTGTCTGGAGCACGGAATGCAGCCGGACGGGCACATGCCCACCGACCAGACCACCTTCGGCGGAGATCAGTCCTTTAACACCTTCTTCAGCGAGACCGGCGCCGGGAAACGTGTGCCCAGAGCTGTGTTCGTGGACCTCGAACCCACCGTCGTCGGTCAGGATGCATTTACTCTGCACTGCTTTTATAAAAATGTCGAAATACCTTACTACAGTTAACTTTAGTGTAACTACTGTAAATAATTATAAAATAGTGTAAGAATCGTTTTCATATTTTTTTGTGTAAGTGATGGCTAATAGTTTTCTGCTGACGTCATCAAGCCCTTTCATTTTTTTGAAACCTTTCCCCTCAGGGGCGAACTTGGGGCCCTAAGCAAATTTCAGGTATAGGCCCCCAACACAATAACTATGTTGCTCTCTCTCTCTTTCTCTCGTAGTTTATAGTTTATTTACCCCTTTACAACTCAAGTTAATAGTTAGTCAACCTGATGCTGTTCTAAAGCCATATTAGGCTACCTCATTATAATGCTTGCACTTGTCCATTTAATGAATTGTAACCTTTTTCAATCTTTTTACAAAAAGGATTCAAATGTCATAAAATTATCCCATGCAACTCGTTCCATATTCCAAGTGTTCTTAGGGCATACGGTAGGGTTTGCCAAGAAACAAATCGAAAATGTAATCTATTATTAAGCGAAAATCTCCAGTCATCGCATTCATGTATTTGTATGAGTGTGCAGCAGTTTGGTGCGCATAGGAGAGCACACAAACAAGTCATTTTTAAACATCAAGACAAATAAAATCATGACACGAAACACAATAATTTCTTCTCTGAGGTTAATATATTCGTTCTGAGACAGACAGGATTATACAGCCTAGAAAGTGCGCTGTATAATCTATAATCATTAATCATTAAAAGCTGTCATTTACTTCAGTTCATCGCAATCTCACGACGTTCCATTAATCAATGAAGCGGTCTGCACGGCACAATGAATCTCTTAATTACATTGTATTTACACATTGTTGTAACGAGAGGATTCGCGAGCTTGCAGAACTCAGCACTTGACAAAAACTCAAGTGTTTTGAGTGGTGAGTGAACATTTAACACTCTCCAGAACACAAATACACACACTAGTGTTTACCAAATATGTTTCACCAATATCAGATGGGACCCCCTGATTCCCCTTGCCCTAAGCGGCTGCTTACCTCGTGTATTGGTTAAGTCCACCCCTGGTCCCCTCCAATAATCTGTCAAACAGAGACCACTTTCACCATCCCAGTGTTACTTTAGTATTATAAGCCCCTGCCCCTAATTACAGACTCTAAAGTGCGCCTTTGGTCCGATCTAGGTGTCCCTGGACTGCGATTTGTTTGTACACTTTAAAGTTTTTTTTTCCCATTTAGATGAGGTTCGAACTGGAACATACAGACAGCTGTTTCACCCAGAGCAGCTGATAACTGGGAAAGAGGACGCCGCCAATAATTACGCCAGAGGCCATTATACCACTGGCAAGGAAATAGTAGACATGGTAATTGACCGTGTTCGCAAACTGGTAAGACATTTTTCTCTATTTAGATATACAGCTTTTATTGCAATTACATTTATATTGATGAATTAATAGTTTGTGTCTTTTGTTTTTAGTGTGACCAGTGCACTGGACTACAAGGATTCCTCATCTTCCACAGTTTTGGCGGTGGAACTGGTTCGGGTTTTGCTTCACTGCTGATGGAGAGGCTGTCCGTTGACCATGGCAAGAAAGCCAAGCTCGAGTTTGCGGTTTATCCTGCACCTCAGGTACCTTATTTTTTCCAGTTCACTTGACTTTAAAGTCCCAATGAAATGGAAGTAGCGACAGATCTTTTCTTATGGGTTGTGATGAAAATCTAAGTGAAACACATTATTGAAAAGGGAAAATTGTTGGGTGGGTGCAACACATCAGCAGATGTGAATGCAAGGGGTGGAGTTTTAGCGAACTAAATCTAGTGAACTATACATCACCAGTCCAGAAAGAAGCCTGACGTTTCACCGGAAGATTGTATTATGATTAGTTTGATTAAAGATCACAAAGTCAAAAAACGCAAAAATAGAAACAAGTCCAAGGATGAATCGTTCACAATAAGATCAATAACAAAGCACATTCATGTCAAAGCAGCATCAACGATAAAGAATGGTTTGGTCCATTCATAAAAGATGTGATTTTGTGTTTAAATTGAAATTTACTTCATCGGAATGGTACAAAACTTGGTGACTTTTGTCTCTGTTCAATGGATTTTAAATACTTTTGCTTCATTGTTAATTTAAATATTGCATTAATTGAAAAATAGTATAAAATGTGTTTTTTTGTAACTGTTTATAATCAGATTATTTATAACAGATGGATACAGATGTTAGTAGGAAACTTGACTCCGTTGTGTTGCAGACATGAATGAAACCATGTAGCACCCTTTAGCAACCACATAGCAGTGTCCTGGAAACCTCCTGTAACACACTCAAGAACCACTTACTTTCAGTGTTGAAAACCATTACAAGTTCAACAAACTGTTTTCTGTTGGATTTTTCTTGAGGTTTCCACTGCAGTGGTAGAGCCCTACAATTCTATTCTGACCACACACACCACCCTCGAGCACTCCGACTGCGCCTTCATGGTGGACAACGAGGCCATCTACGATATCTGCCGAAACAACGTGGACATAGATCGGCCCACGTACACCAACCTCAACCGCCTCATTGGGCAGATTGTGTCATCGATCACCGCCTCCCTGCGCTTCGACGGACCTCTCAACGTCGATCTGACCGAGTTCCAAACCAACCTGGTGCCGTACCCTCGCATCCACTTCCCCCTGGTCACGTACGCACCGGTGATCTCCGCAGAGAAGGCATACCACGAGCAGCTGTCCGTCATGGAAATCACCAACGCCTGCTTTGAGCCAGCCAATCAGATGGTGAAGTGCGACCCTCGGCACGGGAAGTACATGGCTTGCTGTATGCTGTACCGTGGAGATGTGGTTCCAAAGGATGTCAATGCTGCCATTGGAAGCATAAAGAACAAGAAGACCATTCAGTTTGTTGACTGGTGTCCCACAGGGTTCAAGGTCAGCCCGTGTCTTTTATTCCACATTAGATTGTATATTGGAAGCAAAGCATCATGTGTAACTATTAAAAGTGGAATAATGATATAACATAGCATACAATAGTAATGTTTGTAAATATTAGCGGGATGTCTGTTGGGTGTGAAAATATGTGTTCCTTTAACTGCTTGCCTTTTTACCATTATCAGGTTGGTATAAACTACCAGCCACCAACTGTGGTTCCAGGAGGCGATCTGGCCAAAGTTCAAAGGGCAGTCTGTAAGTTGAGCAACACCACAGCCATCGCTGAGGCCTGGGCCCGTCTGGATCACAAGTTTGATCTAATGTACGCAAAGAGAGCCTTCGTGCACTGGTACGTTGGAGAAGGTATGGAGGAGGGTGAGTTTACAGAGGCCCGTGAAGATTTAGCTGCTCTCGAGAAAGATTACGAAGAGGTGGGAGTCGACACTCCCGAAGGAGAAGGTGAAGAGGGAGAAGAATAAATTAAAGTTTTGAATATAGCAATAAATATTGACATAGCACTTTTGTTAGTCTTTAGGCATTTATTAATCAGCATTAAAAAAATCTAGTCACCAATAGCCACTAATCAAACAGCTACAATGTACAGTACTTTACATAAGGAGTGTTACAGGTTACCACACTACAGATAAAACAGTTCAAAAGGATTCTGCACCATTAATCGTCTTCAGAAACACAAAGTTGTAGATGGCTTCGAAGATTAATCAAAGCACAGCGACGGTGTGAATAAATGCTTTCTTCATTAAACATCACTTGTTTGTTCTGTAGCAAGGCACATTTGATTTCTTTTACCTGTACTTACATCAGTGTACAGCAAGTGACTTTACGCTCTAACTTACAGACTTGCATAATAACATCCTTCATATAAAACGTGCACAAGAATTGTCACAACCCAGCATGACAGTACATCAGAAATGCAGTGCCAAAATAGATCACTTTACATATCGGAAATGTTGTAAACAGCATTCTAATTATATAATATTTATATAATATGTAATATAGTAGCTATTTAAGGATAGTTTTTTTCAGTTTAGGATAATTAAACTGTTTATTAAAGTCGGATTAACACTAAGAAAGTCTTTTTATAACAGACTTACTGTCAGGCTGGTCTGTTAATGCCACAGGAGTATTTAAACATTTCATGTCAGAATGAAATCAAAATGAAGTCCAAAAAAGCCACTATATTCAAAACCACTTAACAGAGCGCGCATGGAACAGGTGGAGTGCATCTTTGGTCAGTTTTTAACCCAGAAGTCCAAAATGCCAATATTGTCTGTTATCGTTACAGTGACAAAAGGAAGGATTCCTCACAAAATATAAAAGTACACAGTAAAATTGTCTTATGTGTGCATAAGTAGTAAGTACCTATTTTCAAATCCGTCTCAATATCATTTTCAGTTAAATTAGGATATTTACATGAGAAATGCAATACCCCCATTGTTTAGAAGTCACACTATTTTTCAGATTAAAACTTTTGATTCTGAATCATAATCGTCTTAATGCATCTCATGTTATGCAAACAAACTGAAATTAATTCTTGGATAATCAGGTCCACAAGAAATCTTTATATCTTTCTGCACTTTCTGTGTTGATTATGTGAGAAAAAAATTCATCCCAATATTTAATACATACAAGTGGCAGAGAATGAGCAGAAATCTGCTGAACTTCTGAATTCTGTGGACACAGATTCTGTGTGGACCTGCAGAAACCCAAGCCTGTTTACGATCAAAGTGCATCTAAAGAAAAAGGGAGGAAAATGACGTTTCACGTTCTAGTGGAAAGGCTCAGGCAGAAGAACATCATTGCATTATAAAACCTGCCCGCGGGGGAAGACCAGCGCCGGGTCCTTGAGGGAGTGCTTGTGGGTATGGACATGAATATGATGGCACCGTGTTTGGCAGAGGAGCACCGACGCTCTGAGGGTTGTAAGGCATGGCTGATGGTTGAGATGTTGGTGCTGGTCTTACGTGAGCAGGAGAACCATTAGCTAGCCTTTGGAAAGGTGCGGTGGAGTTATGGGTCTCCTGAGGTTGTGAAGGATCATTAGAGGAACCCTGAGGAAGATGAACACCCTTCAGCACCATCTCCTGTAGCTTATCGATCTTCACACGCCTCAGATGTGCCAGCTTCCTCTTGCTCTGGTAATCATCAATGAAGCTGTCCAGAGGCAAAGATCCATCCAAGAATGAATCGGCCATGTTCTACGAAACACGTGGGAGAATCTTAGGACATTGTTTATCGTGTAAAAATCAGTTATGAATTTCTGAAAACATGGACAATGTTGTTACCTCTGTTTCTTCTTCAATCTTGGCTCCTTCGGTTTGCAAAAGAGCCAACAATGTGTCTAGTGATCTGTTTCCTGAAAAAAGATCCAGTTTAAAACATGAATATGTAAAATTACTTTAATATTTCGTCAGTGGCATCCAGTTGTACTACATTAGCAGTTAGAAAGACTTCACATTAACATTGCAATCCACACCCCTCCAGTCCATCAGTTAATGTCTTGAAAAACTGTGTTTTAACAAACATATTCATCAAGATGTGTTTATCTTCAAACCACTGCTTCTGGCTTAAATACCAATCCATACAAATAATAACACTTCCTCCAGTGAAAAAGTCCTCTCACATCAAAATACACTGGACTGTAAACGGTGCTTGATCTGTGCTCCTGATTCAGATGAGATGACTTTCACTGGAGAAATAAATAATATGGATAGAAGACAAGTATTTTAGCCAGTAGCAATGGTTTGAAGACAAAAACATCTTGCTGGATTTGTTTCTTAAAAACACACAGCTTTTCTCTTCACAAGACATTAACTGCTGGACTGGAGTGGTGTGGATTATTGTGATGTTTTTATCAGCTGTTTGGACTCTCATTCTGACGGCACCCATTCACTGCAGAGGATCCATTTATGAGCAAGTGATACAATGCTAAATTTCTCCAAATCTGTTCTGATGATCTTGGATTGCCTGATGGTGAGTAAATCTTTAGCAATTTTTAATTTTTGGGTGAACTAATAATTGAGAGAGTGCTGTAAGCATTTTGCATTGCTTTCATAGAAATACTGTACCAGATAGTGATCAAACAGACCCATAAAGACCACAGATCTAATAATAGAAGGAGTGTTTTACATAATGGGGATAAGTTTACATCTGTGTAGAGTTTCTTTTGGAAATTGTTCAAGCAGTCTTTGTATCAGTGTAATTCTGGTCTATCTGCTGTATCCTACTGACCCTGATAAACTCACTTTCAAAACTGCTGCTCGGCTAAATTTACTCCGACAACACCAGATAAAAGGTTTCTTAAAATAAATCATGGAGAAAACTGGATAAATACAGAGCACAAAATACAATCCTTTAACACTGACGTGTGTGCAGATTTAACCGCAGATGATCAGCATCAGCTGCAACTCAAGAGAGCAGCAATTAAATAAATGGGGCAGTTGTGGCCTAATGGTTAGAGAGACGGACTTGTAAACCAAAGGTTGCTGGTTTGAGTCTCGGTACCATCAGGGATTGTTGGTCTTCCACCCTCAATACCACAAATGAGGTGAGACCAAACCCCCAACTGCTCCCCGGGCGCCACAGCAAAAATGCCTGCCCACTGCTCTGGGTGTGTGTGTGTTCAATACTCACCGCTATGTGTGTGCACTTGGATGGATGAAATGCAAAGTACAGATTCCGAGTATGGGACACGATACTTGGCTACACATCACGTCAATCAATCACTTTTTTAAATTGCCTAAAATGTCCAGGTTATGTTTAGGGTTAGTCCTTCTACATTATGTGCATGTGTATTTCAATTGCTTTGACGTTCTCTGTAAATCCCGCCTTCTCATACGCTACGATTGGTCGATTATGTACAATGCCTACACACTATTGGTCAAACTACTTTTCAGTCATTCTTCAGCAAGAATGAACACAATAGAAAAACAAAGCCAAAACCCTGACAACACTTCATCTATTGATTTATCATTTGAAACCCAACAAACATTTGTGAAATGGTTTGAGAAGTGTGGTAAGTTCATATCTGACCTAGCGTGGACCCGCGGAGCTGGTAGGACTCGTGCAGATCTTGTAAACAGCAGTAGCGTTTGGTCAGCTGGATCTTCTGATGGTCCAGTTCAGGCTGCAGGTTGAGGTTCTGCTCCGCCAGGCTGCGGTTACTGGCGATCGTCAGCTCTTTATTCTGCTGCATTTCCTGCATCTGTGACAACAACAGCGCAAAGTCAAAACTCCAGCCTCCTGGATCAAATGAGTTATTTCCCTAATACCCCAATATTGAAATCATCTTGCTACATTTTTTTCCCCCTTAAAAACACATGACCAAAATAGTTATACAGTATAAATGGAAACTTGTGTATTCATTCTGCATGGAAAACTTACAGTTTATGATTAGTGTCTATTTCAAGGATCTTTTTAACTATTTAATAATGCAAAGCAAGATTACTTACAGCACATACAAAATGAATATATATATATATATATATATATATATATATATATATATATATATATATATATATATTCAAACCATGTAAAAGGACCTATAATTATAATATAATTTAATAAAATGTACTGCTTAATAAGAGATTACAAGAATTATAATCTCTAAATTATATATACACACAAACACAGTATATATCTAAAAATAAATATATAATAATTTATATTAAATTAATTTAATGTCAAAAATGGTTTTATATATATTTATATATGTATATATATATATATTTATATATATATATATATATATATATGTCTGTGTAATTTATTACATTTAATTTTAAATGTTTACTTTTAAATAACTATAAATAATCATTTACATGAATAAAATAAATAATATTGTATAATAATTTGTATAATCTAAAAAAGCATATTTGACATTTTTAGAGGTGGGAAAAGGTAAAGGATTAAAAAAAATTACATGAAACACTAACCAATAATCATATTATTGATTATCTTCATTGATTATCATCAGCATTGCTATATATAGCAAAGAAACTGCTGAACTGATGCTGAACTTGATCAGTCCAGAAGAGGTTGACAGAAGCAGTCAAGTTCTTTCGTACTAACCAGTCTTTAAATCACAGTCATCTTTATTTCTTTATTTTATAAGTGCAGTTCATAAACTGCCTCCATTCTGAAGTCTGACACTCTCCAGCCACTCCTTCAGTCAACAACACTTTCCAATAAATCAATACTGATATGTAGTCAAAGGTGAAAGGTCTCTGTCGCAGAATATCACAGAATAACGCAAAACGCGACAGCAGCAGGGCGATGAAAGCCCGAGCAGCTGTCCCTCATCTGCACTCACTGTCAGCACAAACTCTCGTCCTATTCCGGGATTCAATCCTCGTTTAATGGCTGTCGCGTCTGCGCTCACTCACCTCCTCCATCTCTCTGACCATTTCCCGGAGCTTGCCGTCGTCCTCCAGCAGTTCGTGCAGCTGTGTGGACGAGTACGACTGCAGTCTGTCCTCGAAGCCGGACATTTCTCCCATGGCTTTGTTATTGTCTCTCCGCCGCCGCAGGAAAGTCTCTTGTGTTGCTCCTCGGCCGGAAGTCGAGTAATTCCCGTCAAATCAGCGCGTGTGAATGGACGTGACGTCACGCGCGTGGACGTGTGAGCGACGTCAAGAGGCCATTCATGGAGAAGGATTTAGGAAATACAGTTTTTAATACATAACTAATATACACATATAATTTGCTTATTATACTTAGAATATCATAGCGCTAATACATTTAAATTATTTCCCCTATAATTTGTACACATATATTTATAATTTATATATAAATCAAAACACGATTGAATGTTTTCAGTTAAAGTCACAATTATTTTAGTGTATCATCTGTGCATTTATTTGCGGCATTTCAATATAAAATCATTTATATTATTGATTTATATTAAACCCTTCTATAAATTCACCATTATAACCTTAATTTATGCCACAAAATACTGTAGTTACTATAAATAAATCACCATCTCATATATATATATATATATATATATATATATATATATTTATGTATATATATATATATATAATGTCAGTGGTGGCTTAAATTTCAGTTAACATTTATTTAATTTTTATTTTATTTAACGATGTTTGTACTGTAGTTAGTATGTATTTATATATGAAAGTATTTACACTGTACTCCAAGATTCTGTAAAGAATACCATTCTTTATGTCAAAAAAAGTATCACCATAGTACCATGTCCAAAAAGCTTGTAAATTTAGTGTTGTCAAACGATTCATCTCGATTAATCACATCCAAACTAAACATTTTTGTTAACAAAACATGCATGTATATATTTAAGAAAAATTTGAAATATCAATATATATGTGTATGTAAATGTTTTTAAAATATATACATGTATGTATATACCACAAGCTACACTCCAGAGCAGACCATCAGAGCGGCGCCGGTTTTTGTGGCCTCCTGCCAACAAAGAGTCAGTGTGGCGACAGTTTGATGAAGATGTTGATGCAGCCCTTGAAGCAACAGCCAAGGGTGGTGTGGACCAGAGGCTCCAAACCATGAGCATGTTCGTAATCAGCATCGCTTCAGAAAGATTTGGCGCCAAGGAACAACGCGCCACCAAGACGTCTACTGCAGCACCAATTCCGAACCGACGAGAGGTCAAGATTACCCAACATAGACAAGAGCTGAGGACACTCAGGAGCCAGTACCGAAAGGCAAGCGAGGAGGAGAAGGCAGCCCTGGCAGAACTTAGGGGTGTGGTAAGGAAGAGGCTAATTACCCTTCGGCGGGCTGAGTGGCACAGGAAGAGGGGCAAGGAAAGAGCCCGTAGGCGCAGTGCCTTCATTGCGGATCCATTTGGTTTTACAAGGAAGCTGCTGGGAGAGAAACGTAGCGGTCAACTCTCATGTCCTGAGGAGGATATCAACCGTTATATCCACCACATCTATAGTGATGGCAAGAGGGAGCAAGACCTTGGGCACTGTGCAGCCCTGATATGCCCACCTGGACCTAGCATGCTCTTTAACCTCAACGAACCCACCCTTAAGGAAGTCAAAGAGGTTATTAAATCTGCCAGAACATCATCAGCACCGGGGCCAAGTGGAGTTCCATACAAGGTCTTCAAACATTGCCCCAGGCTTCTTGAACGTCTTTGGAAGATTCTAAGAACCATCTGGAGAAGAGGGAGAGTACCTCAGCAGGGGAGATATGCAGATGGGGTGTGGGTTCCCAAGGAGGAGAATGCGAGTAACATCGAGCAGTTTAGGACAATCTCCCTCCTTAGTGTTGAGTGCAAAACCTTCTTCAAGATTGTTTCCAATCGTCTGATGGAATTCCTCCTTAAGAACTCCTACATAGACACCTCAGTGCAGAAGGGAGGGGTCCCAGGGTGTATTGAACACACAGGGGTGGTGACACAGCTGATCAGGGAGGCACGAGAGGGCAAAGGGGACTTGGCAGTGCTGTGGCTGGACCTTGCCAATCCCTATGGATCAATACCACATAGATTGGTGGATTTGGCACTGAACAGATACCACGTCCCAGAGAAGATTAGAAATCTTATCCTTGACTATTATAACAGCTTTAGTCTTAGGGTGTCCTCTGGGACTTCAGTATCGGAGTGCCATCGCCTGGAGAAGGGTATCATTACAGGCTGCACAATCTCTGTGTCTCTGTTTGCACTGGCCATGAACATGCTTGTGAAGTCTGCGGAAGTGGAATGCAGAGGTCCATTGTCCAGATCTGGCACCTGACAACCCCCGATTAGAGCATTCATGGATGATCTTACGGTCACCACAACCACAGTGCACGGATGCAGGTGGCTTCTGCAAGGCCTCGAACGGATCATCACGTGGGCAAGAATGAGCTTCAAGCCTGTGAAATCCAGGTCCCTGGTCCTGAGGAAAGGAAAAGTAGCTGATCAGTTCCACTTTAAGTTGGGAGACACCAGAATTCCATCAGTGTCGGAAAAGCCAGTGAAGAGCCTGGGCAAACTCTTCACTCACAATCTGAAGGACACCGCTGCTCGGCAGGGTACCAGCGATGACCTGGACACATGGCTCTCGGCAGTGGATAAGTCAGGACTTCCTGGTAGGTTCAAGGCCTGGATTTACCAGCATGGCATTCTTCCTCGTCTCCTCTGGCCACTGCTGATCTACGAAGTCCCAATTACGACCGTGGAGGGCTTCGAGCGGAAGGTCAGCAGATCTCTGCGCAGGTGGCTGGGCTTGCCACGATGCCTAAGCAGCATTGCTCTCTTTGGCCATAAAACCAAGCTACAGCTTCCCTTTAGTAGTCTGACAGAGGAGTTCAAGGTCACACGAGCCAGAGAAGTCCTGCTCTATCGAGACTCAGTTGACACCAAGGTCTCCACAGCAGGGGTAGAGGTCAGAACAGGAAGGAGTGGCGCACCCAGGATGCAGTGGAACGGGCAGAGGCAAGGCTGCGGCATAGCACCCTGGTGGGTACGGTGGCTACGGGGCGGGCCGGGCTTGGTAGTAATCCCAAGCCGTGCTACATCAAGGCCAGAGGGAAGGAGAAGCGGAAGCTTATCCAGGAGGAGGTACGGGCCGAGGTGGAGGAAGCTCGCTTCAGCAGAGTGGTGGGCATGTCCAAGCAGGGGGCCTGGACAAGGTGGGAGAAAACTGCTGGCCGCAAGAGCACTTGGGCAGAACTCTGGAAGGCGGAACCACACCATTTTAAGTTCTTGGTTCAGTCAGTGTATGATGTCCTCCCTAGTCCTGCCAACCTGTTCACCTGGGGCCTGGTGGATTCACCTGCTTGCCAACTCTGCCAGAAAAGAGGATCATTAGAGCATATCCTCAGCTGCTGCTCAAAAGCCTTAGGAGATGGACATTATCGTTGGCGCCATGACCAGATCCTGAAGGCAGTAGCAGATGCCATCTGCACTGGTATTATCATCAGCAAACAGCATCATCCAAACAAGTCTGTAATTGCCTTTGTTTGAGCAGGCGAGAAGCCGCAGCCCCCTAAAAATACCCTAGGGGGCTTGCTCGCAACAGCAAGAGACTGGCACCTCCTTGTGGACCTAGGGAGTCAATTGAGGTTCCCAGACACCATTGCAGTCACATCACTCCGACCAGACATGGTCTTGATGTCCCCAGCGAGTAAACAGGTGGTGCTACTTGAACTTACGGTCCCCTGGGAAGACAGGATGGAGGAAGCAAAGGAAAGAAAGAGGGCCAAGTATGCTGATCTGGTAGCTGAGTGTCGGAGGAATGGGTGGAAGGCCCGCTGTGAGCCTGCTGAAGTGGGCTGCTGTAGGGGCTTCGCAGGCCAGTCTCTACATCGGGTCCTGGGACTCTTAGGGATTTGCGGACTGCATAGGCAAAGAGCCATCAAGAACATACTGGGAGCTGCTGAGAAGGCTACATGGTGGCTCTGGTTAAAGAGGGGGGACGCGTGGCATATGGCGCTACCTGGACACAAGTCGGGGCCTGATCACCCCCGGC